>NC_056739.1:534417892-535017892 GCF_019279795.1 Protopterus annectens
TATATAGATAATATATAGCTATATAGATATATAGATATGTAGCTCTATATGATTTTATGGCATTTTTATTTAGTTGATTGCTTAGATCATTATATAAGTGAAGTTAAACGTAAATATGCACAGTGAAGTGATTGCTTGTTTGTTTATGTTTATATATACATATATTTAACTGAGTACAGCACTGATCCCATGGACCTTTTTCAAACTTAACTCAGGAACACTGAATGATTAGTTTGGTTGTTCAAGTTATATTAGGCAAGGAGAAGCTAAGGAAATCAAACCTACTCTTAAAAGGAGCAGTCTGTTAACATCTCATGGCCTTAATCCACTGCACTATCAGTAAGCATGGCTGCTGATGATAGATATTCAAATCACAGAAGACAAAATAAGGCTAAGAGAATCAAACCTACTCTTAAAAAAAGCAGCTTTTTAACATCTCACTGCCATAATCCACTGCACTTATAGCTGTGAATGGCTGATGATGAACAACGAGAATGCTGCAAAAAAAAACTTCCATTACTAGATGAATTTCATTTCATAATAATACTCTGATTTTGCAAGAATATTATTTCCTATATAATTATTCCTGTAACAGCTTCTTCACAAGGTGGAGACATGCTATGCGCATATATTTCAGCTGACTTCTGCTTAATATAATCACATACACCCGTAGTGTAGCTGTTTATCAGACATCATCATCACAACTGTATAACAATACTGTAGCACTTGTTGTGCTGTCTCGTACATTTTGAACATGAAATGCTGAACTGTACCTGCAAATGCTTCCTTAATACCCTTAAAGATCAAGTGCCCTCATCTTGTTAAGCGGGCTTTCTTTTTCAAAAATGTGTCATTTTTACTATATTTATTAAGTTTAATAAACTGGTGTTTATGTTTACTGTATGCTGAGCAACTATCCACTTACTTCCTGATTCCATGTTATCAAGTCCTGCTTTCTGCTGATACAATAGAGGGGAGAAACAGGTTATAGTGGGTTGGCATGTTTTTATGTAAACTACAGCAGATTTTATTAAAAAGTAACAAGAATGCAACACAATGAGTTACTCAGACAATAAATGAGCACAGCTATTCTCAAACGAACGGTAACAAAACTGAGATGTAGCAGGATAATATTCTAAGTAAAGTGTATAGTGCTTAACATACAGACTAATAACATGGATATAAGACTAATAAATTACTAACTACTAATGGATCAAGGCTTATAACATCTTTATATTTCATAGTCTAATATATCTGATGTGACCCATTCCATGACCTTGCAGGTGAGGTTCATCAGATTGCTGGGTCTGTAATTTCCAGAGTTCATGGTGAAGCCCCCCCCCCCTTGTGTACAGGCATCTGACAGCTATGCACCAAACCACAATGACAAAGCCAGTGGATAAGGTCAGGTTGAAGAGTTTTTGGAGTAGGTTTACCAGCGCATGCTTAATTCTGTTCAGCAAGCAGTATGTTATGTTGTTAGATCTGATAAAGGATGTTTATTTATTTATGTGTTTATTTATTTAAGTTCTGAGCAATTTTGGGTATTATTTCATAACTTCCTAAAATATCTAAAGAAGTATTTGTAATTATCTTTAACTTCTAATGCTAGCCTAAGTTCATGAAAAAGCCTTAGTTTTCCAGATGGTGTTTTTAAGTGCATTGGAGAAGCTTTTGATATTAACCTATTTTGCGGGTCTATAGTTTTGCTATATATTCTAGTTGACCTTTCTCTCTAACTCTTTTATTTATTCATGAGGACATCCAGGCTGGTTTGTTCTTTCCTTATGTGTTTTGTTTAGTTTCGGTTGGGACTGACAAGTTTATACAGTCTTCCAGGTGAGCATAGAATTTATTTATGTAATTACTAGCCATGTCTACATTGTGGCGGGGGCATACAGTTGTATTAAAACGTAGAAACTTCATCATAACATTTTGATATCTAGTTGGCTCTTTTTGCTAATTGATCCAGGTAATTCTTGTTAATCAAATTAAGGAATTTGTGTGTATATCCAACATTTGTGGTATAGGTCTCCCTGTTTAATGGCAGTTTTTTACCTAGTCTTCCTTCCCTTTATGTACCCTCAAAAGGACCATACTTAGTACCTCATTACACCTCTCTCTCCAATGTGTCTATTATGCATTTGCACAATTTTATACAAACAAAAAAATGTTCATTGTTGACCTATTGAACTATATCAATGTAAAATTGTTACTTAGCTTCTTTTTAATGCAACTTTAACTTTATGCATGTATCCCAACATATGTGAATTGTTTTGCTAAAACTGCTATTATATCAATATTGTTTAAAATTGTACTTGTTTTAAAATGTATTACTGGAACTTTTCTCCTCGGGTCACCACTGAAAATGGGCCACGAGCCCAGTTGGACAAACCCGGTTAACAAATGTCAATAAATAAAATATAAATAAATAAAATTTTTAAAGCCTTTGTGCATATAATTTCCCCCAGTACAGATCTTTTTGAGTGTGTACCTTTAACTCCTAGTGGGTGTGGCCTGAGCCTTTTAAAATTAAGGTATCACCTTACATTTCAAACAAATATTTAGATCTCTGAAACCATAAGTGTCACTAGAAAACTGTAAATGGCAAACTATTCAGGATAAATTAATCTTTACATTGGTGGCATTTGTTCAGTTTGATACATTAAACTGGATTTTATAAGCCAAATAAAGGCAACGAATATTAACTTTGTAATGTTGTATAACTAGCTTATGTCTCAGTAACTATTGAAGCAAGACACATACTGCCAGCAGGATTTTCTTCATACAGCTGTGAGCTTTCATATGATGTTATGCAGTTCTGTTTGTGCTATGCGAATGATGAGATATTTAGAGAAATATGAAAATTATTGCAATACAATTAAACAGTATACAAATAATATTTAATATCACTTTAGCTGCATTAGTCAGAGGTAAAATATCAACACAAGTGTGTTTGTCATCATGTATGCTTTAAGATGAAATTTTCTGATACTTTGTATGTAGCATGATTTTGGAATTATTAATGCAAATATGAACAATCAATATGCGATGTCTACAGGCATCAATTGGAGGTAACTGCAGAAATGCCTGGATGCTCACTTGGCTGTAGTGAGTTAATGAAATGGACATGATTTCCAGGGGTCACATATAAACATCACCCAACTAAGTGTCCAGCGCTAACTAATATCCTCCCCCATTATACCCCCAATAGAACTCTCAGATCCGAGCATTAAAACCTAATTGCTATCCCCAAACCCAAAAGTACAGCAGGCCAACTTCTCCTCATTGTCTCTCTAGGCAAAAAAATGGAATTCCCTTCCTCCCTCTCTAAGAACCATCCCAAACTTAAAAAAAATTTCAAAACTCATCTTACCAAACACCTAGCCACAAAATGGAAATGCAATTGCCACCATCCAACCTAATCTTCCTTAGTCCATTCCCTTGGTGGGGGTTCCCACTCTGGTTCCTAAGCCCTCAACAACTCTCCTTCAGCTATGCTCCTGGGGGTTTTCCCCCTCAGGTTCCTAAGACCACAATAACTCTCCTTCTGCTATGCTCCCATGAGCATTTTATAAGCTCTCCCTTCTCCATTAGCTATCAATAACTATCAATACAATAAAATAGCTATCGATAACCTCAATAACTCTCCTTCCGCTATGCTCCCACAAGCATTTTCTTCGCTCTCCTTTCTCTATTAGCTGCTTATTTCTTATGGTTCAACATTGTAAATATTGTATACAGCTTTCCATTACTAATTTCTTTTCTGAAATTGTGCATGTATAGTGTATCCTCATTTTACTTAAAAGTATGTATATAAAACATCTGCTCACCTAATATCTGACTGTGCACACTAAAGAAAATGTATAAACAATAAGTCCACACTCAATGCATTTCTGCTTATTATGCATATTTTCAAGGTACTTACTTATAACTGTTTCCATATTATGTAAGGCTGACATCCGTGTATTTCTGTACCTTATATGTATTATGTATCTTAGAGCTTTTCCCCCCAGGCCTCCACTGAAAACTGGTCACTCTGACTCAGTGGACTTCCCCAGTAATCAAACTGGAAATAAATAAAAATAATAAATAAATGTATATGTCTGATGAGGAAAATGGTGATTTCCTAGATGGGATGAAGTCCAGTCACTCAGATTTTTTGAAAGCGAACATGAATATGAACATGAGTTTAATTCTATACTATTCTTCACTTTTCCTCAAATAATTTCCAGATTTAGTGCTGTTTTTTTTTTCTTGGGAGCATTCTGGAACTATACCAGAGCTAGGTAGGGTATATGAACTTATAGAGGACGAGATGCCCACTTTTGTGGCTATACCCCTTCTCTTATCATCCTTGGAAGAAGTTTATAAAGGTGCCTGCAGGGCACCAGTATTTATTCCAGTAGTCCCTAAAAAGCTCAGAGAAATTGGAGGACCTCCTCAGATATGACAGTTCTCTTTTCTCATTTCACTGCTGATTTAATTCTGGTCTTTCCAGTTGCCTGCTCAAATAACAAGTTCCTAGTTTCATGGAATCCAATGCCCCCTGATAAGAAAGGGAAAATGGTTAGTTCTTCAGGGCAAAAGGGTGTCTTTTTATACCAGTCAAGCCTTTCAAATGTTAAATTATCAAGGCTATGTTTGGATTTTTTTTTTGTTTTGTTTTGCAATGTGAGTACAAGTTGGCTGATTTGCTGCATCATTAACTGCAGAGCAGATGTCTTATATGAATGAAATTGTTTCTAATTTGTCTCAGATTTTGAAACATGCTTCGAGAGGTGTACTTGAATTTGCAGATGCAGTCTCGAGAAATTATGCTTCCTTCTTCTGTTGTTTTAAGATATTATGATTTGTTATGTAATCAGAACATCTGTCATTATTTAAAAGCCAAAACTCTGAATGCGCCTTTAAGTTCTGAATTGATGTTTGGGCCTTCGGTTACACAGACTCTCAAAAAGTGAGATGATAGAGGCATATTAATGCATGGGTATCTAGGAAGTTTCATGTACCCAAGTTCTGTCTTCTTTCAAGGGACAGAAAAAACAAAAATGCCAGCCAAACAAAAGTCAGGAATCCAAAAGGAAATGGCAGGATCATAATTTTTTAAAATGAAAACAATTGGGTTCCTTTCCAAAAAAATAAATAGGGACCAACACCCTACAAAGGAAAATGTTGATTCACAGATCACCCTACCCTACCCCACCCCACCCCCACCCTTCCTTCTCTTTTTGCTTCCCCATTCTCTGTCTCTCTCTCTCTCTCTCTCTCTCTCAAACCAGTAACCTGGACACAATAGTCTCTGACAAATGATTTCTTAGAATAATTCAGAGGCGATACACGTGGCAGTGGATAGAGAATCCTCCCCTTTCAGGGAAAATTAACCCATACCTACCAGACCAGTCAGAGCTGTTTCCTGCAGTGCTCCATCACTTGGTAGAAGCAGGGGTCATAGAACCAGTGCCTATAATACATAAAGGCAAATCATTTTTCTCCAGAATCTTTTTGGTACTAAAAAAGGAGCAGTCCTAGAGACCCATCCTATATTTTTCCTATCTAAACACCTGTGTAAAAGTTATAAAAATTCAAAAAGGCTCACCTTATAGTTGGTCCTAGCGCTGCTTTCATTCCACTGTTTCATGGTGAATCAGGATGCTTCTTGTCATATCCCTATTGCTCCCAGTTTAAAAAAATATTGGAGATTTGTTGTGTCTGGCTTACATTATCAGTTTTTTGCATTATGCCTTGAGCTGTCTATTGCACCTTGAGTGTTTACAAAGTGTCTAGCCCAAGTGGTTGCCAATTGCAGATCCCTAGAGGTCCACATTTTTCCTTCTTTAAATGACTTGCTGATCGTGCAGATACTGGATCCAGGTGCTTTGAGTCTTTAGATAAGGTTGTATTTTTTCTTTTCTACCTGGGCTTCAAATAAATCCTTCAAAAGTCCTTTCTCACATCTCACACCCTGTCAACAAATTGTTTTCCTGAGATGCTGGATAGACGCAGTAAAAAGGATGGCCTTCGTGTCAGAAGGCAAAGTTCTGCCTTATCACAGCATTTTCTTAAGTGGCTATCTTCTAGACGTAGTCTCAGTAAGAAAGTTCCTCAAATTTCCAGGCCTTATGTCATCTGTGATCCATATGATAACAATAGCCAGACTACACATGGGAAAAATACAGTAGTACATGAAGAATTGTTGGACCCAGCACCATCATCCTTGGATTTCCAGGTGTGGGTGCTATTTTTGACACTGGAACTGCAGTGGTGGAGGGATCAACTGTCTGCGAATCCAACACTCCCTTTCTCTCTTCAGACCCCAGTCCAGTATGTCCAAAGACTCTTCAGATTTTGTGTTAGCAACAGTGTCTATTAAAGTTTAAGTGCAAGGCTAGTTGGGTCCTCAAAACAAGCCAAAGCACCTAAACATAAAAGAGATGTAGGTAGTAATTCCTGCCTTAAAATGCCTTCATCTCTTATAGACTCTGTGTTGTTTCCTAATAGTCACAGACAACACTACTGTGACGTGGTACCTGAACAAGTAAGGGAGTACAAGGCCATACCTTCTTTGCTGGTTGGCAGTGATGGTTTGGGAGCTGGCTCTAAGGCATTTTTTGACTCTTCAGGCCTTAAATTCCATCAGAGCAAAACACTGTAGTAGACAGACAAAACAGGTCCTGGACAGTCACTTGTGAGTGAAGCTCCATTTACAAGTCATTCAGGACTTGATCCAGATGTGAGGAATATCTGAAGTAGATTTGTTAACATCCTTTCAAAACAGTCGACTGAAACCAGCTTTTCAGGGCAGACTTGCAGCCAAGCATGGAAGACAGGCACTCTATCTTTCCCATGGTCAGGTTTGTTCCTGTATACATTTCCAACCTTTGCATGATTTCCAAGGTACTTCTATAGATTCAAAAAGAATTACATGATCATTAATATAACTTCATTTTTGAACAGACAAAGTTGGTTATCCCTTTTAATGTAATGGGCCAGGGCAATTATCCCAAGCTTCCTCAAAGACTGGATCTGCTCACACAGCATCAGTGGCAAATGATATACCCCAGCTTAGAGCAATTGTCACTGACAGCATTGTTGATTTTATTTTGATACCTTGTTCGCATTTGTCCCATGAGGAACTGCAGCAGGTAGTTAAGGAGGAAGAAAAATTGCAACTAGAAAATCATATGTGGTGGTGCTACGGTAGCATTGTCACCTCACAGTAAGACATTGTCCTGTTCGATTCTCAGCTAAAGCTTCTTCTGTGTGGAGACAAACATGAATTGGCATACCTTCGTTGAAGGTTGTGCATCAGGGCTGGCAACATGGCACATAAAAATCTACTGCCAATCCTTAGCGGACCAGAGTTCTGCAGTGGTGACCCCCCTAACCGGGAAAAGCCGAAAGACACAGCAACAACAATAATGAGTGGAAGAAGCTTTTAGGTGGTGCCTAGCCAATGAAAGAGGTTCTAAAAGAGTTTTGACCCTTCTGGGTTTTCAATATTTGTGTGAGATACTTAGAGACGGCTTGTCATATAATTCTACCAAAGTGCATCTTGCTGCCATCTGTCTGCCTGTCTGTCTGTAAATTTCCCTCTTTCATTTATTTTTGTGGTCAAACCGTTTATGAAAAGAGTGTTGCACATGATACCCCCTCAAAAGCAAATTCCTCTTCATTGGAGTCTCAGCTTTGTTTTTGATGACTTGACCTTACTACTTTTGAACTTTCCTCTCTGGCTGATTTATAGTTCAATACTTGGAAGACTGCTTTACTCATTGCTCTAACATCTACATGGCAAGCCTCTGGGCTGCAAGCTGTCATGGTGGGCCAACCCTGTCTGATTTTTCACAAGGGCAGGATTGTGTTATGCAATTATCAATCATTCACGCCTAAAGTTGTTTGCAAATTTACCTTGAATCAAGCCATCAATCTCCCAATGTTGTATCCTAATTCAAGAAACAAGGCAGAAAAGATTCTACATACCTTGGATGGGCACATGCAGCTCAGATAGTACCATGGCAGAATAAAGTCCTTTAGGAATGCTGACCACCTGTTTGTCACCTCTAAGGAGGCTAAGAAAGGTCAATGTGTCCTTAAGCAAACTATTGCACAATGGTTGTCCCCTGCTATTGTTTTCTGTTACTCTTGTCATGGTAAATCTTTTCCAGGCAAGGCTAAGCCTCACTCAACTAGGGCCTTATCCTCTTCTATGGCAAACTGGAAAGGGATGGGGTCTACAAATACTACAGATGAAGCAACCTGGTCCTTTGTTCATACTTTCACAAAGCACTGCAAACTAGATTCCTTTTCAAAGTCCAGAGCAGGCTTTTCTAGGAACATTTTCCAGGGACTCCTGGATCCTTATCCATCCAACTCCCAGGTAGAATAAACTTTGGGAATCTACCCAAAATGCTGATGAGGCAGTGGGAATGATGAACATAGTACTGTTGTGTGGATCCTACTTATCTGTAACAATAGATGTTTGAATTCATTACTGTCTCATTGGCAGCACCCACCTGCCTTTCCCGAGATTGTGCATCACTGAGGTGGGTTTCAACCTCTTTGATTCAATTGTTGTCGGATTTGGTTTTCATATGGTATTGTGACTGATGGCAAATTTACTCCTGCTAGATGATTCTGGTTCAAGTAATTTCCTCTCCTTCTTTATGGCAGTGAAAAAGTGTGAGCACTCATTTCCTCTGACAGCTGAAGGCTTCTCTCTCAGGATATGCTCAGCCAATGAGCTGTCACAGGAAGAGAAAGGTAGGGAAGTCTGAGGTGTTGAAAGCTGACCTGTACTAGGTTACCAGTGCGTAATTTGAACATCTACTGTTATGCATCCTAATGTAAACAATAACATTTACAATACATTCCTAACTCTCCTATGCACTTCACTGCCAAATCCTATAGCTCTTTGGGCAGCTGACACTTCAGCCATATAAGTAAATTGTAAGATCTCTCCATTTCCACACATCCAGCAGTGAGTATGCCACATGACATCATCCTTTTTCATTTCTGCATTATGTCTGGCATCTTGTGCCACCTACCATTTGAGTCTGTCGCTTGCTGTTAAATGTTTTCAACAGATGTAAAGTAATTTTCTGTTAAGTCATTTTTGCCAATGCTGTGGTAATTCACACCTTAGTAAGTCAAAGCGATAAAGCTGATTCCGCAAAGCCTTCATTTATTATCTATATTTAGTCATTCACTTGTAATCAACTTACTAAATATTTTATTTAGTTTTAATCAACAAATTACTGAATTTTACTAATATACTCTACAACACTCAAAACAGTGATGGATGTGTCTGAATGAGACAATAATTTGGGCCTCTTCTACACTACATAAAAGGGAGCATAGTTTTGTTTATGCAAAGGCTAGTGTGTTAAACCATAGTCTAACAATATGTATATTTCTTTTTGTAGGGGGAGACTAATGTGCTCATGCAAGCTTGTTGACTACAGTTTTACTCACATGTATCACATTTTTGTACAACAACCATTTGTTTTGTACACACATTCCTTCAGAATAGTGTGCTTTGTAACTGATCTACTTCACATTGTAAGTATGATATGTGGCGCAGTATATCAATGCTAGTCTTTTAACCTTTACATATTTAATGCATACATTACTATAATGATTCTTGATTATGATGCGTTACTCAAACATAACTGGAATTGTGCAAAGCATGAAGTAGCTGTAAATATAATAATGACCGCACTGTGCTGTTTTTCTTATCCATAAATTTTCAAGAAAAAATATGTTAAATAAGGTGCTGCATGTGGATTTCTCCAAGAATGGCTCCCTTGCTATGGTGTACAGGTCTATAATCTTATAATTAGAAATCAGTCTTTGTATAAGGTATTTCAAATTGAAGCTTGGTGGCATAACAGCCACATAAAATAAGAACCACACTTGTGTATGAGGAGACAGGACAATATGAGTGTCAGTTGTTCAGACTGTCAGCAGTAATCACTGATACAAGCTCCCTAACTTAAGACGTACTAAAGCCATGAAAATCCTGACACTGACCCTTAAAGGAATGCAAACAGGAGGGAAGAATTACCAATGACAAAAGTAGAAAGCCAGTTGGGTTAGTCATATGATGGTCTAAAGCTGATCAAGTATAGTCATAAAGCAACAAGAAAGACAAGCTGCATACTATGATGAGCAATAGGAGACATCAACAGTAAAACACAAAGATCAACCCTTTGTGGTTTATCCAGCAGTGATACGTGCAATGATGTGTGCATATGCACCAGGTGGACATGGCAGTTAAACAGCAGGATATCCTAAGCAAAGATGTATTGTGTTGCAGATCTGACCTTAATGTACTTAGTAATGTTTTATAATACAAAATACATGATAATAAATACTCCTCAAATAATGACAGTTTATTCTGCATGAGTTCAACAAGTAACTGGTTGACCATTATCTCCCTGATCCTCTTTCCCCAAGGCTGCCTTTCCCTTTTGCATCTTTTATTATCTAACTTGAAAACAAGATCACAGTTTTTTCAGCTGTTCTCACCATTAACGGGCGTTACTTTTTTGACTGTAATTAGGTAAACATGGAGGCAATATAAAGTAAGAGGGGTATGGTGTTGTGGATAAGCCTGTGGTGTGGGGTGAAGGAGTTGTTAGACTATTGCAGAAAAAAAATTGTTCTGTGTTGTTGTCTGTAGTTTCTTAGTCCTTTAACACTAAAGAGTTTACATTTGGTGAGTTTGTACTGATCTTCTCATGGTGGATAAATGGCAGCAAAACAAGTTTATGCATTTCAGACATAGTAGAAATTGACCAAAATGAAAGGTGAACAGATGTAATGATGCATCCTGGGAGTGGAAACCCTTTGCACTGACCAAACTGGAATACAAGGCAATTGTATATATAAATTATTGAAAAAACGTTAGGGGCTGGAACATTTTCAAATAACAAAACATGCTTGTGATAAGCTAGTTAAGAAGTGTAGACTTGATGGAGAAACAAACTGACTAGTAGTCAAGTATGATTTTCAGATATCACAATTTACAACTTTTAAATAACATTTTTATAAAATTGCCATACAAAATGTAGCAATTATAATGTACTGTACCTGCCAAAATACTGTGATTTGCTTATATTAGAACACAGTATGGGACCCTGCTAGGACTTCAAAAGTTCATAACATCGAGATTCATAATACAAACCTCAGAAGATCAAAAAGGCATAACATCGAAGAGTCGTAACACCACACATCAAAACCTCAAATTATGCAGGTGAGTCATTGTGTGAGATCATGGTACAGCTGGGTTTGAGGTTTTGCCAAATTATAACTGCAGTGCAATTCTAGAATTGGTATATATAAGTAGCAGGGAGGGTGGGAATGCAGAAGTTCCCCTGCCTGGCAAAAGCTTTTATAGTCAGTATTTTCACTTTCGGTGTTTTGGCACTTCTATGTTTAGAACATTTGACTTTCTACTAGAGACCCATATCAACATGTATATCTTCAACCAAGACCCAAAAAGCATTTAACTTAGTAGAAAACTGTTTTTCTAGCAGACATCTTATACCAAATGCTAATAAAACCAAACTATTGCTGTTCCCCCAACCTGTCATTCATCTCAGGTCACTTTCAGTATCACATCCAACAACAGTACCATGATATCTCCTGATAGCCACACCAAACTACTTGGGGTACTAATTGACAACAATCTGAAATTTGACCTACATGTTAACCAAATAATTAAAAACACCAATAAAAAACTGTGCTCTCTCTACAGAAGCAAACTCTTCTTATCCCCTTTAACCAGAACCAACACAGCATGCGCCCACCTACTCTCCTCTCTCCTATATGCCTCCCCCATTCTCACTAACCTTTCAAAAACTGAACTAAATAAGTTAACCGTCTGGTAAAACCATATCGCTAGATTCGCTGTAGGATCTACCTATCATACACATCACTGTCAAAATCTGAAACTACTAAAATGGGTCGAGTTCCCTAATCTACTTCTCTATAATCAGCTTACTTTAGTCCATAGAATACTTTACCAGCCAGACAGAGCACCAGGAATACAACCCTTAATTATCCCTTACATCAGTACCAGACCATTGAGATCTAAAGACAAATTAATGTTAAAGACCTCTAAATCCTGTAATCATGCCGGGGATTCACTCTTCTCCAACTACATAGCAAAAGCATGGAACTCGCTCCCTCCTGCCTTAACCCTAGAACCCTCTCTAACAAAGTTTAAAATTGCAGCAAAGCATTATTTCACCAACCACTGGTTATGTACCTGCACTTGCCCAGGTTAATCTCCCTCAGCATGCCTCTCTAAGCAGCTCCTTGCTTAGATTTATACTTTTTTCTTTTTCTTTTCTCTCCTCATTTCTACTGACATCTCTACCAGCATAGTATACAACTTCCTTTTCCTTATTTCCTAACTTAATGCAATTTTTTCTCTTGTTATCTTTGTATATAGTCTTTAATATTTGAGCTATTAGTATTATACTTATTAATTGTATTTGTTTAATATATACTGTATTTCTGAAGCTTTTCTCCCCGGGCCTCCACTGAAAATGGATATGGATCCAGTTGGACTTTCCCGATTAACAAATGTAAAATAAAAAAAAAAAATATATATATATATATATATATATATATATATATATATATATATATATATATATACATACACATGAGGTCAGTTTGATTTGATGTTTAGTCAGCCTCTGTTTTGTCAATGCATCTTGAGTGGCAAAAACAGATGATCGAATGCTATGTGATCTCTGATCTAATATGTATAGTTACAAGGGAGTGTGGGGGGAATGTAGATGCAGAGTCTTCTCCTTCTAAAAAGATTTTTAATTTTCATGGCCTGAGTTAGTGTTGTAGACTAAATATTGATTCAACCTGGATCATGTGATACACACACACAGACACACACACACACACACACATATGTATATATATATATATATATATATATATATATATATATATATATATATATATATGTATATAGCACAGCGGATAAGATTGTTGCCTCACAGTGAACAGTTCTCTGGTTCAATTTTCAGCTGGGGTGCTTTCTGTGCAGATTCTGTATGCCCTCCCTGTGTTCATCTGGGTTTTCTCTGGGTGCTCTGGTATCTTCCCACAATCCAAAGACATGCAGTAGGTGGACTGGATAGTCTAAACTGGTCATTGTTGCCACTGTGTGTGCTTGAGTGGTATGGAAGAACATCCACTGAATGAACTCAGCAGCCACCACCTGTTTGAACCTTGATTGTAGGTGATTGTTGAAGTGACACCTTGACCTTATCAAAATAGGGAAAAGGGGTTGTGAACAGATCAATGTTATATATACAAGAAATGTATTTGTGAATTATTTTTACAACTGTTATGCAGTACATTAAAATACAATGAGCCTATATGTAATTATTATGGAAAAGGTGAGTGTAATAGAAGAGATGATGATTGACTTAGTTGTGATATAGTATACTTAAATAAGGGCCAGTCATATGCTGATTCAAGCAAAGTGTTTTTTTTCTGGGACTTAAAATTTACATAAAACTAAGTAAAACAATTTATATGTATGACTGCTGGTGTAAGAACAATTTGGAATATATGGTACAGCTGTCTAGGATAGCCAAGAACTGTATGATTTATGAGTGCTTGACAGATTTACAGAAAGATAAGAAAATTGACATATACTGGCAGAAAACTCTGATACTTTAATAAACATAAGATGAAGTGGTTTCAGTAGAAACAGCAGCCAGGGATAGCTTACAATTACAGCAGGGTATGGCAGAATGTGTTGTTAAGAGACTACAAATTTATCCTGAGAATGATGTTGTTTTGGCCAACTGTCACACAAAGCTGGTAAGTGATGGTTTAAGTGCAAAGGCTGTAGCAAGTGTGATAACACAGACTTACTAAAATAAGAATAAGTTGATGAATTACAGAAACTAAGTAAATACTATACATTTTACAAGTGTTCGAATGAATTACAATGAATGCAAAACAATGTCTACAGGAATTAAAAAATAGTCAAGATAGAGGCAAATGCAAAAAATGAACAGGATAACCTGAGGAAGAGTTATGTAATATAATCAGGTTATGACTCTCACCTGCACAAAATCATGAGAAATGGATATTCATTTTGATTCATGAAATTATTCATCACTGAATGTTAACTCGCTATTAAGATTTGCAAGTCAAAATAAATAGAACATAATACTTAATTTACTACTGCAGTAACACATTGCAATAAATGAAGTAATACGTTAACCAAATGAGACTTCTCATTAAAGATGTTCACAAGTATATCGCATCTTACTTGATTTTTGCACACTGGGAAAATCTGTTCCATATTTCAAGGAACAAAATTTGAAGGGTTAATGAATTAGAGACGATTTGTGTTTAAAGTTTTTTTTATATTTTAAAATGTATGCAATATATACAAATAATGGAAGACATTTGTTTAAGCACATCTTCAATTCAGCCTTTATCATATTTCATTATTAACATTCTAATTTATCCCCGCAACCTGACTTCTTCATATTATTTGCAGATCTCAATTTTGTTTTATTTTTTTTTATTATTAGAAACAACAGTGATTAAACTTTTATTTAAAGATAAGGGGTGTATCTGATTCCACTTTTTGGTGATAACTTTTCTAGCCACTGACAGAAGGCATCAAAATATTGCATAGTGTTTACTACTAATGACTGTTGGGGCTGGAACATTTATTAAAACTGATATTCTTTTAAGTATACAATTGTCTGAACATAGTCGTATAAAAAGTTTACTAACATCCCTCCAAAACTCATCAGCTTAAACTTGATCCATGTTTTTGTTGATGTAATATATCTCCAACATTATGACATACGTGTTTTACGGAATTTAGAAATTTTACAGGGTGTAATGAAAACTCATTTTCATGCCTCCATATAAAAACTCTCCTATATAAACTGGGAGGTTTTAGCTCAGTGGAGTTAATTGATAATGGCTTATTGATGTTTATCGTCCTCGCTGCTACAGTAGTCTATGGGTATAATCTGCCCAAGATACAGCAACTAGCTAGCTTCCAAGAGCTTTGATCCCCTAACACACTGCCAATCTGGTTGTTTCTATAGGTTAATCCAGTTTTGGTGGGAGCTATATAAGTAGACCGAGTAACTAAAAATCTTTAATACTTTCATGCTGTCTTATGCAGATGCAGCTCTGAGGCTTTTCAGGAACAGGGGCCAGCTTAAATCTTCCTTCTGGACAGATAAGTCCCCTTTGGGGAATCCTTTCAAATATATTTGTATTTTTTCACATTTTTTTTTGAACTTTTAAATATTTTTTGACAGAAATGTAAACATCTCTTTAAGATTACCATATGTTTTCTAATATTGATAGACATTCCTGGCTTCACTAGGTACTACTTTCTATGTTTACTTGTCTGTCGAGGTTTTTGCATCCTAGAGACAGGTTTTTTTACTTAAATTCTGAATCTTTGTCATTTAGAAGGCTTACTTACTTGGGCATAAGTGCTTTGTATCAGTATGCTTATTTAAACTTTACGATAGCTTTTTTTTAGCAGCTTACTTCAAGGAAGTTATTTATTTACTTTTTAAACACCTTTATTAAATTACCCCTTAAGACATAGGCTACCATATTTGAACAGAAAAGAAAACAGACCATTGTATTAGGGGGTGGGATTTGGCATAATGATTAAAGCTTTTACTCTGCAACACAAGGTGCAGAGTTTGAATCTGAAATGCCATAACTGGATAGGCATAAAATGCCCCACAAATCCAGCTAACCAAGTCTGACCCCAAGAATAAACTTAACATTTTTTTCCATTTACATGCATTATATATCACATATCTTATGCCTCCTTTGAACTGTCATCAGTTCAACATTACATGAATTGCTGAATTTCTGCCTTGCCTTAAACCTCACTCATCCTCCTGAGCATTATTCTGCATGTACTGTTCCCACACTTTTTATTTATTTCTATGTAATTTGTCCCTTCCCCTTTCTAAAGATCCCTCTATTAGTTCTTTTATCTATTTTATGATATTCAGTACTTCCAATACAGTTTGAACATATATGTTGTTCTTTTCTCATGATTCAATACAGGACTAAGGCAATGCATTTAACTGGCAGATATCATAAAGCAGATTCACAAAAACACTGTTTAAGAGCGTTTTAAGTACTTTTCATTATAGTGTTTATGTTTAATCAAAATGTACGTGCAAATTCAACAACTGCATCATAGGCCAACTTCAGCTGGCTGATTTTAGTTTCATTCTTTTTTTTTTTTTACTATGGAACTGTTTACTGTTAATTTATATTTTATTTAATTACTCTAGGTGCCAATTTTACTTATGTCAGTCAGGGGCAGGGAATTGCTGTAACCATTGACCACTCCCAGAATGGACACCTCCCTGTACACAGTCCCCCTTTTATGTTATAAATACAGACCATCTGTTTTCAAATGAGATACACAAAGCACTTATCTGCTTTGGATTTGACAACACACACACAAAAACAAAATTGTCTGTGGAACAGAATGGCATCAGTCTTCCTTCACCTTAAAACCCAATTTAAATCTAATTTTTATTTGTTTTTACTCTATCAAGCACACCCCAACTGAATGGATTTACAGCAGATGGAACATCAATCTGTGGAAACGTTGGCTCCAACTAGCTACAAAAGTGAACATTGGCTTGGGAAAGGCAGATTTAACCCCTAAGACTCAGGCTTACACCCCAGCGATAGGGTTCTCCTCTGCTTCTGTTCAATTTAGAGCCTTGCTGCAATGGTCACTGCAGCTTATGGCTTGCTATCTGTGCCTACCACAAAGGTCTCACTGCTTAAATTTATATTTGGCTATTATCGTATGAGGGAATGTAAAGGCTTCAATTGCCCTGCTCGTACATTCCCATCTTACTCTGTTGAATGCTAGGTTAGGAAAGTAAGCCTATAGTT
Source organism: Protopterus annectens (assembly GCF_019279795.1). NCBI lineage: Eukaryota > Metazoa > Chordata > Ceratodontiformes > Protopteridae > Protopterus > Protopterus annectens. The sequence continues at coordinate 534,434,858 of NC_056739.1, forward strand.
TTTGTCTGTGACTTGCTGATAAGAGTTACTTTCTGTTTTACCTGCTCCATTTTATTTTATGTTGTAAGAAATCTACTTTGCATGGTATTTTGGTTCTATGTGAGAGGTAGACCATTAAATCGGTTGCACATTTCACATATTTTTTTCATTGGTTAAGTTGTCTCTCGAGTGATACTAAAATGCATAGTGAGTTTCTAGGCCTTTGTCTTTTCTAAAAAGATTTTAAGCCTGTATAAACTAAAGCACTGCTGATGATTCCCTGCTAGTTTTTCCCACCCATGCTCTTGTTTGTTGATTTGTTTTTTAAACCGTGTGGTTTTAAACTTCTCCCTTACTGTAAATTGAACTTGATAAGCTCCTCTTTTTCTATGCTGTTGATATCTTGAATTATTTATTTAACTTTCCTTCTGCTTATATTGAAAAAGTGCAATTTTTCCATATCATTGTCTGTTCTACTGATTTACTTGCTCTGAATTCATTATCATGCTAGCTGGTTGATAAAGAAGTATATTATTGCACTCATGAAAGCATATATTTTTACATCACGGGTCAGTGGATTTTCCATCTTGTGCATTTGTAGGTAGCCTGCTCTGTCTAGGTTGGGGAAACACTTGAGATTTCTGCATGTAGTTTTATTTGCTGGAGGGCTTATTAATCAGCTTATCTTGTTTTTTACTGCCTTTATAAATTCTGCACAACTGAGTGGCTCTTGGCTCATTTATACAAAGCGAAGTACTTTTATTGAATAATTACACTTTTATAAACTGTTTAAAGTACACTGCTGTATCTGTATATTTATGTTTGTTTGTGGTAGCATTTCATATATTTTAAGCTTGTTTGTTGTAGCATTTCACACCAGGCACTCCATAATTGCGCTTTTACATTAGGAGGACTGGGATTATCCATGTAGTGGCCGTAGGTATATATCTGGTCTATCTGACCTGGGAAGCACAGAAAGGATTCCAAGTATTTTTTTGCACTTTTGTTATATACTGTCACTCTACTTTAGCAATTTCAAATAAAAAAAAATACACTGTCTGCTGCTGCATTATGTAGTTAATTGTACTGTATTACATTGCACCTGTTAGTTGTAGGACTGTTGTAGGTAGTTTGTGTGGTCTTGTTACACTTGGGCTCCAGACCAGCAATTCTACATTAAGAAGGTGTTTTCTGTACCCTTGTTGCAGAAGTGTGTTGATCTAACCTATCTGAGTTAAGGATTGCTGGTGGAAGGTTTATTCTGTGCTTTCCTGTTTGGGAGTTAGCTTAAAACTTGTTTCCCTTTGCTTGTATTTAAGCTTTGTGTTTGTGCAATGCTGATCTTTGCACAGATGTGGTTAGCAGTGCCCTGTATAAATCCAAAAGCCTAGAAGCTCAGTTTTTCCCTAAACAGCTGTCAGTGAAACCCTTCCAAGATTTTCTGATACTGTAGGAGCAACTCAGTTACTCCCTGAGCAGCATTGCCTTACTAATCAATCTTAGCCTACACAAAGTATAGCCTGCCTGTTGTAGATTCACCACTACATGCACAGTCCTGACAAATGAACCCATTATCTTCCCTAATAAAACATAGAGTAAGAGCCTGCTGCCATGGATGGGCAGTTTCCCATCATCTCTCTGGCCAGCCCAATAGACATGGGTGTCCTGAGGCAATGTAGCAATTCCCTCATCTATATTGACTATCACTTAATCCTGAAACAAACAAATACTTTATGTGAGAGATGTAGTTGCACTAACAAAATGGAGGCAAGACTCTTACATAAAGACAAATTGAACACCAAACAGGCTGTCAGCACACACACACTTCCCACACTAAATAAGAACATGACACATAAACCCACATATGTGGAGGTACTCACTAGCAACTTATCAAAAGATCAGAAGCCTCCCAAACAGAAACCACTTGCACACATAACAATGCAAAAAACAACCCCAAAACATAATAACACACACTGATGTCTTAACAAATAATCCCATAAGGTGTAACATCACAAAACCTAATTTATTGGTTATAAGTGACTCCATTGTGAGACACATGGATGTTCCCCAAACCAGGCTGGAAAAAGACTGGGTTACAGGTTGCTGCCTGTCAAGTGCCAGGATCCATCAAGTCACTCAGCAGTCAAGTCACTCAATTCCGTCATAGTCCATGTGGAGGTGAATGACTTGAGACATATCTCACTGGACTATTTAAAGAGAAACATGACTAAGCCCAGGGATTATGTGCCACAGACACATATAAGACTAGTCTTAAGCAGCATTCTACCTTCTCCAAGAATGATGCCACATTGCAATCAAAAAATGATTGACTTTAGCAATTGGCTTAGCTTCTGATGTCAGTCCAAGGGGATCCACTAGCTGTCAGCCTGGGAAGATATGGTCGACAGGCCATGTTGATTTGCCAGAGATGGTCTGCACCTGTCTCCTCTAGGCCTCTGGATACTGTCCAAGGCATTAGCCACCCCTATTATACCTATTTTAGGCAGTGTCACAATAACCAACCTCCCAAAATAGCAAAATCCTCTCTAGATAAACTTATGGTACTGCTGCTTAATGCTACGAGTCTAAACAAGAAGCTGCACTCCCTGGAAGCACTCCTTGCTTTGGAAGATGTTGACTTCTGTGCAGTCACTGAGACATGATTTAAAGGCATGAAAAGCACCCCATCCGTGCAGGGCTACAATGCCTTCCATACATTCAGACAACAAATTGAGCATGAAAAAAACAAAGAAGGAGGTGTACCCATCTTCATTAAGGATAACTGCACCTCTAGTCTGGTCAAACAGTATGACTTTCTTGAGCTACTCCATGTCCAATTAACTATAAGGAAAAGCCCCCTACCACATCATAGCTAGCTTTAGCTTCCCCACCATGAAACAGGAAAAGCACACCACTTACCTGGACTTACTGGAGTCACTTGCCATACAACCCAACACCTTATTCATAGGTGATTGTAATTATCCTACCATCAAATGGAAACATAACCACAAACATGCTGGCTCAGAGGTTCTTGGACTCTGTCAATGCAAATGCTCTGGAACAACTAGTAAGCACACCCACAAGAAGCACAAATGGCCTGGACATAATACTCACTGACATGGGAGAGCAGTGCTCCCCCCTCATATGATGTCCTCCATGATACGACATAAAGCAGTCTTGTTTGATGTAATTATAAGATCAGCTGTCCCATCAAGCTCAAAATTGCTTAATTTTTAAAAGACAAATTACTTTCTACGTAGTGATGGCACAAGAAGTTTCAAAGCCCCGTCAAATGCAGATAACACGTACTCCAATGCAGATGTGTAAACCAATACCCTGTATAACCACTTAAGCAGTTGTATAGAAGTGGCTGTACCTGACCAGATTTAAACCAGATCTTGCCAAAAAAATAAGTTACCCTGTTGGATCCCTACTATAATTAAGCTCTACAACAAGAGAAAGAAACTAATGTCCATGAACAGGAAGGAACTGGTTCAGCAGTGGAAGAAATTCCTCCCTAGCTTAAACAAACAAATTAGAGATCTTGTCATGTCCTCAAACGTTAATTATGAATTAAAAATACCTTCCCTAGCTAAGGATAATCACCAGACATTCTTTAAATATGTCCAAAATCTAAAAGGGAATACCCACCTACAATGAATTGGTTGTGGATGGCACCACCTATACTTAACTAGCCATAATAGCCAATCTGCTAATTGACAGATTTGGAGCAAACTTCATCCTCATGTCCCCTCCAGTCATCCCCTAAAGTATACATGCCACCATTCCTCAGCCTATTATCAGTCTATTATCTCAAGAGAGCAGGTCATCCTGGTGCTCTCCAAGGCCAAAAGCAAAGCATCAGTAGGACCAACTAACATCCCAGATTGCCTTTTAAACAACTTAAAACATGACCTAGCAGTCCTACTTGGATTCTTGTTTAACCACAGCCTGCAAACTGACTATATTTCAGCAGAATGGAGGACAGCAGCATTAATACCTCTGCACAAAGGGGAACCATCAACTGATCCTAGCAATCATAGACACATAGGTTTGACTAGCCACATCTGCAAGGCCATGGAAAGAATCATTATGCACCTTATTAACAAGGACATAGGTAATCTCCAAACTTCGGATCCAACCCAGTTCTGATTCATTAAAGATAGCTCACCCTGTTAAACATGGTTGACTTCTTAGAGAAAGTCACCAAAGTCCTGGGCGAAGGAAACACAGTGATACAGCATAGCTTGACCTAGCCAAGGCATTTGACATAATTCCCCACTCAAGTATTATAGAGAAACTGTCCCAGTTGGGAATTAACCCCTACATTACCAGATGGGTAGCCAACGGGCTCTCAAATGGGACACAAACTGTAAAAGTGGGTAAATTCACTTCTTGCAAAAGACCAGTCATCAGTGGCATACCACAGGGTTCTCTTCTGGGCCCCTTACTGTTCAGAATTTATTTCTCAGAAGTCCAGCAAACTTGGACAGCCTGTGGCTGACCAGGTTTGCTGATGATTGCAAACTGAGAGCAATCGATTAGTCCCCCAACAATGTTAATATACTGCAGGCAGGGTTATCACAGACAGACGATTGGTGACAAAGCCATGGATTAAAGCTAAAAATGCATTATTATTCCCTTTGGGAAAGCTGAGATCCATCCTAATTACATTATTGACAGCACACCCTAAGAGTAGACCCAGTGGAATGTGATCTGAGTACTCAGGTTGATAACCATCATGTGTGCACAGTAGTAAGGAAATCCTATTGTGTGGCACATCTTATAATGAAAGGCATCATATCTAGATCTAAGGATATTATAATTCAATTATACAAGGCCCTCATAAGACCAAAAATTGAGTACAATGCTCCCTTTTGCATGTATCTCACCAGACACCTGCAACTCTTGGAGAGGCCACACAACTTTCTCACCAAGAAATTACAGGGTACACAAAACAAGTCTTACATGGAAATACTGAAAACCCTATTGCTGTATTGTGTCTCCTATAGGTTGCTAAGGGGTGACCTATGCCTGGCTTAGAGGGCAGTATCTGACCCGGCCCTGATGGAAATGCTACACATTCGTAAATAAAACTGCATGAGGGTCACTGTTCTAGCCTCTGACATGAACAGGTCATGCTGGAGAGATAGATACATCTCCCAGAGACTGCCACTTCTCTGGAACAAGCTCCCACTTTATGTGAAATAAAGCCCCCCCCCCCCCCGTCCCTCTTCAATGGATGGGTGACCGCGATTTACTCCTGGAGTGGTGCCTGTGTCCCTCCTGGACAGAAGAAGTTGGTATTAATTACCATAGACCCTTACAATCGAGGCAACACAGGATAAATATGGCTAGGCTTGTAAGCACTCTAGGGCCATTAGTGTAGTAACCTTCTATGAACCTAAGAACCTATGAATACTTTCTCTGCATCAAAATTTACTAACAACACTGGTATTTTATTACATTCTGCTTCCCTCTGGATCATCATTGTTCTATTAATGTTGCCAAATATTTGCCTTCCCTCCACAAGACATATCTATCAATTTTGGCAACACCATTGCCATTATTTTAGCTAGTATAGACATTAACTCTTTATAATCATGGTTTAAAATTGAAATGGGTGTCTATGAAGCTGGGCCTGAGGGTTGTTACCATTCTTAGATATTACAGCCACCACAGTTTCCTCTCATGTTGGTGGTACGTCCTCTCCTTTTAAAATACTGTTAAATAAAATCTTCCAGATCTCTTATCACTTTCTTCCCATTATTCCTTACTTTTTTGGGAATTCTTGTGTGCTGCTTGTGTAATTAATTGTGAGTGGGAGATTTAAATTACTTGAAGGTGTGTGTGTGTGTGTGTGTGTGTGTGTGTGTGTGTGTGTGTGTGTGTGTGTGTGTGTGTGTGTGTGTGTGTGTGTGTGTGTGTGTGTGTGTGTGTGTGTGTGTGTGTGTGTGTGTGTGCGTGTGTGTGCGTGTGTGTGTGTGCGTGTGTGTTTGTGTGTGTGTGTGTGTGTGTGTGTGTGTGTGTGTGTGTGTGTGTGTGTGTGTGTGTGTGTGTGTGTGTGTATGCGTGCGCACTGCTTGTGTGCATGAAGTTATAACTTCCATTCTGACTGACTCCAGTGTAACTTACCAGCGATCAGGCTTCTTCCATAGTTACAGCATGGATACTTGCTCCTTCTCCCAATGGAACTAAACAGGAAAAACAGTTCAAACTTGAGCCTTTGCCTTCAATGTAGGCTCTGTCAATTCCTCAGCTGATGGTGGATGACTCTGCAGGGACTGTTTCTGGTTCTTCAGACTATATACTGGTTTCCTCAAATCCCTGTTGTGTAGCTTTGCCAGCCACTACTGTTCAGGGTTCAGAAACATCCTCTTTGACTATTCCAGTGGGCATGGGGAAACCATTCTTTTTAGGTGGTGAGATGCCCTAGGAGGGTCTCCTTGGGATGCCTGATGAAAAAGATCTCTTTCTCAGTATGATATGGATCCCCCTTCTCAGTATTCAGCCAGGGATCCCCCCTAGGAAAAAGAAACAGCAAGTCAAGCATTCTGATAATAGTGATAATACAGAAAAAAGTTTCTTTTTGCAAAGAGGACATTATTAACTTAGCCAGAAATATGTTGCAATCTGTCAATACTGGGAGCAAAGTGCCTTCTTCTGTTCCTCATTCCTCCACTCAAAAGAAGAGATTTTTTTCCAGATGATTCTCATGTGGACAGAGACAAGATTATGGCAAATGAGGGTTCCATTGGCCAAGACACTGACTCTTGAGATAGTGAGACTGAATCCGTGCATGTGGAGACTTTCTCAGTTTCAGCGACTGTCTCTGGACTAAAATATGTGTTTGCTTGGAAACAGCTGGATGTTCCTCCTGAATCAAACATATATTATGATATTATGACTGGATAATTTCTGACCTCCTTTTCAAACCCCTTTTATTCACTAAGCCTGAGAGACTTGTTTCATCTGTTAGAGTTGCAAAATCCAAAAGAAGATGCATAGTTGGTATACAGTTCGTCCAGCATGATCGTTGTCTTCATCTTCCTGTAGTTGTGCTCACAGGTCACAGTCCACCATTAATCTCCATTCAGGTCACTTCCATGGAAAAGCTATATTAATACAATATTGTTAAAAGATTATGTAGAAATATATGGTAGTATTTTACTACCTCTAAATATGACATCATCTAAAAGACATTTCAGGGCTTATGTCCCCCTTAGACACCTGACATTTTATCTTTTTTTTTGCTTACTTGTTCTCCCCTTTGTCAGGTGGACAGTGATCCCCAGTGTGCCTTGTCAACCAGTGGGACTGCTGGCCCCTCCAGTCTTCTCCTGGACTAACACTAATATTTTTGCTGGGGCCAGCTTGAAACCTAAGGGTGTTCTGGGGAGGTAATGTTGTCTCATGTCTGGCCATTATTTTTCTGATTTTTCTGAACAATACTGATGGACGTTCCCCTTCCTTTCATAGCCCCTGGAATATCTGAGAGTGGGTGTGCAATAGGAGCATGCAATGTATCAGCCCACCTCTGCAATAGCTTAGCCGTGCCCACTGACCTTTTCCCCCTATTTGGACATGTCTTCTTGTTGTGATATCACCATCCTCGACCAGAGATCATTGAAGAGAGTGCCAGGTGAACCACTCATTCCTCCCTGCTGCTCCATCAGTCAACAAAGCAATTAATTGAACTCAAGTAGACCAGGCTTTAGTCAGAGCTTTATTCCTCTATTCCACTAGAGTGGCTAGCTGCCATTTTATCATGTGATTTGTGTTATCATTACATGCCAATAAAATAAGACTTCATCTTTGAAAAGTTTACTTATCTTTATTTGTTGTAAACCAATGCTAGTTTCATCTTCTTAGTAGTGTTTACTGGCTGCCAGAATATCCTTCTTTATTTTTCCACCCATGAGTATATTTTCTGTATAAGAGTCTGCATTAGTAGTTTTTGCAGTACCTGGTATATAGTCTGCTGCCAACTAACTATTAATCATTAGAAATCTCTTGACATTGTCATAATAATTTTAGGCAGTCTTTTGCTAAGTCAGTTTTAAGTCATTTTTGAAAGTTAAAAGTCTAATACCTTTGCTCTTTTCGGGTGATACTGCATATTCCTCAGTACTAGCCTAACAGTAACTGAAATGTCTCCATGCAGGAACATTTCCTGATTCACTTTTCTTAAGTACCAGCACTATAATTATATTCCATTCATTCTGTTTTACTTTAGACAACACTTCAACACGTCAGTTTTGTTGTCTCTGTCTCTACCATTGGTTTATGAGCCTAAGAAACTGTATTTGTCTTTAGAAATGATTGAGCTATCTTCTATTTTTTTTTCAATATTTGGCATACGAAATCAAAACCAAGAAAATCTATAGGTATTACTATTCAAAATCTTCACTTCCTACAAGTTGCATGCACCCTAAAGAATGCTGATGTCTGTCTGGTCACTGAGACATGGTTTAGAGCTGCAGGGAGTACACCTGCATTGCAAGGCTATAATTCCTTCCACAAATTTAGACCAGCTACTACACAGACAGGGACTAAAGGTGTGGGTATCTTCGATTTACATCAAAAATGAAAATACCTCAAGGCTGGTCAATCAAACATGATAATACACTTGAGCTTCTCTATGTTCAAATCACCACAGGCAAAATCCCACACCATCTCCTTGCAAGTTACAGGTTCCCCTGCATTATCTAGGAAAACCATAACATTTATTTAAACTTATTGGAAACATTCACCATCCAACCCAATACCATATTAATGAGTGACTTTAATTACCACACTATTTACTGTGAATCACATACAACACCAAATGTACGGGCACAGAGATTACTGGATTTTGTAAACACAAACTCCCTAGACCAGATTGTCAAGACACCAACCGGGGTGCAAACATACTGGTTCTGGTCCTCATTAATATGGGGAAGTGTTCCACATTACCTAGTGTAATGCCTTTTCCGATAAGGTCATACCACAAAACTGACTCCTCTGAATTAAAAATAAAACCTGCAACCCCAGCCAATCCTGGAATATTCAGCAACTACTCTAAGGCCAACTTCCTTCTATTAAGTGATAACCTCAGAACACTGCTGTCTGTTTGGAACTGTTTACAGTAACCCTATAGAAGCATGTTAATAGCTGCATAGCTTCAGCTGTACCCACCAGTAAGAAGTACAAAAACAATTCACCTTGGTGGAATCATAACATCAATAGGCTGTATAACAGAAGGACAAAAATCATAGCAAAAATTAGGAGGTGTAGCACCCAGTAGTATAAAATCACTCTAATCAAACTAAACAAACAATGAGGATAAATCAAGTCTACAAAAGCCAGATCTGAGGTAAATTTTTCCTCCCAGGTGAAAGACAACCACAAGACATTCCATGTCCATAACCTGGAAGGCTATAAACAATTGGGTGCAGAGCTCATTGTTAATGGAGCCACATATACTGAGCCAGAAAGTATAGCAAACCTACTGGCAGATAAATTCATCTCCACTGTTTTATCCCTCTCTCCCTCTCAACCTTTCCTCAGGAAATACCATCCAGTATAACTCTTCCTGCTATCACTAGTGAACAGGTCCTTAGAGTTCTCTCTAAGTCCACAAATACTGCATCAATGAGCCCAGACAATATCCCAGTATGCCTTCTAAATAGCATGAAACATGACCTATCAGGCCTTCTGGGACTGCTATTTATCTATAGCCTCCAAACAGGCTTTTCATGCCTCACCAATTGAGAATAGCAACAGTCATCCCTCTGCTAAAAGTTGGGCCATGTACTGACCCTGCAAACTACATACCCATAAGTCTCACTAGTCTGATATGCAAAGCCATGGAAAGAATTATTATGGAAATTTTCAGTAATGACATAGGAAACCTCCAGACACTGGACCCAGCCCAATTTGGTTTCTTCAAGGGCAGGTCATGCCTACTTAACCTGGTGGACTTCTTTGAAAAGGCCACCAAATTAATGGATGAGGGCAAAATGGTTCACACTGCCTACCTTGATCAAGGCATTTGACACAATATGGCACTCATGCATTGTTGACAACTCAAGAAGTTAGGTATAAACCCTTATGTCACTCAGAATCTAGCCAGCTGGCTCACAGACAGGACCCAGGAAGTTAGAATTAGTTAGAATTGGGGAGACCACCTCTACAAAGAGGCCAGTCTCAAGTCGAGTGCAGGGATTAGTCCTGGGATCAGTCCTGGGATCACTACTTTTTGGTATTTACTTCACTGAAGTCAAGGCAAACGTCTATGGCTTCTGGCCAACTAAATTTGCAGATGATTGCAAATTATGAGCAGTCATAGAATCCCCCACCAATCCAAATGTTCTTCAGGAAGGGCTGACACAGACAAATAACCGTTGTCAGAGCCATAGACTAAACCCAAATGCCAATAAATGCATAATAGTGTCCTTCTAGAAGTCATCCACCCCTGGGAACTACTATATCGACAACACACCCTAAGAGATGACCCAATAGTCAGAGACTTGAGGACACACATAGTCAGTAATCTATCCTTTGACCATCATGTGTCTACAGTAATAAGGAAATCATTCTGTGTTGTACAACTTCTAAATAAAGGTATGGCATCTAGGTCCAAGGAATTCATTGTTCCACTGCGTCTGTCATTAATCAGACCTATCATTGCCTTTGGCATGTACCTAGCTAGGCATATCCAACAATTGTAATGTCCACAGAGGTTCCTCACTATAAGAGCACAGGGTGTAAGCAGCATGTCCTGTTCAGACCACCTCAAGGCACCATCCCTGTATTCTGTCTCCTACAGGCTGTTCAGGGAGATCTATGGCTGACATACAATGCATTGTCAGACCTCACCCTGATTGACTTCCTGCATATCTGCAAAATAAACAACACCAGAATTACCTGTTCTAAAGACTTAAACCAACCTTGCCTGCGATAAAAATAGGACCTACTGGAGAGACAGGTATGTATTCCAAAGACTACCCCTTCTCTAGAGCAGGCTCCCCATCCATGTGAAGCAGTGTTCCACCCCAATGCAATTCAACAGTAACTTGGACAATTGGATGGGTAACAGGAAATTCAACCCTGGTTTGGCACCTATGCCTCTAATGGACACAGGCAGCCTGTAAATTTTTCATCCTGCTTACACTTATCAAATCAAGGGTAACAAAACATGTTAGAGATTTGGGATGCATAACTAGGCTTAAAAAAGCCCGTTGTGGTTGTTAGCCTAGAAAACACATATGAACCTATAAAATTATTATGACTTTGTAAAGAAATGTTTGCTGTTTTAGCAGTAGTAATAGTATTGTATTTGTACCAATTTTTTTGTTCCCCTGGTTATTATGTGCACTCTACAGTGTTATTCTCCCACCCTTTTCCTTAGCTAATTTCTGCCATATACTGTTGGCTCTTTTGTGATACCTACATATGGTCATATAGTTTTAACTTGGTTGGGTTTTTCTTGCAGTTTTTACTGAATGGTTTGTCTCTATGATCTTTTTTGCCTTTGGTTTGGATTTTAGTTGGGATATTTTGCATGTGCCTTAATGTTTATGAGCATCAGCTGGGTTTAGTGGTGCCACAGTTAGGGTGGCACAGTGGTGCAGTGATTAACATTGTCACCTTGCAGCAAGGGATCCTCCAGTTCAATTCATGGCTGGGGTGTCTTCTGCGTGGAGTCTGCATGTACTGCATGGGTTTCCCCCGGGTACTCCAGTTTCCTCCCATATTCCAAAGACATGCGTCTGGAGCATTTCTACCCAGGCCTCTGAAAAGAGTCTCTGTCCTAGTCAGACTTTCCCAGTCAATAAATAAATAAAATAAAGGTCCTGTGTTTCTGAAGCATAGCCAAACTATCCACTTATGCTGTGGTGAATGAGGTCAATAAAAAGTCCAAAACATGCATGCTCACAGCTAGTGTGGTTTGGCTTTATTGGCATGAATATAGCCATAAAGACTTAGCTAAAAAACTTAATGTCCTTAAGGGGTCATTTGCATAAATCCCATGGGCCTCCACTACAGGTGGTTTAAGATATCACACAATGGTTTGTTTGTATGGCCTTTTTACACTTTGTTTTGGCTGCTGCGAGGACAGTATTTATCTTGTTATTCACTTATAGTTTCTTCCTTCTTTGCTTTATTGTGCTTGTAGAGTACACGCTTTTAAATTCTTCTGATTATTTTTTTTTTTGTTTTTTTTTTTGTTTATGGATGTCTTTTATTGTTTCTGATCAGGAAATTAGCTTAAATTTGAGTATTTTAATGTCTCTGTTAATGTGAAGTGTTTTTAATTGGTTTCACAGTCTCAATGCCTGTTTTGTTCTATTACTTTGTTATTAACATTGTATGCAGACTTACTCTGTTGAGGATGTATAGTTCTTTTGTTATTTTTGTTTAATTTTTTTCTGGATTCAGTAGTTTATACCTGCTTAATTACTTTTCAAAATGGTATGTTTGCTGTATTTTGAAGTCTGTCAGAGTGTAGAAATCTTTGACTGAATATGAGGCCCCAATGGCATGCACTAGCTGTTTCTTGTTCATGAAACAGATATGACACACTGATGCTTTGCAATCTGATTGGCCATTTTCCTTGTTCAGTTTTTAAGTTATCTTTAACCATTGGTTCATTTTATAATCTTGTATAACCTGCAACCAAATATATGGAGTTTAGTTAACAAGTACTACAGTAAAAGGTGAACAGCTAATTTTATTTTAAAACATCATACTAGCATACGGTGTTGTCGACTTTATGAAGTATATTGTTTATCTTCTCTACCGCACACTTGAAGGGCATAAAAGTCTTCAGTTTAGCTTCTTACTTAGAGTTTATCAGTATATCATTCCTCTAATATTGCGCCAGAAAGATAGATAATAATGTATGCAAAGTATTGTGCCAAATACAGATTCAGGAATGGTGAAAATCAGTGTATATGAATAAAAAAACGACTCTAAAAATAGGAAGCTTATGTATTTATTAGTTAGTTATATTTAAAGTGCCACATTCATTGATTTTTAACTGAAGCATATTTATAAGCTGGGTGGTTTTAGATTTATTTTACCAGTCTGAAAGATTATTGGAATATGATACTTATCTACTGCAATAAATATATTTTGAATGAGTTTCACACTTGATCAGATTTATTTTGTTTTATTTAGCTTATTCACTGTAATATGGATGTATCTGCATAATTTTTGGAAATTTAAAAGCCCATACTGATCTTGTCAAGTTTGTGACATAAAGGGATGAAGTCTTACATGCAACTTAGACAACCCAAGTTTGATTAGCTGCCTGGTGAGTAAAAGTTGTGAACTGGTGGGTGGGAATAAGTGGCTGGAACTGGATATCTTATTTGGGCAAAGATAGGTGTTCCAGGTCTGTACCTCAGACTTCTGCTGTGATGCAGGAGTAGAGCATGCAGCATACAGGACAGAGGTTTGTGCTTGGTTCTCCTGAACTGCAGTATGCATTACCCTTCTAGGGAGCATCTGGTTGAGCATGCATGAATGTGCTGCAGGTCCTTATACATGCTAAAATGTCAGCTGCTGAAGCATAAGAAAGTGTACCATTAAAGAGAAAACATTGATGGCTGCCTGCATGAGGTGGCAATTGCTCCTTCGTCTACTGCGAATGAATGGGTTTACTGATTGCATGAGAACTGATGCTTAACAGGAGCATGGATAAAAAGCTTAAAAAAAGAAATAATAACATAAAGAGCTAAATGGAAATATCAAATTAGAATATGATTCTTAACAATTACCCACACAATTAATCACTTAGTTGTCATCCTGAATGCCTTTCACAAGCACAAGTAAATACAATAAATGAAATGTATACTCTTTAAGTTAACTTACTATCTCTGCTTCTGTCTGGTCAAGTATGTTTAATGTAATCACACACATCTTTACTGATATTAGTAAAGGAATTTCTGTCAGGAGCTTGCTGATAAAGTTACTTGAAACCATTGTGACGATTACTTGCTGGATTTTCTTCACTTTTGCAAGAATTTATGAATAATAGGCACGTTTTACAATCATTCTTTGTGACAGTGTTTTGATTTTATGTCACAAAATGTAAGATGTTGTATTGTTAGTTTTGACCTTCAAAATGACTACCCACATCATTATAGTTATGGCTTTTAGCCCTCATTTTGTTTCCTGCTCTGATTCTAATCCACCATCACATTAACAGAACTAATTGATTTTTGAATCCAATATCCCTTCACTGTTTGTCTTAAGGCAAACTCCAGGTAGAAAGCCTGAGTGATAGTTTGCTGTTGTCAAAGTATTACAGAAAATGGAGACCTTAAGACCTCGTGTGTGCCAAGGAATTTTTATTGCTTCCATCCCTTAATCAGCTTTTATTCTGATACTGTGCACTACCATGGCACTGTCTTATTGGAGGATTAGAGTCTTTTTCTATTTTAAAATAGATTCAGATACTGAGAGGGTAGACAAAGCACATTGTATGAATCTGTCAGTACTCACCTTGTATAAACCTCTTAAACTTCCTCTAATCTTTCCTTTGGGGATCTTTTTCTTTAGGGAAACAAAAATGACCTTGTCAGATAAATACAGAAGAGCGTCAATAAAAACTGTGTGACTGTATAAAAATGACTTTGTTAGACCCTTCCAGATACTAAATATTTCTTACAAATGACATGATACCCTGTATTAACTCATTTACACAACTCTGGAAAACTGTAGAGACCTGTGATTAATATTTAATTTGCTGTTGTAGTTTTACTGTTAAACTCATTTTCTCAAAATATAAAAATACTTTTGAGACAAGAGCAAGCTACTTTCAGGAGAGTAGCAGCAAAATGTTACAGTATTATATATCAGATATTCACACTTGTACATTATTTTTACTTTCTTGCCCTATGCACAACATCTCTAATCACACTCCATATCTCTTGCATTACTCCATATATATCTGTGATACATCGAGCTTTGTGGATACCCTCCAGAAGGAAAGGTAGTAAAATAATGTGCCACCCTGTTGCCCCAACCCTAGCATTATTCTGAACTGTGAGGCTTTCTCTGTCAAACATATGACTTTATCATCACACATTTCTAATTGTTTACCCTATATAATGGCCTCTGCTTTACATATCTTCTCTCAGTTCTTCTTTTAAATTGTGTTATGGAGTTGGGGCAAGTGTATATTGTGATTGTCAGAGTCTTATGTTGTAAAAACATTACTTTTTGATACTTAGCTTCCTACTGACTGCGTTTGCCAGTGTTAACCAGATTTAAGTTTTTTTCTGCCATCTTTATCCTTGAACAGTTTACTGGTTCCTCAGTTCTTCCTTCCTCTGGCCTCTAAAAGAAGAACATTTCCAGACAGCCTGTGCCCCATCGGCAGGGAACAATTTTGCCTCAGCTACAGATTGGTGACTTCTGTGGTCATTTCTGGGTACTTAGACAACTCATTTTCTTCCTTAGTTTCCTCTGCTGTAGTCCTTTCAGCCATATTACTTTGGGGGTCAGACACAGCCACTGTAGCTGTTTGGAGTGCCCTTAGCAGGCATGGGAGAATCCTCTTGTTGCATGCCTATCAAACTTTTACTGCAGGAAATCTGGACAAAGCCCAACACAATGAGGTATCAAAGGTACAAAAATAGGGACATATTGTAAATATTACTCTCATAAACCTAGAGAGTTGCTAGAGTGACAGGGTTTGTTTTAACATACATTTTCTGAAGGATCTGAAATCTGAAAATCACCAGTATGTCATTATTTAGTGATACCAATCCTCAGATCATCCCTGTGATTTGCCAGAAAACTACACATTTTATGAGGAGCAGACCAAAAATATGAGCCAAACATCTGGATATTTTGCATAAATCTGGACTGTTGAGAGGTATGCCTTGTTGATATTTGGGGAAGGAGTGGGGAATTGCTTTCTGCCCAGCCAACGTGGGGTGCCTTTTTCCCCAGGCTGATTTTCCTGACAGAAGTCTCTCTGCTTCTATGGATGTTCCTATTAAAATGGAGCAGGAAGTTAAACATTTATCTTCACTTGTCTATGTTACTTTAGACAGATGATTTTTGGGCTTAACTCTGGGCTTAGCTCAGGTTCTTGACCCTTTCATCCTGCTTTTTTTTATTTTATTATTGGTAATAGAAAAAGGAATTAATTTTTTCTTGAGGTTTCCCAGTGTCATGGACAGAGAAAAGATTGTGAGGGAAAAACAACTGTTTTTTTTTCCTCAGGAAACTGGTTCTGATTCAGAGGAAAGTATTTCTTCTGACTGTCCCTTAAGACACTGTTCTTTTTCTGAAACTAGGATAAACCAGTTGTTTCAACAAGATGCATCTTTGTGTCAATCATTTGTGGATTTATATTAAATACATTATTTTTGCATGTTATTCTCAGGCTGGACATTCATTCCTCTTTGTCCTGACAGGGACAGATGTGCAGTACAGCAATGGTTACTATCACATTGACATTCCAGTGTATTTGAAAAATTATTATGATTTATTACAATAGGAATTTTCTCATCACATTTATTTTTCAACTCTTCTTTCAGATTTGGAGGATGTTTTTATTACAGCCTGTAACAAACCTTCCGGATGGCCTGCAGCACCTAAGAACTGAGACATATTGTATAAAGTTCCTGTATCTTACAGATTTTTATTTTTTAATCCCAGAGTTGACTCTGCAGTGACTTCCTTGTCAAATGTTGCTGCAGCTAAACAGTTGGCAAATGATGATTCTTCCTCCTTTGATAAGGATGGGAACGTCTTTTATTGGTGTGGGAAAAAAGTGTATCTGAAGTTGCCATTTTCATTCATTCTTCAATTGAAAGGTCTCAGATCCAGCCAAAACACTTTTACTATACTCATTAATCCAGCTCTTGAGCTCCTTTCTTTACCCATAATACCCCACTATCCTGTTAAACCTCAGATCTTATTTGCTGCCACATTGTTTGGACGTGGATTTCTGCTTTCAAGCTACAGAAGTTAACCAGACATTATTATATTCTTTTTTGTGAGAATTTTATCTGCAGTATTTCTTTTCTCTTCCTTCCTTTGTTCTTTTAAAAATATTGCTTAATTTTTCAGACACATTGCTAATTCTTTCACCTCCCTTTCTAGTTAGACCTTTCTACTCTGCTCAGGATACTCTTCTACATACCATTGTTGGTATTCTTTCTCTTTCTTCCTGTCTATCTGACATAGGGTACCTTTGAAATACTATTGTTGGTATTTATTACCTACTATTTAAAAAAAAACTCTCTCGGTTCCTTTAATTTTTCCTCTTTGCCAAGGCTGACAAGCCTATGGGCTTTAAGAAATGACTTCCTGTGGGCATAACATCCCTAACTCAGAGGAATGCATTTATTGTTTCGGCACTAACCATCTAGATGTTGAGTTCTCCATTTGTTCAGGATTCAACTCCTGCTCACTGAGTAATAGGAGAAATAAGTTGGATTTAAAAGGCTTGTTACCTTCTTCTGTTCTGTCTGCCTCAGTTAGGACTCAAGCTCCATCTGGTAAATCTGACAAAGGGAAGCCTGACATGGCTCCAAAAGAAAAGGAGTCCAGGAAATGGTCCCCTGACCATTCTTCACATTCAAGTCTGATTCCTGAGCCTCCAGATAAAGCTTCCAATAAACCAGATCCAACATCAACCTCAGATCCTATTACTGCAAGCACCAAACCTCCTCAAAGCTGATTTCAACTTTTCACCACAGATCTGATATCTCACCGGCTCCATTCACCCTTCTTAAAAGAGACACATAGTAAATCATCCAGACCACCACCCTCTAGTTCATCCCTTTGTTATCTAAGAGCCTATCTGAGACAGAGGTAGACAGGATGATGAAGTTTTTCATGGCTCATATCCAGATTGGGGTAATTTTGTCTTTGTCTCCCACTGGACCCATGAGCCTGACCTCCTTTCAAGATCTTGTTGTGTCTCCTTCTCTGATCTGACCAGTGGTTTTAGAGCCCTCGGATCCAAGACCTTCAATGATGTCTTTGTCAGATCTGAAGACAGGCTGTTCTTCTACTCTGACCATGCCCCCAAGTCACTCAGCTCTGATCTCTTCAGAGGAGGATGACTCTCAGAGCTGAAGCTTCTGTGTCAATTCATGGAGGCTGAAATCAACTCTGAAGCTTTTGGAGCCATGTTTGCCTCTCAGTGCCCCTGTATTGGATATCTCAGCTCCGACTCCTTCCTCGAGGCAGGAATTCAAGGGGATTCAAAGCTTATCACAAGTCGCTTTGGCCATGGTGCAACAAGCTCTTGTTTCTCCTGGACTTTCTGCCTTTGAGAGTGTGGCAAGGTCCTTATCTATATCCAGATAGAGAACATCCTTACCCTCTTTGGATCCTATTCTCCCTCAATTGTGTTTAAGCTCTGAGCCTCTCATGCTTATTCCACTGGGACAGCTATCCCATACTAGCCTTCAGACAGCCCTCAACCAAGACTCCCCACATACTTATGATACTTCACTAGACCATCCCACTGATGAAGTGCCTAGTAAGAGGACATGCAAAAGGAGGCACCTAGATTCCTCTCAGGTATCTGTCATCAAAGTCATGGGCTTCAATGAAGGGAAGAGATCCCTCAGATCTACACCTGACAATGTCTCTTTTGGTGAGATCCTGAAACTTCACAAACAGATAGGCGGATGGTCTTACAATACCCCCTTCTAAGAGGAGTCACTGTTTCTAGAGGCTTTCAGGGCTGGCCAAACTACATCTTGGGTGGTCCTGTCGTCTGATGAGTTGATCATCCTTATCTAACTCCATGCATGGAAGGAGCCTGACACAATGGAACCCATACCTAAGATGTCAGATACGTTTTTAGCTCCACCTAAAAATAGGGGCCATAGGAGCAAACAATACCCTATAGATGCCATGGTGGTGGCAGTAGACACTAAGAGGGAGATTCCAGAACAAGGCTCATCTGTCCATCTTTGTAAAGAGAGAGTCTTGGAAAGATTTGGCAAGCACATTTATGCCTCAGCAACCTTTGCCCTTCAGTCCCTGAATTATTTGGGACATTTAGGTTTATAGGTGTTTATTAGGCTAATGACCACAACAACCTTTTTAAGCTTAGCCATGAATCTCAAATCTCTAACAAGTTCCAATACCCTTGATAAATGTAAACATGGGTGTGGGAGATGAACCATTTGCAGGTTACCTCTGTCCATTAGAGACACAGGTGTCAAAACAGGGATGAATTTCTGGTTTCCCATCCAGTTATCCAAGTTGCACTTGAATTGGGTTAGGAAGGAACTCTGCTTCACATGGATGGGGAGCCTGTTCCATAGATGGGGTAGTCTCTGGGATACAGACCTATCTCTCCAGCAGGTCATATTTATATCCCAGGCAAGGTTTAAGTCTTTAGAGTGGGTAATTCTGGTGCATTTTCACCAGACTGCAAAGGGATTTGACCAAGGAACTTTCCAGATCTCTTTCAGGGTTTATTTCTGTGGAGGACAAGAAAAAAAGTTTCTTCACAACTGGCCACCCTACAGTCCATTTCCAATTTGTCTTTGAGGCTGATCTCTCATGCAGCTGAGGGTACCTCTAGGGCTGCAGGTTCAGTCACTGTGGTCAGGAGGCATGCCTGGATGCACCTTTGTAATTTTTTCATTTCAGAGCACTGCTCTTTGACCTAACCACAGCCCCCAATGTTTTCACCAAAGGCATAGTAGTATAGCAGTTCACTTAAGACTACTAGGATTTCATGTGTTTCCATACTAAGGACTGGCTTCTGACTGCTCCTTCCAAGCATTTATAGATTCAAGCAAATATTTACCTGTTCCAGTTATGTCATCAACTAATCATCACAGTCAATTACAACAAATCACAGTTTATGTCTACTTAGACCCTGGAGTTCATAGGTTCTCATCTAGACACGATCAACCAGATAGCTTTGCTTCCTCTAACATGTGTTCATAATCTCGGGTCATAGGTCATGAAAGTAAGCTCCTCCTTTTTTATCCTAGGACAAGACTAGTCCTCCATGTGTTAAGTTCAATGGCAGCATCAATTACTCAAGTTCCAGTAGCCAGATTTCGTATGCAAGTCCTACAGTGAACCCATTTGGTATAGTGATCTATTCTTCAGCATCCTCTAAGCACTGCAGTTAAGATTTCCAAAGTTTTTGAGGAATGTCTTCTTTGGTAGCTTCATTCAGAAAAAGTTTGTCAAGGTCACTCCTTTGTTCTCCCAAAGTCAGTAGCTACAGACATCATAGATGCCTCCCAAATTGGGTGTGAGGGAGACATTTTATTGGATGTACAGTCCCAGGTGTGTGGTCCCCTTAAGAGGCTAATTTTTCACATCAATGTACTGTAAATAAGAGCAGTCCTACTAGTGTTGCAGGTCCTTCAACATGTTCTGCTTTCAGGGATGAATGTGATACATACAGACAACATGTCAGTAGTCTGGTATATCAACAAACAGTGGTGGATCCAGATCTTACCCATTGTATTGAGGGGCAATGAGATTGTGCCAATGGGCCAGCTCTTCTGGTTGCTTTCTTATGGCAATGCAGATACCAGGGAAAACCAATGCACTTGCAGACAGACTAAGCAGGTCAATTGTGATACCTCACTACTGGTCTCTCAATCAAAAAGTGATGGAAAAGATTTTTCATTGATGGGGCCAGCCATGCTGCGATCTTTTTGCTTCTCCCATCAACAAGTGCAGCAGGTTCTTAATCCTGGTCCCTCCACAAGGGGATTCATGGAGAGATGCTCTAGTCTACTCCTTACCCCCAAATTTCTACAGAAAACATCCCAGTTAAAGAGCACAATCATCCTCACTGTGGCCTTTTTCCCTTGACAGGTTTGGTTTCCTTTCCTCTGACCTCATCTTCTCTAGCCACCTTGGATACTGGTTCCATACCCAGACCTTCTATTTCACCCAACAGGAATGAAACACCTGGATATCAAAGGTCTCAATTTGATCCCTTGGTTTCTCCAGTTCCATTGATGGCTACACAGTCCAGGCTTTGCTCCCCTGTTCAAAAGATTCTTTTATCCTCTCTGAAGCTTTCCACCAGGAAAATTTAAAAAGTAAATGGAAGCACTTTTCAGTCTGGACCTTCCCTTACCTTGAATTATGCTGACACTCTAGGTCTTCATTGGTAGCTTCTTTTTGTTCTTCCAGAAGTCTGACCAAGGCTGATGTGGACAGAATAATGAAATTTCTCTTGGCACAGTTACAGATGGAGTTCTCTTGGCTCCTACACCTTCAGGTCAGGAAGCCCATGTTTGCACTACTCCACCAATATTGGCTTCTTCTCCAATCAGATCTATCATTTCAGAGCCCCTGGATCCAAGCCTTCTAGTCCATCTGGATTGGATCCAGATATGTTGGTATCTTTTACTCTGAGACTATCTTTGACGGTTTTGGAGCAGGATAACTCTAAGAGCCGAAGCATCCCTGTCATATCCCAGGTTTTAGAGTTAACTTCAAAGTTTTCAGAGGCATCTCTTACTCTTAGAGCCTCAGCACTGGACAGCTCTGCTCCAACCTCTGCCTCGGGTGAAATGCCTTTGGGGCAGGAGAGCCAGTGGAGTGGAAATGTGTTTTCTCAACTCCGTTGGCTTCTTTCTTCCTGGAGCATTCTTTAAGGTGGTGAAGAGAGTGCTCTCTGCTTTGGAAGAACAGATGGCTCCTACTGCCTCAGATCTTCCCTCTGGATCCCAGGTGTCTCTGCACCTTGAGCACCATCATTCTATACCACAGAGACAGCCAGTCTAAAGTCTCCAGGTTAGCTAGCAGGGTATTCCAATCTCTTCTGACACTTCACTGGAGCACCCCACTGAAGAATTCCCTAGAAAAAGGAAGTGCAAGAGGAGGCACTTGGACTCCCCTAAGGAGTCACTCACTGGATACTGATGTCAATGAAGGGTAAGGGTCCCCTAGATCACTGCCTGAAGAGGTCTCATTCGGAGGATTCCTTGAGATCCTTAAGCAGAGAGGTGGCTGGTCAGCTGATGACTTTTTCTTAGAGGAATCAGTATTCCTGGAAGCCTTTCAGGCTGGTCCATCTACCTCCTATGTGACTCTGCCCGCCAATGAGTTCATTGACTTGATCTCCAGGTAGGCATAGAAGGAGCTGGACAAAGTTTTTCTATACCCAAAAGACCGGATCAGATTCTGGCACCGCCTGTAGGAAGGGAGATTTGGACCATAGGGGTGCCCATAGATGCTGGGGTCATGGCAGCGGCCACTAAGATGAAGCCTGCTAAACATAGTTCTTCTGTCCATCCCCCTAACAGAGAGTCTAGGTCTCTGAACTACCTGGCACTTTACAAGATAACAAAAGGATTTTATTAAGGAACTGTCAAAATCCCTTTCTGAGGCCACTACCACTGAGACTCAGGCTTCTGTGGCCTCACAGTTGGTGACCCTACAAGCCATTTCTAATTCATCCATGAGGCTTTTCTCTCATGTACCTGAGGCCATCTCAAGTGTGGTGAGTTAAGGCATTTCCATTAGGAGGCATGCTTGGATGGGCTTGTGTGATTTTGCAGAGACTTTCATGTCCTCATTTGTCAATACACCTTTTGACAGCCTTAAAGTGAAGGACACACTCTCCAGGTGTTACAAAGATGAAAAGACCCTCTCTGCAGACGGTGTACATTATTTGACCCGTCAAAGAACCTTCTCTAGGAATCAATGTGGTGGTTGAAAGATGTGATTTAGAAAGTCCCAGGATGCTTTCCAAGATCCATATGGAGGTAGTTCCCCCAGGGGCAGAGGGAGGGACTCAAATGGAAGATGCCCTCCACGCAGCAAAGTAGGCCTGCAAAACCAGGGTTCCAGAGATTCCTTCTCTGACAGTCCCTATCACCCTTCCACCTCCAACTGTATGCCAATTTCCTGATGTTTCACCCAGTCAGAGGAAGGCAGCAGCACTAGAAATACAAAAGCTGCTAGAAAAAAAAGAGTAATCCAAGAAGTCCCACCAGACCATAACATCCTGAACTTACTCAAGATTCTTTTTAGTGCCAAAGAAAATAGGAGACTGGAGAACAATTTTCGATTTCAGCAACTTGAACAAGTCCGTTTGACATACAAAGTTTTGGGTGGTCATGATTCAGTCCATTTTGCCCTTCTTGTGCAAGGATGACTGGATGTGCTGGATAGACTTTCGGGATGTATACTATCACAAAAATTAACAGAAAATCCAGATGGTATCTATGCTTCTGGCTGGGGGACAGGACAGTCATTTCCAGTTCAGAGAACTGTCCTTTGGCCTCATCACAGCCCCAAGAGTGTTCAACAAAAGCATAGCAGTGGTAGCAGCTCACTTCAGACTGCAGGGAATCTGAGAGTTTCCATACCTGGATGACTGGCTCATTACCATCCTGATCAGGCATCTACTAATAAGAGCTTGAGATCAGGTATTACAGACTTGCTTCCATCTGGGGATTACTACAAATTACAACAAGTCTCAGTCAGAACCATCTCAAACATTGGAATTCATAGGAGCAGTTCTCAACATGGTGTCAGTGACATCTTCTCTTCCCATCTCAAGAGGACAAACAATCAGATTCCAGGTTTGATAAATAATTCACAATTCTACAGTCTCAGCCTGATTGATTCTACAGATTCTGGGGTCAATGTTGGCAGCTATTGTCCTAGCTCCTCTAGCAAGGTTTGTTAAACTGGATGTTAGCAACACAGTTGTCTATCCATTACCAGCACATATCAGCCCAAATAATGATCACTCAAGCATGCAGGAGATACCTTTGGTGGTCAATCATATCAGATTCTACAAGGCTGTGCTTTCATTCTTCCTCAGTCCAAGCCCACAGTGACTAAGAGTGCATTCCACATTGAGTGGGTGGGCACTTCCTGTGGAAAATGGTCCAAAGCACTTGGTCCCCTAAAGAGGCCAATACACATATCAATGTCCTGGAAATAAGAAGCCAGTGCTCTTTGTGTTGCAGGCCTTCCAGGACTCTCTCCCTTTCTGGATGATTGCTATTCAGATGGACAATATGGTAGTAGCTTGTTACATCAACAAACAAGGAAGGTCTTACCCCTTGTGGTAAGAAGCCCTCAGAGTGTGGCAATGGGCAATTTCATCTAACTATGTTCTGATAGGAATGCACATTCTGGAGTAGTCCAACTTGATAGCAGACCAGTTGAGCAGGTCCATACTACTACTTCATGAGTGATCTCTCAACATGGAAGTGGCAGAAATGACTTTTTTGCCAATGGATCCAGCCTTGTTGCAACCTCTTTGCATCTCCCCTAAACAACAAGTGCAGCAGCTTCTTTGCCCTTATTCCCCCTCAAGGGGAATATCCAAGGGATGCTCTACTACATGAGTGCCCCCAGGTCTCCTCTATGCTTATCCCCTGACTCCCTTGATCCCCAAATTTCTGCAGAAAGTTTCCAGTTAAAGAGTAAAGTCATCCTCGTTGCACCTTACTGGCCTCGATAGACTTGTTTCCCCTTTCTCTGGCCTCATCTAATTTACCCATCTTGGATTCTGGATCCAGTTCCAGACCTCCTGTCTCACCCAACAGGCATGGTTCACCCAGATATTCCAAACCTAAAGCTAACAGCATGGTTTCTCCTGTTTCATTAATAGCCAGACAGCCCATGCTCTTGTCCCTTGTCTGTCATATACTTTTATTTTTCCATAAAGCTTCTACAAGCAAACTTTACAGAAGTAAGTGGAAGAGGTTTATTTTCTTGTAGCTTCAGAAACATACTGACCCCTTTTCAGCCCCTATACAAAATGTCCTTAGCAGCCATCTCAAATTTTTCACACTGGATTTGAAAACTTCACCCTGGCTTCATCTAAACTTTGTAAGACCTTCTTGAGATCTCCTTATAAAGATCCAACTCCCCCGCAGGACTTAAATTTGATACTGCAGCCCTTGATTCATTCCCCCTTTGAGCCAGCAGTGAAATGTGATCTTAAGTTTTTGACTTGGAAGACTATTTTTCTGTGGCTATCAACTCCGCTAGAAGGATTTCAGAAGTTCAAGCATTGTCTTTCAAACCTCCCTACTTGATTTTTCATAGAGACAGAGTACAACTATGAAAAAAACCTTCTTTGCTTCCTATGGTGGTGTCAAAATCTAACATCAATCAGTCCATTAATTTGCCAGTTTTCTTAATAAAATTTATAAACAAAAGTGAGTATATGTTGTACTTATTGGATGTTCACAGACAATTACATTTTTACTTACATATAACAAAAGAAATTAGAAAGACAGATCAATTATTTGTTTCCTTTGCAGATTCTATGTTGTGCAAATCAGTTGCAAAGGTAACTTTATCCAAATGGCTGATGGATTGTATATCATTTTGTCTACAAAAAGTTGTGTCTTTCCTTACCAAAACCTTTAAGAGCCCATTCGACTAGGTCCATAGCATCTTCTTCAGTGTTTCTATCTAGGTCTTCCATGGACGACTTATGTGCAGCTGCAACTTGGGCCAGTCCTCATACTTTTTTACTCATTACAAACTGGATCTGATCTTGAGGGGAAAAACAGCCTTTGGCTCAACTGTGCTCAGTAATATCCTTCATTAGAGTCCACCCAGGATTTTAGGTAGCTGTTGACTCTGTCCCAACCGTTGAGGATAGAATGAAAATTGACAACATCAGATAAAAACGTTATATACTTACAATAGCGGTCCACCTGTGCTTTCCATTTTCATTCTCCCTCAACTCCCCACCTGCCAACCACCAACATTTTAAACAATTGATTTCTGGAAGAATGAGAGTATATGAGGACAGCACTGTCATTTATATTGAGCTCCAGGATGGCTTCTTTGTCAGGAATATTACATTAATATTTCTTATTTATGTCATCCAGCAAACAAGATCTGAGGGATTTTAGGGGTTGGTGCATTATGGGTATGGGAGGAGCTTGAGAGTTTTTTGCTGGCCATGAGCTAAAATAACAGCCATGTCCCCAACTGTTGAGGAACATCTTTGTTTAGTACTTATGTCAATTGCTTACCAAGTGACTTTCAGACTGTTCCACAAGGAAAATTCTGTTTATTTTTAGATAACAGAACGATATGCAAAATGGCTGAAAATCAAAATTTAGAAAAGATGAAAACAAACTTTGCAAAGCTACATATGGGTTACATGATATTGTTAGGCTTACCACCTTTGCATCCTTTGATTCCTAACAAATAAGCACACTCCCTGCAAAAGAAAAACACACCCCTTGCTGCAGTGTAGCCATATGCCTTTTAGTAATCCACACCTAACCTAAAAGCATCAATTTTTCAATGCCATATACAGTGACTCCATGGACAGCCTTAGGTGACACGGAGCTTTAAACAATGAGTTACATGGCAGTCCCCATCCCACTGTCTAGTGTTACTCTGGCATACACACTACAGTGTTGCACTGTATTTCTCCCAGCCTTACTTCTTCATACTATCCAGAGTACTTTTGTTTTGTCTTCTCAGACTTTGTCATACCTGTCAACTTTTTCTTACATCCTTTCACCATGTCCCAACTAGCCAAGATGGTACTGAAGTAGGAAATAATTTAATTAAGCAGTTTGACTAGAGGCCACTAGACTCCCAGAAGCTATGGGATTCTAAATGCTCTGAACTGTGTTTTAAAGATTTTCATACTACCTTTGGTCCAACAATGGGCTGAACAGTCTTCTTCTTCTTTTGGCTGCTCCCATCAGGGGTCACCACAGCAGATCAACTGTTTCAATTTCTTCCTGTCCTCTGCATCTTGCTCTGTCACACTAACCACCAGCATGTCCTCTCTCACCACATCCATAAATGTTATCTTAGGCCTTCCTCTTTTCCTGTTACCTATCAGCTTCATCCTTAGCATCTTTTTCCCAATATACTATGCATCCCCTTTCAGCACATGTCCAAACCAATGTAATCTTGCCCCTCTGGCTTTGTTTCCAAACCTTCCAACCTGGGCTGACCCTCTAATATACTTATTCCTAATCCTGTCCATCCTCATCACACCCAATGCAAATCTTAACATCTTCAATTCTGCCACGTCAAGCTCTGACTCCTGCCTTTTTGTCAATGCCACTGTCTCCAACCCATATAACAAAGCTGGTCTCACTACCCTGTTGTAGACCTTCCCTTTCACTCTTACTGGTACTCGTCTGTCACAAATCACTCCTGACACTCTTCTCCACCCACTCCATCCTGCCTGTACTCTCTTCTTCACCTCTCTTCCACACTCACCATTACTCTAAACTGTTGATCCCAAGTATTTAAATTCTTACACCTTCGCAACCTCTACTCCCTGCATCCTCATCATACCTCTATCCTCCCTCTCATTCACACACATATATTCTGTCTTAGTCCTGCTGACCTTCATTCCTCTTCTCTCTAGAGCATATCTCCACCTCTCCAGGGTCTGCACCACCTGTCCCCTACTCTCACTACAGATCACAATGTCATCTGCAAACATCATAGTCCATGGGGACTCCGGTCTGATCTCGTCTGTCAACCTGTCCATCACCATTACAAATAAGAAAGGGCTCAGAGTTGAACCTTGATGTAATCCCACCTCCACCTTAAATGCATCTGTCACTCCCACCGCAGACCTCACCACTGTCACACTACCCTCATACATATCCTGTACAACTCTTACATACTTCTCTGACACTCCTGACTTCCTCATACAATACCACAACTCCTCTCTAGGCACCCTGTCATATGCTTTCTCTAAATCCACAAAGACAAAATGCAACTCCTTCTGACATTCTCTGTACTTCTCCATCAACACTTTCAAAGCAAACATCGCATCTGTAGTGCTCTTTCCTGGCATGAAACCATACTGCTGATCACTAATCATCAACTCCCTTCTTAACCTAGCTTCCATTACTCTTTCCCATAACTTCATGCTGTGACTGATCAGTTTAATCCCTCTGGAGTTACTACAGCTCTGCACATCACCCTTTTTCTTAAAATTGGTACCAAAACACTTTTTCTCTATTCCTCAGGCATCCTCTCACTTTCCAAGATTTCATTAAACAATCTAGATAAAAAACTCCACTGCCATTTCACCTAAACCCTTCCATGCTTCCACAGGTATGTCATCTGGACCATCAGCCATTCCGTTTTTCATCCTCTTCATAGCTATCCTTACTTCCTCCTTGCTAATCCACTTCACTTCATGATTCACTATCCGCACATCATCCAACCTTCTCTCCCTCTCATTCTCTTCATTCATCAACTCCTCAAAGTACTCTTTCCATCTGCTCAACATACTCTCCTCACTTGTGAGTATGTTTTCCTCATTATCCTTTTTCACCCTTACCTGCTGCACATATTTACTAGCTCAGTCCCTCTGTCTAGCCAATTGGTACAGGTCATTTTCTCCCTCCTTAGTGTCCAACCTTTTATACAACTCATCATATGCCTTATCCTTAGCCTTCGCCACCTCTCTCTTTGCCATGCACCTCATCTCTTTATACTCTTGTCTACTTTCTTCATCTCTGATAATCCCACTTCTTCTTCACCAACCTCTCTCTCTGTATACTCTCCTGTACTTCTTCTTTCCACCATCAGGTCTCCTTGTCCTCCTTGCTCTTTCCAGATTTCATATCAAGCACCTTTCTAGCCATCTCTCTTACTAGCTCTGCTGTAGTCACCCAGCTATTCGGTATCTCTTCACTGCCAGCCAGTGCCTGTCTTAACTCTTCCCTGAACATCACCTCACAATTACCATTTTTCAATTTCCACCATTTGATCCTTGGTGCTGCCCTCACAATCATCCTCCTCTTCTTGATCACCAATGTCATCCTACAAACCACCATCCTATGCTGTCTAACTACATTTTCCCCTGCCACCACTTTACAGTCTCCAATCTCCTTCAGACTGGCCCTTCTACATAAGATATAATCCACCTATGTGCATCTTTTTCCACTCTTGTATGTCACCCTATGCTCCTCCCTCTTGTTGAAATATGTATTCAACACAGCCATGGCCATCCTTTTCACAAAATCCACTACCATCTGACCTTCTGCATTCCTTTGCTTAACATCATACCTACCCATCACTTCCTCATCCCCTCTGTTCCCTTCACCAACATGCCCATTGAAATCTGCTGCAATCACCAGTCTCTCACCCTTGGGTACAGTCATCACCACTTCATCCAACTCACTCCAAAATTTTTCTTTCTCATCCATCGCACACCCAACTTGTGGAGCATGTGCACTGACCTGAACAATAAATTATGATAAAGGAAAGAAACTGATTAATTGGTTTTCCTTCCAAGAAGAAGTTGTATTTAAAGTTTAATGTTCAAGTCTGATGACATATTAATTACTCATAAATTGAGTGGTAGTTACCCGTAAACTATAGAGGAATACACTTGGTCAATAATGTAAGATGTTTGAGTTGCATACTTATGCAAAACACATTGTTAGATTTCCACTATAAATATAGAAAAGTCTTTCGACTTTATCCAGTTAGGGGTTGCAACAGCGGAACTCCAGTCTGCTAATGATTGACAGTGGATTTTATGGTGCAGAGTTGCCAGCCCGATGCCCAACCTTCAAAGAAGGCATGCCCATTCACACACACACGTACCTGCATGTCTTTAAAGTCACTCGACCGCAGGGAGGACATGCAGACTCCACACAGAAGGCATTCCAGCCAAGAATCAAATGGGGGAACCTCTTGCTGTAAGGCGACAACGCTAACGGCTGCACCACCGTGGCACCTCGATTTCTATTATAAGTGAACTATAATAATATTTAAAAAATGATCTCTGATTTCAGACTTTGTTATTAATTCTTGAAGATGAAAGCGAAGATTAGAAGTGCATGATCTTTTTCACAGGAAAAAGAACAAAAGACACATACTGAAATCCTGACAGCCCAAACTGCTATATGTCATCTTTAAATTACATGGGCTAAGTATTGTCCTTACTATTGGTTTACTTTTATGAAATGACAAACTTGTTGACCAGTCAGCAACAAGAAGAGGCAGTTGCAAGATGTACAATATTGTTTACTTATTCTTGGTGCCCCTTGCTCAGTGTACTAAATACACTGACATTATACATGAAGACTGTCAAACTTTAGAAAACAAAGATGCACATACATGGTGTTTCAAACACTGCAAGAAATGGAGCTTTTGCTCCCAATACTGGAGACCTGAATGAGGGACTCCATTTCCAGTCAGTCCAGAAAAAATCATATGGAGAGCTGATAACTCTAATGGGAGAATTCATAAAGGTTGCCACAAGGTGTACATCTCATGTACACCTCACTGTAACCTTCTCAAATTCAAAGGCAACCCTAACATGGTACTCTAGCATTGTGCCTTGCAGCACCACATTGGCCAGTCTCTGAGGCCATGCTGCATGCAGATGAGGCATAACAGGGGAGACACGTATGGTTTTTAGCCATGTACTTTCTCCTCCAGAGCCACTTCCAGGAAAGAATCTACAGACTGAGGTATTCACAGACTTGCTTGGCCATGTAGATTAGCATGTTAGCTCCTCCCACGTTGATGTAGTGAATTTGGCCAAAGGTCTGTGTTCAGCCACCACAGAAGAGGTAAGTACCAGGGCTTTATTTGGAAACCTTCCTGAGCTACTCAGCTCAGTCTCAGACATCATCCAGAGTTTCTCAGGATTCTGTGGATCATGTTATCTATGATTTGCATGAGTATTCTCACTAGGTTACATATGAGAAGGATTCTTTGGTACCTAAAAAGCACATGGACCCAACATCTGCATCTTCTGGATTTTCAGAAACCAGACTTGGGCTTTGTAAAAAAAGAGACTGTGCCTGGTGGAGACTGTAGGTAGAAACAAATGCAGGTCTCCCATTTTCTCCTCAACCTCCAAGTCAATCTCCAACTACAAATGCCTAAGATTTTGCTTATGGGGCATTTTCAGTGTGGCTAAAGGTGCTGGGTCTGTGGGATTCTTCAAACAAACCAAAGCACATCAGTATAAAAGAGATGTTGGCTGTGATCAATGCCTTCAAATCTCTTAATCTTCTATGGTCCCCAGGACATCCTCAGGTGCTTGCAGACAACACTACAGTGATGTGATATTTCAACAAACAAGGGGGTACAAAGTCATATTTCAACAAGCAACAGGGTACAAGATTATAACCTCTATGCAGGCTGGCTATGGTTGCTTGGGAGTTCTTTAACCCTCCAAGTATCTTCCATTCTGTCAGAGCAAAACATAGTGGCAGATAAGCTGAAGAAGTCCAGGACTCCCATCTCACAAATAAAAAATTGAATGATGAGGTCTCCAGGAATCAATGTAGTTGTAAGGAACACCTAAAGCAGATCAGTTTACATCCTTTCAAAACAGAAAACTAATCAGATTTTGCTCTAGGACTCCATGCAAACAGGCCTGGAAAACAGATGCTTTTTCTGGAGGTGTGTTGGGAACTCCTATAATGAGTCCTGAAGCATGGAGACTGAATGGTCAAAAGAATAAACTTACATATATTAAGTCCAAGTGATTATTTCTCAGAATATTCCCTTTTCTCTGAGGTATGGAGATCTTGGAATTGGTACAGATACATATATGTATACACCTATATTTATATAAGAGTGAGGGGTGTGTGTGTGTTGGGGGGGTTGTCTCCAAAAAAAGAAGTTTAAAGGAAAAGAGTGATCTTTGATTGCTCTTCTGTGTTTTTGGTCTTTTTTTTTTGTCAGCAGTTGGCATTTCGAGTGCTGACATTTCAATAGGGAGCCTGGAAAATCAAATAAGATTGTCCAACCATGAGAGCTTGCAGCTCTGAAACTCACCTTGCAGATGTCACAGTAATAAACAAAACAGTTTTGCACATTAAAAACTTAAGATCAGTTTGAGCTGCTAGTGCAAAATGTGGTAAGGTCAATTTTTCAAGAACATATTTGAGATGGGGGGTTCTCATATGCAATACTTCTTTTGTGAACTGCTTTATCAAAAAAGAAGAAAGAAAGAAGGGGATCCACTAGCAGGCAAGCAGAGATGGCCCTAAATGCACCTTAATGAACACATCAAGACCAGAGGGATGTTAACCACAATGGACCCCCACCACTTAGAAAACATATATATTTGCAAACATAAAAAAATCTAATAGCAGGTTTTCTGGCTTCACTTTAAAACCTACTGCACATCCTCAAGAAACAAGCTCCTAAAAAGAATTGAGATAGAATCATCCAAGGCTGTCAATAGAATTTTCTCCAAATTTGGGGGCACCAGTCACTTCTAAGACTGTATGAGCAAATCCATTGTGTGATGAAGTCTGTGGTTGTTACTCTTGGCCAATACCATTAATGGGAGAACCAAGATTGACTAGGTCAATAAGGAGTCACCACAATGGTCAATGGCATTTCTCTTTGAACTTTCATAAATATCTTGTGAATCAGTGGAAAGGGTGAAAACACATACAGGAACATTCCAGTCCCAGGGAATGAGGACGTGCCTATCCTCCAAGTATGGCAGCAAGGAAGTCTGTATTTCTGTATTGGAAGGAGGTAAACAGATCTATTAGAGCCATTCTCCATATTTAGACTAGATCCTGGAACAACCGTGCCTTGAGCTTCCACTTGTGTGAGTCTGCCTAGGATCTTCTTAGTCTGTCTGCCACAGTGTTCTGGTCTGACAATGTCTGATGCTTGAAGAGACACAGAATACTGAGAAGCCTACTTCCAGGCTATCACTGCCATTTGGCACAGAGGTTAAGACCTTGTATACCTGCTAATTTGTTGAGGTACCACATCACTGTGGTTTTGTCCATAACCACCTGAAGAGAAGCCAGAGTCCAAAGGTCGTGAGGGATTTTGAAGGCATGTAACACTGCCAATATCTCCTAGATACTGATGTGCTTCCATGCATCCTTGGGTCTCCAAGTGGCTAGCACTTACATCCCCATTAACACAGCTCCCTGAGCGAAGTTGAACAAATCTGTCTGGACAGATTATATTGGCATGGGAGTTGGAGAAGGAAGTCCTGGACTGATACTCAACTAAAGTCTAAACCACGGTAGTTCTCATCCGATAAAGGACAGTAATAACAACTGCAATTCCATGGAAAGAAGAGGTTGCATCCAACAATTTCAAGCACACCATTGAATTTTGTCATATGAAGATGGCCTAGTTTTAGGATGATAATCATGGAGGCCAATAGTCCAAAACTTTCTAGGAATTCTTTGACCTAGGGAATATTCCCCTGTGAGAATTCCAGAAACATCATTTTGTACAGCATGACATTGTCTTCAGGAAGAACAGCAATACTCTTGTTAGGTCAATTAAGCACCCCATAAAGATGAATCTTTGCAAAGGTGTCAAGCATGACTGTCGGAAATTCAGCTTGAACCCAAGAAGGTAAAGTCAGGCAAAACCTTTTCTAGCGATTCCACACACCTGTACAGAGACTCTGCACAGATGAACAAGTTGTCCAAGTGCCAAAAAAACATGAATGCCCAGAGTCCATCAATGGGCCACTATCAGAGCAAGGCATCTGTAAAACACTCGTGTTGTAGTGGATAGCCCAAAAGGCAATACAGTCAACTGAGAGTGTGAATCAGACACAGCAAATATCAGAAAAGACATTCATTAAGAGCAGTGTCACTGTGAAGCAGTAGTCCAGAAACAGAGGAAGCATTGCCTGCATAGTCAGCATCTTGAGCTTGGGGACCATGACAGATGTATTCAAAAAAGAAAGATCTCACACTAGTCTGTATAACTGCTATTTTGGGGAACCAGGGAAACACTAGAGAAGAAACATCTTATTCTTTCTGAAGAAGAGACCTATTCTATGACCCCTGAGTTCAGCATTTTCTGGTGAGTAGGAGGGAATAACAAAGACTAGTCTGGAATATGCAGAGGAATCCCCCTAAATTGAGGCAAAGATCTTTCCACTTCCATTTGAAAACCCTGCCAACAATGTCTAGTATCCATTTCTCAGAAACCACTGATGGTCAGGCTGCCTTGTAGAGAGCGAATTTGTGAGACGAGGCACCAAATGAGATGCTTGATAAAGATGGGTGCCACACCTCAGCATAGTCATACAATGGAAGCAGAGTTATCCTCCCAAGAAAGGGAATCCTTCTTGTTAGGCTTGGAGTAGTTGTCCTGCCATTTCCTTTTACAGCCTTGGATATTGATCCATTGGGACTTCTGTTTGTTAGGTTGGTAAAAATTATGTTTCCTAAATGAGAAGATATTATAAATATGAAAAATTTTCAATACTCCTTGCATCAATTTACCTCTGTCATCCTAGTGTTTCAGGATCTAATTAGCTGCTATATCAAACACATAATTAAATTGAAAAGAAACATTAATAATCTCTGGGAGTGCATCCAAGCATGCCTCCTAATCACAGACAATGTTGCATTAGTACCAGCCTCCTCCAAGGCACTTTTTAAGTATGTTGTGACACCTGAGATACATTGGAAACAATATATTTAAACACTGCTGCATTATAAAATGGGTTACTGTAAATATTGATTGCATTAAATATGATACTTTGGAGCCTTTCTCCTTGGTATCCCCTGAAAGTGGGCACCTGTGGAAAGTCGAACTTTCCCAGTAAACAAATGTGAATAAATAAATAAACCTTTTGCTCTGGAGGCAATGATGCAGTAAATTCATCTAAACTGTGCATGTATCTCAGCAAAAACTTAAACATAAAATCCTGGTAGTTAAACACTTTAAAAGCTACAATTTTGGACTGCACCAGATACTTTTCCTAAGATTCTAGCCACATGTCTTGTTAATCTGAGGGACTGGACACAAAGAATACATGGTCTTCTTATTAGCAAAGTCCACTTGGGACACCAAATAGAGTCTGCAGACAAAAGGGCATGGAGGCCAGGTGGGGCCAAGCATAGCTGAAATTTCTTGACCCCTTTCTTAAGCAAAGCCTTAATGAACAAAGGAGAACTAAAAGCTTTCTAAAAGACCTCTCACGGTGATGGCATCAAAGAAAGGAAAAGCGAACATCTGTTTGGGTCCCTTTATCTGTTCATCATCAAAGGAACCAACTGATTTGACACGGGCAAGTCAGAGTCTTCAGAGACAGGATCACCTTAAATGAGAGGATCTTTAGCAGATTGACCAGGGGTAGAAGTGCTAATATTATTATAACCAGGTATGCACCCCATAAACAACTGCCTGTACCATGGATCTATCCAAATCCACAATTTCGGGTGTTAACCAGTCATGGACTACTACTCCTCCATGTGGAGGGTCTTCTGTCTCTTTTTGGCATACACTACACTAGTGGGAGACTCCCCTGGGTAAAAGTATCCAATACAGTCTCCCATATTAAACTTGTCCAGTGACTGCAATCACTAGGATGCTCTGATGCCACCCTAATCTGGTTCACTAGTTACTTGGAAAACAGACAGCAATCCATAAAATGGCAGAATAATCTCTCTTGCTTTCTTCCAAATAACATAGGAGTGCCCCAGCGGTCAATCTTAGGACCCCTATTATTCAATATTTTTATAAATGACCTACAAGAAGTTCCCTCTGACTGTACTACCATACAATATGCAGATGATTCAACCATAATCTGCACCTCCAATAACTTCTCTGACCTCCAAAAGTTAACAGAAAAAGCCTTTACATCCATATAGCTCTGGCTAAACCAATCACATCTATTACTTAACCCTAATAAATCTAAACTACTCATCTTTGTATCTAAACCTGTTCCCACAGACTTTATTATATTCTCCATAAACAAAACCCAAATAGAGTTAGTAAATCAAGCCAAACTGCTTGGAATTTCTTTTGACAGCAAACTTAGCTTTGACTTGCATATTAATAACACAATAAAAAAGACTCACTTCTAGTTAGGCAAATTTTACAGAAAAAAACAAAACTTAGACAAATCCATGCAAATAAAACTTTCAAAACATCTTCTCCTTCCAGTCTTACTCTATGGGTCTCCTATCTTCACCAATCTCCACAACTCTTTGCAACACAAACTGCAGTCCTGTTATTATAAGACTGCAAAATTCGCATCACCCCAAACAAATCCCACCCACCATTGCCAGGCCACTAGAGAACTAAACTGGCTAGAATTTGTACATTATCTGCATTACACACAACTTACCTTTGCCCATAAACTCATTTGTAAACCTGAGTTTTGCCCTTCCCTGAAAAATATCATCGAACTTTACGTCCCATCCAAAAATCTACGCTTTAACAAAAAACACCTACTTAAAGTATCAACACCTAGTAAAAGAGCAGGTAGCTGTCTCTATTCCCATTCCATAACTAAGCTGTGGAATGCCCTCCCATCATCAGTTACAGAATTAGACAACATATTCTCCTTTAAAAGAAAACTAAAACAACATCTCACTGATAACCCCAGCTGCACATGCAACACATATCCACAGCCTCCTTAATCTAGCAAAACTGTTTCACATAGCAAATATACTTATGTATATGTCATACTGTTGCACCATATGAGTTATCCCTAATCTTTATTATCCTACTCCACACATCTATACAACTATCTTAACACATTTTCTATTCTGCCACTTTCTGCTGTTAATACTACCATAAATACATACCACCTATAATCTACATATTCCCACCACCTAGCTATAAGATTCTAGCTATATCTATCCTACCTTTAAGTTTAACTCTCTAATTCTACCTTCCCACTACACTTACCTTTCCCTTTTCCTAGCCCCCACAAAAAAATTGAGCTGTATTGCTAAATATTTCTAACTGTTTAATTTGAGCTGTATTGTTAAATATTTCTGTTTACTTTTCCTACATGCTAATCTTCCATTGTTATTGTATTGTGCTGTTTTACAACATATGTGCTGTTTAGATAGTTTTCTATATTATTTCACTTGCTTTATAAGTAATTGTTTCCTTACAAAGTCATGTAATGATTTTCATGTAACTTGGAGCTTTTCTCCCTGGGCCTCCACTGAAAATGGGTCCCAAGCCCAGTGGACTTTCTGGGTCAACAAATGTCAATCAATAAATAAATAAATAAATAAATAAATAAATAAATATTGGCAACAGATTCTGCACCCCTGTCTTTCCTTGTACCTGTAGAGTTTGGTTCTCCCATACCTGCAGCAGGCAGTGGTATAGCCCAGAGGATGTGTATGACCCTTGTGTCATGCACAGCTGTGGTACTCCAACCATATCAGTGGACCTGCAGGTAACAAAAGGTGAATGGTCTGATAGCCTGCCTGAAGCTAAAGCTATGCAGGTCATGAGCTGCAGACTGAGGCACATTTTTTGATTTATTCGTTCATATTTTAGGTGCAGATGGAAAAGATGTTGGTGATGGTGGGGTCTGAGGTCATCATGTCAGGGGATAAGAAACTAGCCAGCTCAGTACCAAATACTGGCTGCACAGTCAACTCATTAAGAAGATGGACAAATCTCACTAGTCTTCTTTTAATTAGCAATCTAAAGACTATTTTCTGTAGGAATACTATTCTGAAAACTGAACTGAGAAAAAGACAGTATTTTCCGTAACATATTTCAAAGAACAAAATACATGCACAAAAGTACCTTAATTTTGAAAAAAAAGTGTCTTTTCAATCAAAATGAATGGATACAGCCTAAAACAGTATTAGACAAGAAAAAAATCCCACGCTGATGAAAAATTCCTGTCAGAAATGTTTGACATACAAAATGCCACCAAAACCAAAAATAAGTCTATTTCTGCATGGGTTACTATTTTAAAGATTGCTCTAAATAAAATAACAGTTTCAGTAACAGTTCCAAGCACAAAATACATGCACAAATGTCTTGTAATTTTGTTAAAAAATGGCTAGTTTCTGTCAAAATGAATGAAACAGCCTAAAACAGTATTAGACAACAAATAAATCATATTTAAATGTTTAAGAAGACAATGTATAAACAACATTTTTGAGTCACAATGGGATTTAACTTTGTGCAAACTTTTGCAGATTTTTTATTAAATGAGTTCATAGGCTCATAGCTAAATACTAAGATAGCTGTCCTTTTAAGCCCTGTATGCATAGTCAGTTTCCCTTTCAAAGGTAAGAATCAAACCCTGCACTTTGTTTTCCTGAGGTAAGTATCATAACTGTTATACCACCCCTTTTGTTTTTTTTTACTGTGATTTTTTTTTCAGATGAAGAATAGATGGATGGATGGATATGATCACAATAACACCCATCTCATTTGCTTATCTTAGCGTTATCCCAAAGAGGGTACTTTTTTTTTTGTGTATTTTCTGAGAAGTCTTTACTTTTAAACATAGTTTTACAGATAGAATAGTACCCACATTCAAAAGTGTCCCATTTTTATCATTTTGATTCATACAGGATGCCTTTAATATTAAATCAGAATGTGATGCATTATTCCTAAATTACAAGTTATGGACATCCCTACAAATGATCCACTCTGAATTAAGAGTGCGCCATTATGTAGTCATGATATTGCTAATGACTCCTCCTCTGTCAGCATATTTTAATTAACAGCTCCTTTTCTTTTACTTCATATTGCGAATCTGGTATACAGCAATTATTCCATGTTGCAGTCACTGTACTGCAGCATAGCTGTTTTACCATATACTTTGTGTATAGAAACTATTTTTCTATTGTAATTCCAAGAATTGTAAGTGCAAGTTCAGGAATTATGTAAACAAAACATTTGAAAATAGAAGAAAATAGCAAATGAACATCACTGCTCTTGTTTAACATTGTTTATTGCAGGGGAGCAAGAACCCACTACATACATAACCTGACATGAGGGCAATTTTCCCACCACAACACTCACCTAATATATATATTACCTCCAAGATTGCCATATTTCAGAGGAAAATGAATTCTAAGAAATGACAGCCTCAGACTTATTATAGTTCAGTAAACATTTTCTGCTCTTTGATCTTGCTATCCCAGGACTCCCATTAGTGAGTCATGGAATATCAAATGCTTACCCCAGAAACTCTTTTTTTTTTAATTTTATTTTGAGCAAGTTTTCTTAACATGCATACAATGAGAAATTATATTATTCCTTACTATATATGAAAAATTATGAAAATCACTCCTAAGTAAAACATTTCTGCCTGTAGTCTTTCTGTATATCTGACTGGGCAAAATAACATCTGGCTAGAATAATAGCAGCAAGTCCAAAAAGCTTAACTGTGAGAGGTTCAGTGTGGTTGCAACAATCAAATCTTCTGAGAATTTAGTCCGGAATTCAGTAAATAAATCTATCTACAGCATCGTTAATGGATGCTAACAAAAAATGATATATATGCTGGAGATCATTGTTTGTTCATTTTAGCATAGTCCCAATTTTCAAATTAGATTTACCCTCATTGTAAAATCCCTTTATTTATCTGTACATATATATTATCCATATAACTGCTATGATGTATCAGTATTATAAAATGCCATTATATAAAATATAAGAAATGTCTTGCAAGTTTTAAGTGACCCAATTTTATAATGCAATTTCCTTATTGTTTCTAAATGTGTAATGATCTGAGGCAGTAGAAATGTAATAGATTGCTCATGAACAAATGAAAAACTGCTGTGGCATATACACTGTATCTTGCGGAAGTGTAGTATCTAGCACTTGCCATTTGGCTATAGAAGACTGCATGAACTGAAATAAAATATTTGTAAAGATGAGAGATTAATTGCATGTTATGGGTTCATAGGAGATGGATTTGACAAACCACATTATTTATATAATTCCAGTAGTGTGGGTTTTTACTGATTTATTAGACTGTCAGGGCATTGTTAGCTTAATAGGGTTAGCTCTATAGTATTCTAGCCTCTGTTGAAGGTAGAAGCTTCTATGTGACAGCTATCTGAGCTTGGATTCCAGTGAAGGATCAGAGTGTCTGTTTTTGATTGGCCAGCTTATGTGGGGGGTTTTGTTGGATTTTGACTATCTGGCTTTTACAGGGGTGGAGACTTACAAACTTTTAAATACCGGTAGTATGTTTTTTATAATTGACTATGTAGGAGCTGTTAAAGTAATGGTATTCAGTGTGTGTTAACTTTGGACAAAATGGCTGACAAGCCTTTACATTTTGCCCAGGACTGTGTGTACCTCTCTCTTACCATGGGTTTTGTATTCCATAAGAAGATTCTGTTGTGACCATACTGCCCTTCTTTAGGCACAGCCAGTCTGTATGACATTCTAAGTTGCTAACACCTAATTCAAAATGCATTAAGGTAGCTCTACCCAGTGCCAAGAGTCATAGCAAAGCAAACCCAAATGTATGGCCTTAATGCAACTTGACAAATTCACATGTGTAGTTACAGAGACATGGTTTCAAAGCATTAGACACACCACCTCTCTAGTATCAGTTATGGGGGAGTGTTAGTATTTATCAAGGACATCATCACATCACAACTGATTCCTCTGACTCCAAATTTGAAC
Organism: Protopterus annectens; assembly: GCF_019279795.1. Classification (NCBI taxonomy): domain Eukaryota; kingdom Metazoa; phylum Chordata; order Ceratodontiformes; family Protopteridae; genus Protopterus; species Protopterus annectens. Next base: position 534,475,160 of record NC_056739.1, read on the forward strand.
TCTTATCTGTCTAAAACACCATAAACAAATGTAATTATCACTTCACAGCTAGCTATAGAGCACCTTTTATGCCACATGCTGAGCATTATTGCTATCTTAAAGCCATATTTGAAATCTCAGTTAATCTCAGTAACTTTGTATTGGGTGAATTCTACTATCTTTCAATAAACTGGCTGATCTACATCAACTATGAGCATGTTCAGTACTTCACTGAGATTATAAATGTTAACTCCCATACACAAGTAGTTAACTAGGCATCTATGCTGTCCATTTCCATTCTTCAATGAATGGGGTTAGGGATCAAACCTTCAGATCTGACTCGGCCGCATACTACAGATTTTGTATCCAACTATTGAGCTCCTCACTCTACCCACAATGCCTTAGTCCATCCTCAATACTGCAGATCGAGTTTGTTGCCATAAAATCCCCATAAATTAGATAGAATAAGGGGTATCTGAAAGAATAGGGCTCAAACCCATAAGTATAAATTCCAAAAAATTATCCAACAGGTTCCTCAAGTAGATTTTAGAAAGGGGGATGGATGGCGAGGTTGTAGAAGAATGAAAATGGACAACACAGATACCTATTTATGGTGAGTATCATTTTCATTCTTCTGCAATGAATGGGACAGAGTCCCCAGAAATGTCAATCTTGGGTCTCCCTCATGGAAGGATATTCTGGAGAACCGCTGAACCAAAGGCAGCTCTACTTCTGGATATTAGATCCAATTTGTAATGAGTAACAAAGGTATGAGCATTGGACCAAGTGACTGCAGTGCACATATCATCAATAGAGATTCTTTACCAGAAAGCAGATGAAGTGACCATGGATCTAGTTGAGTGTACTTTAGGCTGTCTTGGAAGGGAGATGCCTTGTTGAGACTAGATCCAAGAAATGGAGTCTGTAATCCATTTAGCTAATGTAACTTTAGAAACTGGATAGCTCAGTCATTTTCATGAGAATGAAACAGATAGCTGACCTAATTTTCTGATTTGTTAAGTTCTGTGTAGATAAAATGTAATTGTCTCAGCATATCTAGGAGATGTAGCATGTATCCTCCTTTGTATGAAAAATTTGGAAAGTAAACCAGGAAATTAATGGACTGGTTAATGTTAGACTCAGAAGCCACTTTAGGTAAAAATGAAGGGCTTGTTTGTAAAGTAACCGTATCTTTATGAAAAATAATGTAAGAATACCTTGATGAGAGAGCCTGGAATTCAGAAACTCTTTTTGCAGAAGTGATAGCTACTAAGAAGGCTGTTTTCCATGAAAGAAAATTTAGATCATTCTTTGCTGAAGGTTCAAAGGGTTTTTGAGTCAGCCCTTGCAGCACAACAGTCAGATCTCAGGGAGCTGAAGGATCCTTTATTGGTGGTCTGTGGAGAAAATTTCCTTTTAGAAATGCTTTACATAATTTAGAAGAAACCAAAGAATAATTTATGTTTCCTGTATGAAAGTTTGAAATGGCTGCTAATTGCAGTTTAATTGTAGAAAAACTAGCTACTTCTTTAAAAGGACAGCCAACAATTCAAGAATAGCAGAAATTGGGGCAGGAAAAAGGATTAACATAATTTTTGAATGCCCAAAGAGGGAATCTTTTCCACTTGCTCTTGTAAACTTTCTTGGTGGAATGGTTTGGTGAGGATAATATTATGCTGCATTCTGGGGAAGAAAGCCTGGGCTGTCTGACAATTTTTGGAAGTGGAGAAACTATGTGATCAGCTTGAGAGTCTGAATATTGGGATGAGTCATCCTTGAGGGGTGTGAGTGGATATCTGGAGTTGGATCTATTATCCATGGAGGATAACAAAGATGAGGCCATCAGAAGGGGAACCTCACCTGTCAAGGCCAGTAGGGAGCAATAAGAATGACTAAACTCTGGGTTGCTTTCTGTATAAATTTAGGAATCAATAGAAGTGGAGGATATACATAAAGGAGTCCAGATGGCCAAACATGGACTGCAGCATCTCTTGGTGACTCCCGCTGAGAGAAGATCAGGGAAACGTACCTGCTGAACTTGTTCTTGTGAGGGGACAAGAAAAGGTCACAGCATGTTGGCCCCAATGCTGGAAAATCTCTTCCACGCCAGACTGAGTGAGAGACCACTAGTGAGGCATCAGAATGGACCTGATTAATTTGTCCACTAACACGCTGGTTTTCCCCGAGATGTGTGTTGCAACTAGAAAGTGGTTTGTGAATCTCACCCATTGCCACTCTCTCATAGCCTCTTTGCAAAGAGAATAAGATTGGGTTCTTCCTTGTTTGCTGATGTACCAGACAAGACATGTTGTCAGCCTGAATCACATTAGTCCCTAGAGGAAGAGCCTGCAACACTAAAAGGACTGCTCTCATCTCCAGTGCATTGATAAGTGAACTGGTCTCTTGGGGGGGACCATGTGTCTTGGACTGTCCTTCCCAGGAAATGCCATCACCCAAAATGGGAGACATCCATAATCACAGTGCCCAGTGGGAGTAGAACAAAGGGTCAACCTAGATAATGGTCATCAAACTGGATCCACCAAAAGATTTGGTGTTTGCAAATCCATGTAAGCTTGGCTGGAAAGAATATGGGTTGTCAAAGAGCAGACCATTGAACAGCTATAGCCCATTGAAAAATGGGCATATAGTAATGTGGTAAGGAAAGTAATAGTATTGCTGCTGCCACAGGTCCCAGCACTTAAAGAATGAATCTGTCTGGAAGAGATGGATAGGAAAGGATCTGATTAACCCGTGATCTCAGCTTGTCTATGGGATGAGTTGGTAAGGATGCAATTTGTGCTGTTGTGTTCAGATATGCACCAATAATCCTCAGGCTCTGAACTGCTGTCAGCTTTGATTTGGCATAGTTGATTGTTATTCCCAGTGATTGGCAAATCTGGAAAATAAGTCCCTGGATTGTTGAAGGAGATGCATGGAGAGGGTGGTGAGGAGCCAGTCATCTAGATATAGATACACTAGGAATCCTTTGAGTCTCAAGTGAGCTGTCATCACTGACATGCATTTGTTATGTACCCTGGGGTAGTGGTGAGTCCAAAGAACAGGGCTGTGACTTGGTAGTGAGTGGCTCCCAGACGAAAGTGCAAATGTCTTCTGGAGTATCTGTCTAGTTTGATGTGATAGTATGCATCCTAAAGATTTATGGAGCACACTCAATCATCCTTGTGAAGAAACGGCAAAATGGACTGTACCATGACCATTTGAAACTTTGCCTTTTTCATGTACTGATGCAATTTGCTCAAATCCAAAATTGATCTGAGGTCCTTTGTCTTTTTGGGCACTAAAAATAATCATGAGTAAGTTCTAAATCCTATTTGGTCTGGTGGGACCTCTTGGATATCTCTTTTGTGTAGCAGCTACTGAATTTTTTATGATGCTGCTTTTCTCTGAGTGGATGGAATGTCAGGAATGTTTTTTTCTTTTTCAGATAGGGAGATGGAAAATTGGAATGGAATAACCCTTACAGATTATTCTTGGCACTCATTAATCTTCTGTTATATTGCCCAGGCATCTGGGTGCAAGGACAGTTGTTCTCCGACTCTCTTCATAGGTGGACAGTTGGGCAGCACTTTAGAAATGCTGGAAGGGTCCATCTGGAAAGTAATCATGGAAACCCTTATTTTGTGGGCTCCCTCTGCCTCTAGGGTGACTTTTCCCATTGAAACCGCCTGCCCTGTCCAGGAGGAATTGTCCCTGAGTGGATCTTGGAAACGTCCTTGAGATTTGGAGAACCATGTTTTCTTACCGCCTCTTTGATTCCTAGAAAAGATTCATTGAGGAGTAAAAAACTTGATTCCCAACTGCAGACAGACCCTTCCCTTTTTGTTCACTGTGGGTAAGCATTTCTTTTACTGATGGGCCAAATAAGGATGCACCATCAAAGGAAGCTTTGATGAAAGATGTCTTGAAAGGTTCCTCAAAGTCACACAGTATCATCCAAGCATGTCTCCTTATGACAATGCCTGAACCAGCAGCCCATGAGTTGTCTTCAGCTATGTGAGAGATCAACCTCATGGAACTATTGGAAATTGATAAAAAAGTGTCCGGTTGAGAGGATGACCTTTTGAAATCCTCTGCAAACATGGATGTAGAGAGAGAATTTGATAGTTCCTTAGTCAAATCTGTTTTCCACCTTGTGAAATGTGTCATTACTGGGGAGTTCATTGTTGATTATTTCTATAGAGTTGGTAAATATTTTTTCAGATGAAAATCAGTCTGGTGAAACTGCCTTAGGATTTGAGTTCCATATGGGATATGGGAGGTTTTCAGTACCTAAGATGCCCCATGTGAGTGAATTTGTTCCCCCTAGAACAACTGCTAGTATTAATATATTTGAAAGAACATTGTGTAAACAAGTTGAAAGTGAATTTAGTAGATTCAAAAGAAGTAATAAGCAGTTTAATTTGTCTAAAGAAGAGTGGTTAGCTCTCTGTGAATTAAGAGGGCTAAGCAAAGAGTATGTATTCACACAGTAGGACAAAGAGGGAAATTGGGTAATTTTGTTAAGAAAGAAGTGCAATACCATTGTTAATGGATTACTATCTGATAGTAGTACTTATGTGAAATTGCCCACTAACCTTTTGTCAGAATTTAATACTGCTTTATTAGAGTTGTTAGAAAGGGGTGAACATTTGGGATTTTTTGTCTCTGCTGATTTTAGAAAACTTCACATTAAGTATCCTAAGGATACAAAATTTTTTATCATCCTAAAGATCCATAAGAATTTAAGGGATCCACCAGGATGACCTATAGTGTTGGGTAAAGGTGCTTACCTGCAAAACGTGGGCATCCTGTTGGACACATTATTGAAATGTCATCTTTCCAGAGTACCCTCTCATGTTAAGAAAACTAAGGAAATCTGTGATTTTGTAGGGGGGACTCTATGGCAGGATGATTTCTATTGGGTCAGTGTTGACATTAAATCTCTTTACACTTGCATAAAAACAATTGGGGACTAGAGGCAGTTTCTAAAATGTTAGGTGAGGGGCCCCGTATGACCTACATAATCAGTTTGTTGGAATTTTGTTTAACTCATAATTATTTTGAGTTTGATGGAAAATGTTTTCTTCAAAAAGAAGGCACGGCTATGGGTGCATCATTTGCTCCATCATACGCTATTCTTTTCATGGCTTATTTTGAGAATATGTTTTTGTATCCAAATGAGTTCTTCTGTAGAAAGGTAGTGAAATACTAAAGGTACATTGATGATTTATTATTTTTATGTAGTGGTGACCGTGACCCTAAAGAGTTTGAGGTGCTCACCACCAGGTTGAAGGGATAATCCATGTCGGTTGGACTTTACCTTTAACATTGATAGGAGAAGATTGCAGTTTTTAGATGTGGAACTATATGTGGGCATGGATGGAAGGGTGCAGTATAAGCCTTTTTATAAAGCTACTGCTGTAAACATTTTTTTACATGCTTCCAGTATGCACAGTTCCCATCTAATCAAGTCTTTACCGCTAGGGGAGTTTAAGCGCATTGCAAATAATACGTCAGAAAGGTATAGTTAAAATTTGAATTTGATCTTGTTAAAGAGAGGTTATATGCATGGGGATATTCTTATGAGTTAATTAGAGAAACAAGAAACAAAGTAGAAAAAGAATTTAAACTTGGAGTTCATAAAAATTGTCACATTCGAACTGGAAAATATATGATGGGGAGAGAGATATTCATTCAGGTGATCATGTGGATAAACAGGATGATGTCATATTTTTTGTTAATAGATATTCAGGTTTTTCACCAATTGTAAAAAAATTGGTAAACATGTTATGGCCTATGACAAGTAGGGATGAAAATTTAAGTGACATTTCCTAAGAAGGTTACTTTTTCTCATGGAAGATTTCAAAATTTGAAAGATATGTTAAGAATTAAGAGTAAAAGGAAGGAGGCAATAAATGCAGGTGCTTATGCCTGTGGGAGATGTAAAGTTTGTGAAAAAAATAGAAATTTGGATGGTAAAATGATCAATGGTAAAAGTTATAGGGCTATTGATCATTTTGATTGTAAGTCCTTTGGAGTTATTTACGTGATCAGCTGTAACTGTCCATCACCAAAATTGTATATTGGACAGACTAAATTTAAGGTGAAATTGAGAATTATAGAACACCTTGGTGATATAAGAAATGGTAGGATGGACAGACCCATAGCCCAACATTTTCATATTAAGCATGAAGGCTTGGTAGAAGGTTTCATTTTTAGTGTAATTGCTAGACCTTATGGGGTGGGGACAAGTAATATTAATTTTCAACAAAAATTATTGAGAATGGAATCCAAGTTTATTATTAATTATAATACTCTTTATCCCAATGGCATGAATCTTGAAATATAGACACATGAGCATTTTAGGTGAAATTTTGATGTATTTTGATAATGTATTTTGATAATGTGTTTGGGGTCAATAAAGTCAACAATGAATTATACATTAAAAAATGTTTAACAAACGTTCAAAAACTGTTAAAGAATGTGGAAATATGTTAAAAATTGTGACATGTAAAGAGGTTGAAATGTTAAATGAATATGTATGTGTTTAAATATTTAATTATGCAATTGATTAATTAGACATCATTAAGTTGGTGTATAAACATGGCTGCTTCTGTCTGTAAAGTATTCCGTGATAAGGCAAAAGCCAAGGTACCAGAAACAGTAAAGGATTATTCCCTGCAGTCTCTGCTGTTTTCTGTGTCTTTGTGTGTTCACAATTTGGTTTGCAGCTTCGGATGTGTTGTATTGTTTATTTTGCCTACATTGTGCTCAGACACAGGTTCCTTCTCTTGAGCAATTATATTAGTGAATTGCAATTGTTTTGTCCTCTTTGTCAAATATTTTTCTTTCTATTGTTTCTCAACCTCCCTCTTAGTTTTTCAATACAACATCATACTCCTTTCTATCTTTGATAGTATTTTCTTTTGTTTACCATAGTTGGTATTATATACCTTCCCTTTAACACAGATTATTTCTTGATTACCATTGCTGTTATTTTTTTCTTTCTTCCCTTTCTAAATCTTTTCTAACCTAAAAAAAGTTTTGGAATGAAGTTTAGAATAACAGGTATATGAAGACAGACATGACTGAGCTCTCAGAGTTTGTGTCCCAGGCAGGTTTGACCCTAGCCCTAAGCTTCAACCTACCCTCACCGAAAATGATACCACAATACCAACAAAAATAATTGACTTCAATAATTGGCTTTCTGGTGTAATTCCAAGGGGATCCAGTATCTGTCTCCCTGGGATGACATGGTTGACAGGCCTCAATGCTTTGCCATAGATGGCCTCCACCTGTCACCCCTGGAATTCCAGATTCTAACCAAGGTTGTTGCCTTCCCCATTGTTCCTTTTTTTAGAGTAGAGATGCTCCATATCCATAAGTCTAACTCCTCATGCATTACTGCTCAAAAAGCTTAAATCTAATATGTGATATCAACAAAACCTGCTGAAGAGACAGGTTTGCCTCCCAGAGGCTGCCCCATCTCTGGAATAGCATTCTCATACATGTCAAACAGAGTACCTCGCTGACCCTCTTCAAGCACAACCTTGATGAGTGGATGGGAAACCACAGAGTTGACAGGGGTGACAGGTAAACTCTTGTCCAGGCTTCTAAGGCCCCCCAGGCCCATTAGCCTAGCAACCTCCTAATATCCTATGATCCTGGTTAAGTCTTATAGAAGAAGCGGTAGGTCCCAAGGTGGAAAGAGATAATTAAAATGAGGTTTGAGAAGAAAGGTACCTTTGGATAACCTTAAAGAAGCTATAGACAGATAGCACTGATCTACAAGGAAATTGGAAAAAGCTGCCAGCTTAAAATTAATAGTACAGTTGCTAATCCCAAACTGGGAAATTCTAAAATACCATCTAAAGGAGTGGTAAAAGGGTCTAAACCCCTTGATATGGCCCAAATGGTATTTGTTCCCAATTTACTATTATAAACTTTTCTGGTAGAGGACTTTTGAGATGAAGAATAGATATGTCCATCTCTTATCACATAGCTTGGGATCTCTGACTATCATTGGAAGTGGAAGAACAAAGTGGTCAGTGGATTTCAGATATTGGTGAGGCTGCCCAGAAGACTGGGAAATGAGATCTGGAGCAATGTCAAGAATCCAAGGAGGATGCATTACATTTAGAAAGAGATATTGTATCTAAAGCTTTGTGTTGTCTGTGCTTCTATTAAACGTGGTTTGGACATTGGACTCCTAGTTTGTTTCCTGGTGCATTACATGAGGCCTCAGAAAGGGAAACCAGTCTTGTCTGGACTAGAAGGGGGCTATGAGACTTACAGTCACATTGAAATGTGCTGCTTTATTTAAAAAGTTTATAATCAAGGGCTGCTTCATTTAAAATGTTCATAATCAAGGGTGCTGGAGGGAAAGCACAGAAGAGACATGGGGCACCAAACACAGAATAGAGCATCTCTTACTGACTGTCCCTTGGGAGGGTTTGGAGCAAAAAACTGCTGCATTTTGTATTGTAAGAGGTCACAAACAGATCACAGCACAGCTGGTCCCCATAGCTGAAAATCTGTGCAGCCACTGCGGGACAACTCAAGAGGCATCAGAAAGTTCCAGCTTGATGTGTCCTCTACAATGTTGGAATTCTCTGGGATGTGCATTACAATATGAAAGCATTCCAAGGACATCATTCATTGCTGCATCCTCATGTCCTCTTGACACAAAGGATGGTATTGGTTTTCACATTGTTTGTTAATGTACCAGGCCATTACCGTCTTGTCAGCCTGTATATAAATTACACCATTAGTAAGGCAATCATGAAAAGCCTGCAAAATCAGGAGACCCATTCTCATCTCCAAAATATTGATGTGCAGATGGGCCTCTGACATGGACCAGGTACACAGGGCAGTCTTTCCGTTGTAATGCTCCCTGATCCGTGGTGGGAAGCATCCAAGGTTGCCATCATCTTGGGCTGGGGAAGGGCAAATGGATGTGCTAAAAAGACATGGTCCGATGTCAGCCATCATAAGATCTGATGATGACAGACCTTGGTAAGATATTTGGAGAAATTCATTAAGTTGTTTTAGATCACAGGACTGAAATAATCCACTGAAGAATAATACTGGCCAAGGGAACTAGAGATATTCTAGCAGCCATCAGGTAAAAAAAGACAGAGAACTAAAGAAGCCAGTGTCCTCTGAAAAATAATTTGATGGGTCTGAAGATGTAGAGATAACTTTGAAGGAGGAAGCTGGGCAATTTGACTGCTCATGCCCAGATGGCATCCTATAAGACTTGAATGGCTTCCAGTTTGTGAAATTTCACTGTAATACCCAAGGAGAGTTACAGATGAAGCAAGAGGTTTCTTATCCAAACCAGCAATTCGCTTGAAGTCATCATAAGGGCCAGACATGAAGGCACAGAAAGACCCAGAATCCCTACAGCCTGAATCAGGCTGTTATTACTGCCATGCATTTGGTGAACACCCAAGGGGATGGACTGAGACCAAAGGGGAGTGTTCAAAATTGCTAGTAACTGGTTCCCTGCTGGAAGGGTAGAAACTTTCTGGGATGCTAGTAAGCATTCTTTTGGACAATAAAAAGTTTTGACTAGACCTTGGATCCTTTTTTATCTGGTGGGACCTGCTAGATGACTCATTTTGTGAACAGCTTTTGATTCCTTGCTGCTGACTCACTTCACTTTAAGTGTGGAAATTGTGGAAAGGTTATTTTACCTAAAGGGGTAGTAAACTGAAAGGGGATGATGTAGCCTCTTGAAATGACTCTCAACACACACTACCCAACATGATGGCCTCCCAAGTTTGAGGGTGAAGAGCCAAACACTCCTTACCTGCTTTTAGAGCAGAACAGAAGGTCAAACCTTCAAGAGTGCTAGAAGGGCTTGCTGGGGAAAGTTTCTCTAAGTCCCTAATTTAACACATTATTTCTGCATCTATTTAAGTTCCCCTCATCTGCCACAGGGGTGTCACCTTTAATGTCCTCAGAAAGTTGCTGAGACTTCTGGAAGAACACCCTTCCCTCCTCTGGTTGCAAGAAAAAGTCTTCTGATTGGGGGAAAGTGAACTCTTACAGCAGACAATCTTTTCCATCCTGTTTGCTCCTAGTCAGTGTGTTCTTAATTTAGGGCCAAAAAGGTGGACTCTTCAAAGGGCGCATTATTGAAGGATGCTTTGTAACACTGAAAAATTGCACAGATGAATCCAGGCAATGCCAATGCCTGCTACTCAAGCTGTAAAATCCCCTGCATTGGAAATGAGAAGTATGGATACATTCGATTTAAACAACATGGTGGCCAACTGAGTCTCCAAGGACTTAGAAGATTTAACTGTCAATTAGAATGCCACTGATTTAGAGACTTCATTGATCAAATATCTCTGAACCCTAGTCAGGTATGCCATATAGTTCAGTGCACAGAGAGCGAATATGGCTAAAACATATGTGTGCTTCCCAATTTTGTCCAGTGCTCATGCCTCACTGTTTGAAGGATGGGCTAATGTGTTCTCTTCTGAGTGTTATCTCTTGGCAGCTACAGCAACGACAATGGCATCATCTGCAAGCCCCTTTTCCTGTAAGGCCTATATTTGAGCAGATCTATGATTTTGTCAAAATTATCTCCACCATGTTGAGCTCTTTCCATGTCCTCCTGGACACAAGGTCTACAAGGAGGAAGAGGTACTGCCCAATATATGATTGGGCCCACAACAAAGGACTCAAGAAGAACTAACTTCTAAGGGGAAGGGGCGTTGGTGTTGCAACCCACCCTTTTTCTCTTCAATTGAAGGAAGTTGCCAAAAGAGACATCATCATGAAGATTTTGGGAACCCTTCTCCCTCATCAAATCAGAATATTCTGTTAAAAACTCCTTTCATATAAGTGCTTCTTGTTCTCCTCTAATGGAAGAAAAACTGGAGACACAAGGAAGTGTTGGGGGATAACCATATCTGGGGCTGCTCAAGCTCTTGAGGTGCAGTCTGTCTCTGAACTTGGTGATCCAAAACAGAAGTCCCAGGGTGACACAATGATGGGGTAGATCTAACACTAAGTGTGATGAACTAGCCCCTGTGTGGAATAAAATGTTTTCCCTGACTACAAACACCAGTGCTGAGGTTGGATGACACAGGAAGGACTTCCATTGATCTGCAGATCTACAAGAAGCCCCACTCTCAGCTGCTGTCTGGCTGAATCTTAAGCCAAGACTGACAATGAACCGTCGAAACCCAAATCACTAAGGGGCAAGGATGGCTCTGAGAGTATTGGAGTCGACCTCAACCCTGGTCCCCAAGTTCTGACTCTTCAGCTCCAGGAAGCAGATGGATCCAACAGAGCCAGAGCCAAATACATGAAAGATTAAGTCAGCACAGAAAGAAGACAAGCTGTTGCCAATGATGAGGGAATTACATGGATGTGTATTGGCTCCAGAGTCATTGGTGCTGAAGAATGGACTGGAGAAGGAGCAGCTAAGTAGGGTTGGAAGTTCCAGATTTCTCAACCTTTGGAGCCAAGGGGTAGGGAATGATCTCCAGGTCACTCTGAGCCTTCAAAAAAGTTCACGTCATCTTGTCCAAGTCAGTTTCTCTAAGACTCCAAGTGGACCTTGCAGACCTAGAGGAAGCTGTTGGGAAAGGCTTAGTGGGCCACTGCAAGAACATATCCAATTCTTGGTTCTGAAAGGGGAAGAGCAGACCTAAGAGGGTGAAAGCCCTGGCAAAAATTCTGGATCAGGAGTAACAGCCAAGACTCCTGGGCCATAGCAAGATAAGGTTTGGAAACTCCAACTGCTGGCACTGAAGTAGCTCCAATGTTGGAACATACAGGCTAGGGGAGATGCCAATATCAGATCCACAATGGTAGCCAAGGAGGCAGGGGGCTTTGGAGCCTTCTGTGTTGGCTAATCTGCAGCTGAGAAATCACAAGGTCATTTTCTGACCTCTTTATCCTTTTCCTTTTTCCTTCTCTCCTTCTTTTTCTTTTCCTTTTCTGTTGCTGTCTTGATCCTTATCTTTACTTCTCTTCTCAGTCTCCAAAGTCTTTTTAGAGGTTGAGTGAGAAGCAGGAGACTAAGAACCAGCCAAAAAAGAGGTGGGAAGGAACCTATTCAACAGCAATTTTTCCCAACAATTGCCCAAAGCTTTGGCATCAGATCCAAATCCAAACAGGCTACCTCTAAACAATACACACAATGATTGTGGGAGTCCTGAGGAGGTAATTTATGACTGCACTCAAGACACTTACAAAAGTATGACGTCTCTTCTTTCATTATGAGTGAATACTGCACACAGCAGAAGAAACACCAAACAGTGTATCCACAATAACAAAACCATAATTGTCATCAAAGGAGCTAATAAAACCTGTCATAAAATTAGCAAAGAGCACCATGAAAAAAATGCTATATGCAACCAACACTATTAAAATAGCTAGATTCAATTAATCCAATTAGGACAGAAATGTAAGAGAAAGCCTAGGCTTACAGCAGAGCTCACACATCCAAAGACAACTAACTAATTAAACCATGCAAACAGACCTTATTTTTAACGAGAAAATACAAACTCTAAAGCTTAGTAACTAGAAAAAAGGAGAACAAAATACAGCCTAAAAGGCACAACAAATATTTATCTCCTATGGAGCTTCAGAGAGCTCATCCGACAGTGAAGGATGTCTTAAAGCTTTTGGAAAATCACAGAGAAGCATCCAGGTATGCCATCAGCTGCATTAGAAAGCAGTTGCTTAGTTACATTGGAAGTGGACTGAAGGGTAGAGAGCTGGTAATCCACGGCCTTCAGAACATCCTTGGCATGTTACCCGAGACAGGCTTAGAGATCTTTTTGGTGAGGTCTCCCTGAAATCTAGTAACATCGACCAAATAGTTTGGTGCTCAAAGAACAAAAGTCACTGAAGTGTTAGTCCATTTCCAAAGCTGATCCATAGCCCTAGAGTTTGTGTTAGGGGGATGGACTAAGGAACATTTCTCCAACAGTTCCTTTTTAGTGGCTGACACTGGCACCATTGCATCCACCGATGGACATTCATTCCAAAATTTTCTTTCTTTTGGTGGTGCCAATAACCTGTCAGGTTTTTTGGGGATCAATTCTCCCACATCAGTGTCCTTCCATGCCCATTGAGCCATAAGATCAATGAGGGGGGGGGGTCAATGGGTGGTATCATCCATGACGATGTTGAGCTAGAACTAAAGGCTTCAGAAACATAGGCTCCTTTGGTGAAAGATTGTTGGTGGACTATCCCCACCTTTGCTTTAACAATTCAAGGATCTCACTAAAGGTTGAAGTCTTCCACTAGGGGAGCCTTTGGCTTCATCCAAGTCTGTCTTCAGTGAAAGACTATGGAGATAAGTCTATGTGCTTCCACTTGCACAACTGTTTCTTAGGAAATCAGAAGGTTCCGAATCAGCTGGGAGTTGTGTAACATGCAGCCTGAGAAGCCTGTGGTACCAACTGCCCCTGTCTGACATGGCTATGGTAAGTAGAGGCAGAATCCTGCAAATGTTCAAATGGAACTAAGCTGAATGGAAGCACCTTTTCCATCAGCATCTATAGAATCCTTTCAAAACCTTGAACCAAAATCACCATCAGCTCTGTAGGCTTATCATATCCTCAGACAGAATAGATACCTTGGAGTCGATGGGTCTTGAACCTGAAGCTGATCTCATTGCTGAACTAATGAGAGCTGAGACCCCAAGAGGAAGGGATAGTTCTGGCAACTTCACTGCTTGCCCATCCCATAGGACACCGTCACTAAAGCCTTGACTCAGAGTTTCTTCCAGATCTGAATATACTGGTGTCAAAACAGGAAGGTATGCTGTTGGAGCCAAAGTAATACAGACAGTTGTCTCTTACAAAGGTACCCAAGGGCAAGTCAGATCCAAATGGTGGATCAGAATCAGCGAAGGAAGAGGAGGGGTAGCTGGACCAAGAATCAGTATGTTCCTAGAGGATGGTACTGAGAGTACCACAAGGTGGATCTGCATTATAAGGAACTTCCTCATCATCCTGTCAATGTCTTGTTAGGTTAGTCCTCTGGATGACCAGGTAGAGGAAGCCACCAAAGGTGGTCTCGAATACCTCAGCTCCTGGACTATGGGATAGTGTAACTTAGGACTCACCAACTCCAGACAAAAACAGGGCCAAGGCAATGGACTTGACAAAAATGTCAGTTCTGACCATTGAGGATTTTTTTGATCTGGCCTGGACAATAATATCAAATTTAGGGAATATTTCCTCATCTTTTCAGGGTCGGTTTTATCCTTTACCTTTACTTTTATCTTCTCCTTTTCTGTTTATTTTTCTTTCTTTCTCTTTCTGCTTGTCTTTGAGTCTCTTATCCCATGTTTTGGCTGGAGAAGAGGCAGCAGAGGAGGTAGAAGCTGTAGGAACTCCAGACTCAGAATCAGTGGAGAAAGAAGACCCTTAACTATGAGCTTCAACCTCCTAGTCTGGAGTGCCCTAGAACTGAAGGAGACACAAGCTTGGCATTGTGTATCAAGGTGGGCAGCTCTAAAATAATATACACATAAAGCATGACATCTTGATGACAGAGTTTGTATCCACAGTCAGAACACTTTTTAAATACCTGGTTGTCTGACATCTTTTCCTCCGAGACTACAGCTACTATCCAAAATTTGCTAACAACCAGCACATTCTACTCAATATATTGCTAAAAGACGATATAGAAACACATGCTAAAGTAACATCTATAATACGAAAAAACACACACTAATGTAACAAACTTTATAACAAACTATATAAACAACTACTGTCTAATAACTTAATGAACCTAACTGTCTATTCAAGCAACAAAGCTTAATCTATTAGAAAATTATAGCAAAACGCCTTAATAACTGAAAGAAATAAATCTCTCTGTAGTGGGATGAGTATAAGAAAGGAAATATCACAAAAGGATATCAGTTATTGAAGAGTCCTCATCAGACATGACTGGAGTCTTCTATTAAGGTGAAGCGGAGGTAATAAAGGGTAGGGGAGAAGTCAGAGCCCTGGAACTGAGCAGCTTCACAGTCGGTACAGCGGTCAGAGCTGATCACATCTGACAACCCATGGTTGAATTGGACAAAAATAGATAATGCTGAATGCTGCTGTTTTATTATCTTTTTAAATGAATTAGAGAAATATTTAAAAATTGTGTGAATTTTTACACATTTCTTTGCTCAAGAATTTTGGACAAAAGCAAAACTATATGGGAAATAGGCCAAAAAAAATAAGAGACAATTTTAAATATTACGCTATTTCACTTAAAAAGCGAATACAACAGTAGATTTTGCATCAGAAGCATTTTCTGAACAAAATGAAGTATGAAATTCTGATATTCTCAGTAATTTACAGAAAATCAATTATGAGGGAAATTTAGGGACATTATTCAAATTCAAAGACAGTTGAAAGTCATGGTATGGGCTCCCATGTCTGAAGCAATGTGCCATTCAATCTTTATATTTGAGAAATGAGACTTGGCTCACATTCTCAGCATTAAATCAAATATTTTCATGGTGGCTGTAATAGTTTGCCAGTAGTGTGCCTTGCTTCCCTTCCTTTTTGTTATTCTCATAGACAGAACATCAGAATGCAGTCAAGGACTGCAGAATATCTTGACTGCAGACCGAAGCATGATGGGGGATAGTGGGTGGGGAGTTGAGGAAGAATGAAAATGGACAACACAGATGGAACATTGTGGAAAGTACATAACTTTTTTATCTGATGTCAATTTTCATTCATTCCTCAACTAATGGGACAGAGTCCACTGCTATGCAAATGTCTGGGTGGACTCTAAGGAAAGATATTCCTGAGTACGGTTGAGCCAAAGGCTGCGCTTCACCTCAAAACCAGATCTAGTTTGTAATGAGTGATAAAGGTATGAGGATTTGACCAAGTTGCAGCTGCACATATATCGTCCATAAAAGCTCTAGCCTGGAATACAGCAGAAGTTGCAACAGATATAGTTCAAAGAGTCTTTAATGGTTTTGGTAAGGGGAGATTCAATTTTTTATAGAAGGCTGCAATCAGTAAACCAGCCACGTAGATTCAACTTTTTAAGTGATTCACCCAATTTATTATGTGTAAATGAAACAAATAGCTGATCTGTCTTTCTAATCTCTTTTGTTCTGTGCAGAGAGAAACATAATTGTCTATGAACATCTAGTAAGTACAGCATATATTCCGGGTTCAGGCACCTAGGCAGTGAGACATTTCCACTGTGGTACATTTGACTGGGGACAGATGGCTGAAATTACATTCAGCTGCAGAGAAATATGTCTGTTTGCAAATTCCCTGTGGGCAAAGAGAAAAATGTGTTGCCATACCTACAACTTCAATAACCAAATGCACAGGGGGAAAACAATGTCCATGGTCCCCAAGGGAACATGAGACAGCAGGTAATATGGCAGGCATAAGCAGCAGGTAGGCCAGAGGGCATGTCAGTGGCAGTAAAAATGCAGTGCACAATGGGCAGTGCCTTTATAATCAGAGTGTGTGGACCACTACCCTCTTCACAGTGTCTAGGGAACATTACCTAAAATGCATACTGGAGCATAAATGGGACTACAGAACCAGGCAGGATTTTCTGCACACTGTAGCACACTTCTACATGACTTAGTCACACAAGTATGTACTGTACACTAAGCACAACAATCATTACTTCTTCTGCCTCCATGCATTTGGTTATTAAAGCTGTGGGCATGGCAGTATGTGCTTCTCTTTGCCCACAGGGAATTTACAAACAGCCATATTTCTCTGCAGCTGAATGTCACTTCAGCCATGTGTCCCCATCCAAAATGTACCACAGGGAAATGTCTCGCTGCCTAGGTGCCTGAACCCATATATTCCCCTTTATTTGTACATTTTGGAAAGACTGCTGGCAAATTAATGGATTAGTTGATATTGGATTCTGACACCACCTTAGGAAGGAAGGAAGCATTGGTAAGTGAGCTGACCCTATCCTTAAGAAAAATCAAATATGACTGCTTAGAAAATAATGCTTGAATTTATGAAATTCTTCTAGCATATGTAATTGCAACTAGAAAAATACTTTTCCAGGTCAAACATGTTACATCACATTTAGCTGCAAGTTCAAAGGGAGAATGAATTAAGGCTTGCAGTACCAAATTTAAATCCTGTGAAGGCAGGGGGTCTTTATAAGGGGGTCTTAGTGAAAGAGCACCTTTCAAGAAAGCCTTGGACAGCTTGGAAAAAGCCAAAGAAGAATTTTGAAACCCTGCATGAAAGTTAGAGATTGCTGCAAGCTGAACTTTAATAGTTAATGAACTAGCCTCCTCATTAAATAAACTCACTAAAATCTCTAGAACAGATCGAAGTGGAGCTGAACAGGGTCTGTCTTATTCTGCTTTGCCCAATAAACATATTTTCCATTTACTCCTGTAGAGTTTTGTAGTAGAAGGTTTGTGGGAAGATAAAAGTATGGAACGGACAGGGAAGAGACCATTGGTTGCCTGGCTATTAAAGAAATTGGACAAACCATGCTGTTAGTTTGATATTTGAGATATATGGGTGAACCATGATTGTTGGGTGACACAGAAGGTCTGGAATTAGATTCAGAATCCAAGGTGAATAAAGTAGATGAGGCCAAAGGAAGGCAAACAAAATCTGCCAAGGCCAATAAGGTGCAATAAGGATGACTTTGCTCTTCAACTGGGCTGCTTTCTGAAGGAATTTTGGAATTTTGGGAATTGGGGGATAAGCATACAGAAGACTGGGAGGCCAATGGTGGAGTAGTGCATCACTTGTTGACCCCCCTGAAGGGGGAATCAGGGCAAAGAAGCTGTTGCACTTATTGTTTTGGGGAAATGCACAAAGATTGCAGCAACACTGGTCTCTCTTACTGAAAATCATTTAAACTACTTTGCTGTTGGGAGACCACTCATGAAGTAGTAAGATGAACCTTCTCAGTTTGTCTGTTGTCATGTTTAACTCCTCCAGAATATGCACTGTTATTAGAAAGCAGTTGAAATATATCATCCATTGCCATACTCTGAGGTCTTCTTGACACAGGGGATAAGATCTGGTTCATTCTTGTTTGTTTATGTACCAAACTACTGTTATGATGTCTGTCTGGATAGCAATTGTCGTGAGAGGTAAAGAGTCTTGGAATACCTGCAATTCCAATAGCACTGCTCTCATCTCCAGAACATTTATATGAAAGTTGGCCTCTTCAGGGGACCAAGTGCCCTAGACTGTTTTCCCCCAAAAATGCCCCCCTACCCACCCAATCTTGGAAGTGTCTGTGTTCACTATGGCTTTAGGTTGAGGGAAGATGAAAGTTTGAACTTGTAACACTTGTGAATGCATCCACCAGGAAAGGTATCGCTTGCATACCCACGTTATTCTTATCTTCGCAGACATGGGCTGAGAAAGCATTGACCATTGTGTTGCTGGCATCCACTGTAGAATCCTCATGTGGAATCTTGCTAAAGGAACCAAAATTATCGCCACTGACATTGATCCCAGTTCTTGCAGAATCAAATAGGATGAAATTCTGGTACCACTAATTATTTTCCTGATCTGCATCCTTATTGTCTGCACTCTTTATAGCGGAAGACTAGCCACCATAGATACTCTGTTGAACATCACTCCTATAAATTCTAATGTCTGGGTTGGTTGTAGTTGAGACCTGTTGTAATTTTTGGTCATTCAGCGATATGAACATGTTTTTAATATCTGAGCTCAAGATTCTATAAGTCAATGCCTGGTCGGGGCGGTGATGAGCCAGTTGTCTAAATATGGAAACACCCAAGAATACTTGCAGTCTCAAGTGAGCTGCTACTGCTGCCATGCTGTTGTGGAACACCCAAAGGCCAAGGGGAAGTGCTCTGAACTGATAGTGACTGGTTCCTAGCCAGAAGCATAAGTGTTTTCTGGATTGTCTGTTCATCTGTATGTGATAGGATGCCCCCTGAAGGTCAGTGGAGTACATCCAGTCATTCTTACTGAGAAAGGGCAGAATAGACTGAACTGTTACCATCCGGAACTTTATGTATTGAACCGACTTGTTCAATACACCAAGATCCAAATTTGGTCTCCAGTCCCCTGTTTTCTTTGGCACTAAAAAGAATCTTGATTACAGTTCAGATTCTATTTGTTGTGGAGGGACCTCTTGGATGATTTTTTTTCCTAGCAGCTTTTGTATTTCTAGTGTTGCTGCTTTCTTCTGATTGGGTTGGACATTGGGAAATTTTCTTGACAATGGAGGAGGTCCAAAAAAGGGAATTATATAACCTCTGGCAATAATTTTCTGCACCCAACTGTCTTTTGATATATCTAGCCAGGCTCTCTGGTGCAGAGACAAGCGACCCCAGACTGCCTTCAGATGTAGGCAATCGGGCCTCCATTCAGGAGTGCTGAAACAGTCTGTCAGAAAAGGAATCTCTAGACCCCCGGTTTTGTGGGCCTCTTCTGCCATGGTGGTGTCACTTTCCATTATCACTCCCCCCTCTTCCTTTGGGGGAACTACCCTCTCATGTGTCCTGGAAAGGAACCTGAGATTTTCTGAACCACATTTTTTGACCTCCCCTTTGATTCCTGGAAAAGGTCCTTTGAGCAGTCAAAAATGTATGCCCACTGCTGAGAGGATCTTTCCATCTTTCTTGCACCTGGAGAGTGTGTCCTTTACTGTGGGACAAAACAAAAAAGTGCAATCAAAGGGAGCATTGACAAATGATGACTTGAAGAGTTCCACAAAATCACATAGGCTCTTCCAGACATGTCTCCTGATAGAAATACCTGAATCCACAGCCCCTGAGGTGCCTTCTGCAGAGTAGAGATAAGCCTTATGGATGGATTAGATATAGCCTGTAGGGCAGCCAACTGAGAGACTACTGAAGAGTGAACCTCAGCAGTTTCAGTTCCGGAAAGAAATTTGGATAGCGCTTTAATCAAATCTCTTTGAAGACTCATAAAATGTGCCAAATAGTTCAGCGATCTGAGTACAAAAGTAGCTGAAGCATAAACATGCTTCCCAAATCTGTTTGTCAATCTAGACTCTCTATTAGGGGGGGATAAACAGTGGAATGCTGTCCATGAATTCCTTTTTTGTAGCTGCCACTACAACCATGGCATCTACTTGCACCCCTTTACTCCAATATTTCCTGTCTACTGGTGGAGCCAGAATCTGGTCTGGTTTGTTGGGGATTGGCTCAATCATATCAGGTTCCTTCCATGCCCACCTACACATCAAATCAATACGATCAGTGGTGGGAAGAGTAACCCAGGTGGTAGATGGGCCAGTCCCAAAGGCTTCCAGAAATACCAATTCCTCTGGAGAAAGGTCTTGAGAAGACCTGCCACCCTTCTGCTTAAGGATCTCGAGAATGTCTCCAAATGAGACATTGCTGAGTGATGATTTTGGGGACCCCTCTCCTTCATCCAAATCAGTAGACACAGTGACTGATGCTTGAAGAGAGTCCAAGTGCCTCCATTTGTACTTTCTTTTCCTAGGAACTTCCTTGGTGGGGTAGTCCAGTGAAGTATCAGAAGAGACTAAGATATGCTGCTGAGTAGTCTTGAAACATTGAGCTGGCTGTCCCTGTGGGGTAGAATGCTGTGGATCACAGTGCAGTCATCTAATAAGTAGAGGGTAGATTTGAGGGGGAAGGACCCATCTGACCTGTCAGGACAGAGACCACTCTCTTCATAACCTCAAAGGTGGATCGTTTCAGGAAGAAGAAAGAAAATGGAGCCAGGAAAGCAAGTTTCTAGCTCATTGACTCCCTCCACCCTAAGAATAATCAACCTGAGGTAGAAGTCAGAACTGAGCAGCCTGGTGCCAAAGCCCAGAGAGGAAGAGACAGCTTCAAAAACCTCAGCATCAATTTCAACCTCCCAGATCTGACAGGGATGCTTTGGCTCTGAGAGTCATTTGGCTCCGAGCATGTTGGAGCTTGTGCACTCAGAACAGTATTTGGATTCAAAGACAATGCTGTCTTTGGATATGAACCAGATGGACCCGGAACACTTGGATCCAAGTTCTCCAAAAATGCAGGTTAGATTAGAGAAGGAGCTGTAATGGGTGGAGTAGTAGATGATTGGATGTCATGACCTGAAGGAGTTGGAAATGTGAGAACACCTCTCTGAATTTGCTCCATCATCCTCTCCACATCTTCTTCCCTAAGACTCCTGGAGGAATGGGAGAATACCAGGGATGGTGATTTGCAGTGCTTCTCTAAAAAGAGAGAGGACCTCTGGATGGGACTGGATCCAGAGTTGGAAAGTACGTTGTCCTTGGCAAACATTTTGGTTCCAAGGATGTAGGCTCCAACACAGGCTTAAATGGATATGATGAATGCTGGACTGTAAGTGACTTCTGATCCAGCTTCTCTTTCTTCTTCCTAAGTTCCGATGAAGAGGAGGCTGGAGACTCAGAAGACCTCAACATCTTGGTAGGGTCTCTAGATTTGTGTTTGGGGGATTGAACCCCAGCAATGGTTTCAGAAAACAAAAATGACAATAATCCTTTCAAAATCAACTTATTCCTTCTGTCCACTAGTGCACAGGGGTTGAAACCATGACAGATAGTGCAGTCCTGTTGTAGATGCTGTGGACCTAAGCAATACACCCAAAGAATGTGGGCATCAGAATAAGACAACTTATGACCACACATCACATTTTTTAAATCCTACCTTTTCAGATATCATTAAAGAGAAAAAATTATCATAACAAGAGAAAGAGAAAAAGTTAAACTAAACCTTTTTTTTTTACCAGGAAGAAGAGAAAATATAAAACACCAGCAATAGTATTAAAGATTAACAATTATTTTATAGAGATAGACAAAATACCAGCTATGGTAATTAAGGAAGAATATCTGAAGTGTAAAAAATGGTAAAGGGGAGAAGTAGGCTTACCATCAATGGTAGAAAAGTTTATATTTAGAAGTGTAAGAAAAAGGGACATAAGAAATGAATTACAAGTAACATTAAAGATTAAAGATTATAGATTAAGGCAATAGCATTGCCTAAGGATTTTTTAGAAATATAATATCAAAAAATGAACTTATTTCCTATTAAAATCTCAAGAGTTAAAGTCAATCACTTCTAGATGCTAAAGCAGCAAAAAAGATCAAAGAGATGTTAAGGTGGGGCATTATGGGTAGGGAAGGTGCTCGGGAGTTTGTAGGAGGCCATGAGCTAGTATAATGACCAAGTCCGGTCTGAGGGTCAGATATGAACCCATTAATTGAGGAATGAATGAAAATTGACAATAAAAGAGATTTGTTTTTTCACGAGAGATGAATTTTGGGAAAAAAGTAACATTTTGGTCTTTTTCAGTTGAGCATGAGTTGTGAATTATGAAGCCATGTTTCAGTGGTTGTTAAAGCTTCCTGAGTAATATTTTGGAGGTGTACCATGTTGTCACATGTGCAAATGAGAGAAGAATCATCTTCTACTGTATTAGAAAGGCCTGTTTTGTGAATGTTTAGAGGATGTTGGTGAAAATGTTAAAGAGGAGACAACCAAGGACAGAGCCTTGAGGAGCACCAGTAGGAACTGGGAGGTAAGGAGAGAGCAGGGAGTGCCATTTTACTGACTGATACCTATGGGGCAGGTAGCTTTTGAACCACAGAAGGGCGGGCTGAGACAGACTTAATGAGGACATTTGAAGTAGAAGTTTGCTGTGACAAACTGTGTCGAAGGCTTTAGACAAGTCTAGAAATAAAGAAGAGACTGGTTTGGTGTTATCCCTAGCTTTATTGACAATATCTATGTAGGTTAAAAGGGAAGTGCTAGGACTATGGGAAGTACAGAAGCCATGTTGTATAGGGATAGGAGTTATTCCTGCAGGACATAGTCTAGCAATTGTTTTGGAATAACTTTGCAAGCATTTTGGTGAGGGGAGATAAGCTTGCTATAGGAGTAAAGTAATTAATGTCTGTTATAGTGCCAACTTTGTGCAGAGGGATAATGTGTGTCTTTTTCCAGAGAAAGGGAATGGGGATTCCTGGACTGACATATTTATAAGGATTGAGACTGGATAGGCAGTGCTATTGGCTGGCGTTTTTAAATATTAACTTGGAAGGTCATCAGCTGAAGAAGAGCATGGTTTAAGTTTATTTATGTATAGCTTTATATAGGATATGGGCACAGGTTTGAAAGTGTAAGAGTATGTGGTGATTTGTGGGTGTTGGTCAGGGTTGCGATGTAATAATAGTAAAGGTACTTATCTCCCTGAAACACTAAATCACTGATGTGCATTGTAAGCTGACTGTATCAGAACTTCATGGTGTCTGAGGACAAAAATTGGCAAGAACAGTGTGGGAGAAAGAAGACAGACGAAATATATGAATTATGTCAGTGAGAAACCCTTGAGTAATGATCATTGACTGAAACTTTGCTTCTGCTGTTATTTTCTGCTCTCAGTTCAGCAATTAGTTTTCTCCTAATATTCTTTTCCACTGAAAGAAAAATATGATTTACAGAACTGCTATGAAAATATGGAAAATAATAAAGTAACACACAGTGGTATGATTAAATAGAAGAGAAGACTGAATTCTTGAGAATAACACAAACTTTTATGCTTGCATAAATGACTAATTCCTTTGAATAACATTGCAACAACTTATCATGACAAAATAAAAATCCCTAATGCTCTTGTGACTTTATAAAAAGTCTTTGTGGTTTCAGAAGTGCATAAATAACTAGGTATCATACAAGTTAATAAATATGCAGTCTCTATGATCTAATCACAGTTAGCAGAACTAAATTATAACAGTGCTTGCTAAAAAGCAAAAATGCTTCATTACCTTGCTTTGAATGCATTCCAAAAACAGTATGACATACAATAAAATACTGTAATGAATGAGTTTGTTCTAGAGAATGCTGCTTTGTTTTGCATTTAAAATTAAACACGCTTAAATTCCCCTATCTGAGTGCCAGAAAAATAATTCAGAATTTATTGTGATGCACAGTTTAATATATTTCTAAACCTTTTTTGCAGACATTCCTTTCGCATACATGATCACTATATTCTTATTCCACTGCTTCATTTGCCTGAATCATTTACTGTTGATTTGCTAGTCTCAGCATATATGTTTTAGAAAAACATTCTGCAGATATTTCAGTATGTTATATTAGTGTAGATTAAAATTATACTACTCTGGTTACAGAAAGCTTAACTGAAGTAACACTAGAATGCCAATATAAGTACAAATTGAAATTAAAAGTAAGAGCATATTCATTAAATATGCTTAAAAACATAACGTAAAATGCTTGGCACTAAAATATTTTTAAACAATTAAATCAAATACAATACTTACTTATTGTACCTAACATAAACTCTTTGAAATTATGCAAGAAAATAATACAGTAAAAAATAATTGAGCAATATATCATTCTTGGATGAGAGGTAATGCAGGATTTATCCAGAACTGATGTGGCTTGCTCATGAAATCAAAGCTTGTTTTATATAAAGGGGAAGAGAGGCAGAAATCTGCAGTCTGCAAATACTACATATATCAGGCAGAAACAGTGAATGAGTTTTACAAAACTATTTTTCTACAGCATCAATAATTTATTGCTGTTAAGCAACAAAGGAGAAAGTGGGTGTGAATGGGAGCAACTGGTCAGATGAGACAGTGACCAGTGAACCAGCAGAGAAAGAAATAAAATCTTTAGAGAGACAAGTTATGAGGTTTGGAAAATCTGCCAGCAATTTATTTGTCTGTTAGCAGAGACGCTTGGCAAACCAATGGCAGAACACAGTGGTGTTGTGGAAAACAACATGATTTTACAATGGTTTAACTTGGTTATTGTGTATATACAGGGGGAAAAAAACATACATTTTCTGTCTGTTAACCACATATGCATTCTACAGAATTTGAGGAAAGAGATTCTACACATTTTAGAATGTGCATCATCTGAAGATGGAGTAATGCTTCTCTAAAAACAGTTCTTATCAATCCAATTTGCTCCAGTTTCTAGTTTTATGGCTATTTTGTCATTGAAGTGGACAGGAAGAGTCCTGTGTATATAGAGTTCAACGATGCATTCATGGTTCTATGACACAGTAGACTGAAATTGAAATTAAATGTTAAACGGGTGGATGACAAAACTGCACAGTCTGTAAGAAAAGAATGACTAATGAGAAACAGGTAATGTATTCTAGGGAGGAACTCCAGGATAAATGGCTGTAAACGCTGAAGTACCACAAGATTTAATGAAAGAGCAAATTCTGTTGAATACATTTCTGAAGATAAAGAAAGACTAGTTTGTGTGGTGATGACACCATCACAAATATCATGGCCACATATGGAGGGTCTTGTTTCAACAGTGATCTGTGACAAACTGTTCAAGGATGTGAAATGAACGCCTATTAAACCTGGGCACTATCATATACTGGTTTATGAAATAAAAGTCCAGAACAGGCCTCCATGCAGTTTCTTTGTTTGGCATCAAATACATTCTTCAGTAAAAAACTTTCCCCAACTTTGGAAGAAGGAACTGTTTCTATTATCCACTGAGAAAGGTAATTTTTTTTCCCACTTCTATCTGTAAAATTGCTGAATCAGTCACAGAACACGCATCTGAAGCAATCTGTTTTCAAAGACAGAAATGGAGATTCAGACATTCTGGAAGGGATAAGAGTCTACTTTGGTTGATGTGGGGCACAAGGCCCCTTATGTAGTCATTCTGCTTTATTTCACTGTCTTTTATTCTTGGTCCTGCTTTCATTCTTGGAACCTCCCAGTCATTGTTTTTTTAAACATCTGCTTACTAGCATTCTGGTGAGAATGTTTTTTTTTTATTGCCAATATTAATGAGGGGGCAGAAAATCACTTGGAACATTTAGTGAATGAGGGCTGAAAATCTGAGCAATTCCATATATCAGATTACTGTTGCATCATATTTTCTATAAAATCTGCAGCAGAGAGTCCACAAAAATCTCTATCCAAAGCAAAAGTTAAAATCTCATTTTTTGGGATGTTCTGAGAATGCAGCCAGGCAAACCTCCTCAACAGAATACCAGTATTCACAGATTTATATACACACTTTATACAATGAGTAGCGACCTGAGAAATGGAAGAAACTAAACCACACAAATCAGAATTTACCTCACAGGAGGGAATTGTAGGTGAAACAGTCCTCATACTTTCATACTGAGTTAGAATAAACTTTAACATATGAACCTGACAATTCAAAATTCTAAAATTAAACTTGTAGAAGTGTGCACCTTTTTTTCCCCACAAACTTATCAATGGTTTTTCCAACCTTGTATGAAGGGGATGTACTAGAATTAACAAAATGCTTGGCAGCAGCTGGATTAACTAATTTTATTTTTATTTTTTTTTATTTTTTTTGATCGGATCGGTCCAGCTGGGATTTATGTCCATTTTCAGTGGAGGCCCGAGGAGAAAAGCTCCAAGGATACAAACAAGATAATAAACATAACACATTTGATTTTAGTGAAGGCATTAGCTGCTTTCAGTTATGAATATCAATATAAGTTACAGTTGTTGGAAATATATGTATATATATATTTTTTTTTTTTTTTTTTTTTTTTTTTTTTTATAACTATAGAGCTATTAAGTTATTTGTAGTTATTTTGTGGTCAGAGTGAATACGTAATTATGATAGTGAATAGATGGAAGTAGTTATAGAGTCAAGATTGGTACAAGAGCATAGCCAGAATGTATTCAGATGTATTAGGAGTTGTTAGGAGTTGAAGTGAAGAGGAAGAGAGAGAATGTGTGAGTGAGGAAGATTATTAAATATTTTACAACTGAGGAGTTGAGGAGGTGGTGTCACCTGCAGCAGGTTAGTCTAGTAGTAGTTTGACTTGCTTCTCTGAAGACGAGTTGTTTCAAGGTTATTATAGAGTTAGGAGGCTGCTAAGAGCAGGTGTTTTTTGATGGATTGTTATGGTTGTTTGTGGTTAAGTTGTTGTTTGATTGATTTTTTCCATGGGAGCTAGAGTGTATGCATTTTTCCATGGGAAGTGGAAGTAGAGGATAAAAGGACTTGGTTGAGAGGTAGTAGATTCTACCTTGCGGAGCAGATGACATCGGTGAGGGTATATTTTCTTTATTTATTTTATTAGAATAGACAGGGTTATATATAGGCTGCTATTTGCAGGAAGGAATTCAGAAGGAAGTTACCCATTGAAGTGGGGGATAGGTTTTTTGTAAAAGAGATTGTATATAGGAGGCTCTATATTGTTGTAGTTGAAAGGGGAGGAGAGTCATTTAAAGTTACTTAAAGGAGTTGAGAAGTGTCAGGTGATAGGATAAGTAAATTGTTAATGCTAGACCAGAACTTTTGGTTCATTTCTGGTGGATTGCTGAAGTTCAAAGTAATAATTCTTTTATCTGAAAGGATGGCTTTTTGGTAATGTTCCTGAGTTCTCTAAAGGTTTGATGATGTGTTGGGTTTTAGAGGAACGCCATTTCTTCCAAGATTTATTTCTGAGGCATATTTTCTGCTTAGTAGTGGATGAAAGCCAGGGTGCTGTTTGAGTTTTTATTCTAATGTTGCGACTTGGGGCATGTTGATTTAGGACTGAAAGGAATGTTGCATTGAAGTGTTCAACAGCCTTATTAAGTGTCAGATGTTTTAGAGAAGTCCAATTGTATTGTGAAAGTTCTGTTTGAAAATTAAATTATTTTTGAAGTGTTTTAAAAGTGGTAAGTAAGGTTAGGTTAGTTTTAGTTCTAATGATATAGGTGAGGGAGTGATCGCTAAGGTCATCAGGAAGGATGCCAGTTTGGTAAGTTTGCAGTGGGGAATTGGTAAGGATCCAGTCTAGATTCTGGTGGGAGTATTAATGAGTTGTTTGAAACCATAAAGGTTTATAAGGGAAGAAGGGTTATTATTGTTACAGGATTTCCAATCTATATTAAAGTCCCCAAGGAATAGTGTTTTTGAGAGAGTCTAATAGAGAGTCTAATAAGCTGGTCAAGAATATGTTCTAAGGTGGATATGTTATTGCCAGGGGAGATATGCAAATAATGTTTATTGTTTTGGAATTGTTGATTTGTAGTTTGCATTATTGTTTTGGGGAAAGGGTAAGGTCAATAAGAGTAAGCTTTAGGTTTGTTTTGTATAGAATTTCTGGTGGTATCCAGTCTAACAATGTTATAACCAGGTGGGGTAATTTCAGTGTCTTTAATTGAAGGCTTTAGCAAGTTTTCAGATAAGCATAAAATATCAAATTTGTGCATTTCCAGCAAGGCATGGAGTTGACTAATTTTATTACAGATATTTAGATGGGCAATGGATAGTAGGTTAGAGTGTTTAGAGGATGAGAGAGAGAAGGGTTTGGTTTGGTTTTGATGTGTGTTGTTTGTATTATCATGAGGGCCTGGGTTGGGGTGTATGTCCCCATCCTGAGGTAGATGGAGAAATGCATGATGTTTTTCTTGGCTATGTATATGGAAAGTGTCAAATGCTTTCTTTGTTTTAGATTTTAGTAGTTTGCAGTGTAGTATCCTATGGTATTTGGCAAGAAGGTAGATGGATTGTGAGGAAGTGTGAAAGAAGGTTGGGGGTAAAGATGTTGCATGTGTACAGGTGTGTTTTGAGGGAAGTGAGAGAGGAACAGTCAGAGAATGTTCATAGGAGGTTAGGAAGTAAATAGTAATAAGAGAGGAAAGTAATAAAAAGGAGATAGGTAGTTTCAGTTGTGAGACGAGGATAGATGGAGACATAGTGATGTAGATTTAGGGTATCTGAGAAGATAGTTATAGTGTAGAGGTATATTGTAAGCTGAGAGCATCCTGGGAAGGTAGGTCAAAAGGTAGGGCTGTGATGTTTAAGTTCTGCTGGTATGAAAGGAAGGGGGTGGTTATGTTTGATAGGTGGGTGTAAGTAAGTTCAGGAGGGTTGGGCTACTCAGATAGGTTTGGATCTGATTGGGCAGGAAGTCTAATGGGTGTGTCTGGAGGCAGGATAAATGTAGGACCCCTGGGGGTGGGTGGGAATTGGGGTTGAGGAGAAAACAATCAGTGAAGTGCTATAGTAAAGGTAAGTAATTCAAGGGGATGCAAGAATGTTTGAGCTTGAGATAGGTAATACTGGAAATATCAGGGAAAGGAGAATGGGAGGAATAAAAAAAACAGCACAAATAGGCTAACAGAAAATAAGATACCTAGAAATTGCTGGGCAGAAAAAGTTTGCAGGGGTGAACAATTCTAGAAGAAGAGAGCCACCTAGTGGACCCAGCCGGTATTACTGCCAGGACTAGGTACAGGGCTTGAGGTTTATAGAAAGGAGCAGGTAGCTGGAGATACTAGTGAGTGTAAGTGGTCAGTTAGATGGAAGAAGCTTAAGGTTGGCTGCTGGCAGATCTTGCCTTTGGGATTAACAATTACACTGGTTTAGAAAAGTTTACAATTGTTATTTAAAGCCTGGAAGAGCTTTAATAAAGCTATAGCTGCAGGGTCAGGGATGGGATGAGTTTATAAAAACCTGAAAGACTGATGGTCTTTGCACATTCTATCTGCTTTCTTAGGTGCAGCAGGTTAGATGTCAAGGAAACCATAGGTTGTGACAAACACATCCTCCAATGCTGACAGCACTGCGAGGATGGGTGAAGGTTCTGGGATTTCCATTACTAAAATCTTATAGTGTTTTATGAGGGAATAAGAAATTGCAGTGCTCTAACACTGAAAACACTGGCACATTCTGGAAATAACTTCAGAGAAACAGAATCTCTCACTTGGACATTCAGATTTCATGCTTTCCTCTGAATCTGAATGACAGATCTGAGGAGAAAAACCTGCATCTGTCCCATCGTGTTTTTCTACAGATTCAGTTCTTTGAATCTCTTCAAGAAAAGAAGAATCACTTTTTCTTCTATGATATATCACCTTATAAGAAGGCTGAGTTGCCTTTACATGTCCTTGAGCCAGAGTCAATAAACTTCTCCCGTCCACTGGAACTGGTACAGAAGATAAATGTCAAGTTTTCTGTTTCTTTTTGACACAAAGTCATAGCAAATAGGTTTATTAATGGCAGCATCAGCTTCTGCAGGGATGGGCACAACATTTTGGCTAAGCAGGGGCACCTTCTCTGCCCCTGCTCCCAAGACCAATGAGAGTGTCTCTCCCTTGCCCACTGAGGGAACACCGACAATTGCAGAGGATGTGGCTAACCCCTATTCCATAGTGGCTATACGGACAGTACCAGAGTGATCTGGGAGAAAAGATGAGTGATCAGAGGATCCAGCTTTTGCCAGAGTATAGTCACCCACCTGGTGTTGAGGCAAATTGCTACCTGCTGTGGAGAAAAAAGACTGTTTAGATAACTTTTGAGGCTTGAAGAAGTACGAAAATGGATGGGACTTGTACTTTGTTCCATGGTCAAGCCGAAAATGGTGCTTCTTTTCTGAGGAAGTTATGAAGCACAAGACAGTAAAAAATAAAAAGCATTTAAAAGTAACTTTTTCCCTCTAAACACATAAAAAAGCAGTTAAATGCAGCACATTTTCATGCTCCAAAAATAAACACAGTTTCTGCAAAGAAAAAGTAGTTTTAGAATGTCTTAACTTTAAAACTGAAAGAAACAAAAGTGCACTTCCAGAGAAAAGTATAGCCACTTGACAATCAGCAAAAAAAAAAAAAGAAGTTATATACTCACCATAACATTCCATCTGTGTTGCCCGTTTTCATTCTTCCTCAACATATGGGTTCGGATCCGATCCTCAGATCCCACTCAGCTGCTATTTTACAGCTCGTGGATACTACAAGCTCTTGAGCTCCTCCCTTGCCCATAATGCAGTAGTCTCCCTCATTCCCCAGATCTTGTTTACAGCTTCATATTGTATGATGCAATGCATTTATAGCTTTAACATGGAAAGTCACTATCTGCAGCTCAAATAGAAGGAACTTTGGTACCTATAATACTCTCCCTTTTTTCCAGAAGTCATCAAGAGAAAAGGGGTAGGGGGCTGGAGGGAGGGGAGTTGAAGAAGAAGAATGAAAATGGACAACACAGATGGAATGTTATGGTGAGTACCTAACTTCTTTATCTGATGTTGTCAATTTTCATTCATTCCTCCTGGTGTGGGACAGAGTCCCCAGTGACCTGAATCCTGGGTGGACATAAAGGAAAGATATTTCTATGTACTGCTGAGCCACAGGCTGCTCTTCCCCTAGAGACCAGATCCAACTTGTACTGAGTAATAAAAATATGAGGATTAATCCAAGCTGCATCTGCACAAATATTGTTCATGGAAGACCTGGATAAAAAAAAAAATCATGAAGTTGCCATTGACCTAGTTGAATGGGCTCTTAAAGGTTTTTGGCAAAGTCAGTCCAGACTTGTTACAAACAAAAGAAATAAAGGAGTCCTAACTCCTTTGTTCATCAACTTTCCAAAATTAACTGGTCTTACCTCAACACTCTTCTTTTAGATGAAGCTGCCCACTCCTTCAACACTACATTCCTAAACATTCTTAACTCCCTAGCTCCTCTTCGCATAATTAAAATCAAATCTACTACTGTTCCCTGGATCACTAAGTCTACCAGAACCCTCATGAAAGACCGGGATAGGATTTAGAAAATGTGGACTAAAACTAGGACCCCTTCTCTTCTTCAGAAATATAAAGAACTCAGAAATAAAATAAAAAAAAAAAATCATCCATTATGACAAAATAAACTTCTATGTCAATCCTCCCTCTACTCTTAAATCAGACCCCAAAAAATTCTGGAGCTCTATTAAACAGACTCTTCATCCAGGAAACCCTTCCTCTCCTAACCCATGTCCCAGTGCAACACCTGAAGACATAGCCAACAAATTTAAATAATTTTATAAACTCAATAACCTCCATAATAACCCCCCCCAGAAACAACACTAGCACCCCCACAAACTCTATACCTCTTCCAAACTCTCCTAACTCCTTCTCTCTAAAAGCAGTATAAATTAACTATGCAAAGTCATTACTCTCTAAACTTAAACCTTGTTCCCCATCTGATGACACGCTACCCTCTTACTTCCTGCAGATTGACTCTGAACCTCTTGCCTATCCTGTATCCATTTTAATCAACCAATCCATTTTTGAATCCTATGTTCCCACTGTATGGAAGAATTTCTTTACTCTACCCATTCACAAAAGGGGCAACTCCTCAGACATATCCAACTTCAGACCGATTGCCATAATCTCTCCACTCTGAAAAATCCTAGAGAAATGCATTCACAAGCAGGTAATGCATTGCCTTCACCAGGAAAACCTTCTCACACCTACACAGCATGGTTTCCGTTCCAAGCATAGTACAACTACTGCACTCATATCATTCATAAACATAGTCTCCCTAGCTCATGATAACAATAAACTTGTCTCATGCCTATTCCTTGACCTTTCTAAAGCCTTTGACACTCTCTCTCACCCACTCCTTCTAGATAGACTCACTAACTTAGATTTCTCTCCCCCTACTATCTCCTGGTTCTTCAGCTCTCTCTACCCACCAGCAACCAGTTAAATGGCTCTCTGCACTATCCTCCCTACTCACTGTACAAATGGTGTCCCCCAAGGGTCCATACTTGGACCACTACTCTTTAATATTTTCACCAACTTGCTCTACTCCTCTTCTCCCCAGTCATTTATTGTGCAATATGCTGATGACTCAACTGTTATAACCATTGTTGACAACCCAAATGACCTCCACTCAACTATCCAGGCATCCTTCCACACCATTGAGACTTGGCTTAGTGATAACAAACTAATAATTAATCCATAAAAAACTAAGCTCCTACTCTTCCTCCCTAAAAACCTCACTACACACAAAAGTACATTTACCATCTTATCCCGCAACAACACTATCATCTCAGCTGAATCTAGCACTAAATTGCTAGGAGTTACAA
The DNA here is from genome assembly GCF_019279795.1 of Protopterus annectens. NCBI lineage: Eukaryota > Metazoa > Chordata > Ceratodontiformes > Protopteridae > Protopterus > Protopterus annectens. The sequence goes on from NC_056739.1 coordinate 534,507,942, forward strand.
TAGATGATCAGCTTAAGTTTGATCTCCATATTACTAACTTGGTAAAAAGAACTCATCAGAAACTCGGACACCTTTTCCGTAGCAAGAAATACTTAACTAACACTGTCCGAATAACTCTCTCCCAGGCTGTTTTACTCCCAACACTCCTGTACAGCTGCCACATATTCACAAATCTAAATTCTGTACTTACTTCCAACCTTGAAACTACCTATAATAAGATTGCCATATTTGCAGCTAACCAAACCTACAAGTCACACCACTGCTTAGCACTACAACAACTAGACTGGCGAGAATTCCCTCAGCTGCTCCAACTATACCAACTGCAAATCATCCACTCTATCCTCTATCTACCCTCCTTCTGCCCCAACCTCTCCACTATCATATCCAAATATTCCCCTGCTAGGACGCTACACAGCTCAAATCAAGAATTATTAGTCATCTACAAACCCAAAACCAAAATAGGCTGCCTTTTCTATAACTATAACCCAGCTACATCCTAGAACCAACTCCCCTTGGAAATAAAATCCCTCCAGCATAGCAAAAGTTTCAAATTAGTCACAAGGAAATACCTAAAAACAAAGTGGTCTTGCCACTGTAGCCAATAATTCTGAAACCACCATCCTTTCACCTGTTTACCACCTCACTCTTTTAATGTATCTCTAAAACTATTCCCCTGCCTCTTCTACCTCTTCCCTTCCTCTATCTCCAAATACTCTTAATTATTACAGTCTCAAAACAACCTACCTGTCTAGTTTGTCTCCTATACTCTACCTCCCCTACATCTCCTACTAGCCATTCTTACTTTCCTTTCTTGTTTCCAAACTCCTATACAACTAGATCCTACCCACTTTAAATAAGCATCTACCTAGCTATTAACTCATTTTGCTCTAAGCAGCTTAAATAATATTGTAACTAGTCACTATTTCTTCTGCGAATTGTTTAAAAGCTTGTTTGTAACAACTCTCAGACTTGTCTGCCAATTGTTAATACTCTGTATGATTGAATTGCCTGAAGGGATTTTTCTCTCTCCAGGTCTCTGCTTGTAAGATCTTATAGCTGATTGTTACGACTATGTCACTAAAATTTAATAAATTGTTTTCTAGTCCTGAGGAGCTTTTCTCCCCGGGTCTCTGCTGAAAATGAGCCAAAAGCCCAGCCAGAGTAACCCAGTTAACAAATGTAAAATAAATAAATAAATAAAGTATGTTACCCATTTTGATAAGGTTACTTTGGTAACTGGTTGACCCATTCTTGTTTCTGAAAAGGATACAAATAATTGATTTGATTTTCTAAATTTCTCTGATCTGTGAAGATAGAAACATAATTGTCTGTGAACAGATAATAAATGCAAAATGTATTCATCTTTGTTTGAAAATGTTGTAAAGAACACTGGGAGGTTAATAGACTGATTAATGTTAGATCCTGACACCACCTTAGGAAGAAAGAAAGGATTGGTTCTTAAGAACACCCTATCATTATGAAATATTAAATAAGGAAGCTTAGAGGATAAGGCTTGAAGTTCTGAAACTCTCCTAGCCAATGTAATGGCTATTAGAAATATAGTTTTCCAAGTCAAATATTTTAAATAACATTTTGCGGTCAGTTCAAATGTTTTTTGAGTTAGGGCTTGTGACATTAAATACAAATCCCATGATAGAGTCGGATCTTTAAAGGGTGGTTTGAGGAGAGAGGTTCCTTTTATAAATTCCTTACAAAAACGTTAAGAAGCCACCATAGAATTATCATTTCCAATATAGAAATTGGAAATGACAGCTAACTGAACCCTAATCATTGGGGACTGCCCCATCATTAAAAACAGAAGCCAGGAACTGAAGAATATTTGGTACTGTTGCTGAAAAGGGATCAATGTCTTGTTCCTGCACCCAAAGGACAAATCTTTTCCATTTGCTGTTGTAAATTTTTCTAGTGGAAGCTTTGTGGGATGACAAAAGAATACGGTGCACTGGGAAAGAGAGCTTGAGTTGTCTGGCTATCAATCCAATTGGAGAAACCATGTGGTCAACTTTAGGCCCAAGATATCTGTGTGAGTAATGTCTGTCAGGTAACACAGGAAGTCTGCTATTGGATGCAGAATCCAAGGCAGGTAAACTATATGAGGCCAAAGGAAGGGAAACCATATTTGTTGAGGCCAATAAGAGGCAATGAGGATGACTTTGCTTTTCAATGGGGATGCTTTCGATAGGAATTTTGGGATTAAGGGAGCTAAGGCATAAGCTGTTGCCTTTGCTCTTTTTCGTTGTTTTTGTGATAAGCATAGAGGAGACCTGACGGCCAGTCTTGATGGAGAGTGTCTCTTGGTGTTATTCAAGGGAGATGCAAATAGGTCACAGCATGGTTGGCCCCATTGGTGGAATGTCATTTCCTCCACTTTTCTGTTGAGAGACCACTAATGAGGTAGAAGTATGGACCTCCTCAATTTGTCTGCTATCACACTGGATTTTTTCGGTATGTGTGTTGCCACCAGAAATCAATTTGAAGAGATCCCCCATTGCCACACTCTCAGAGTTTCTTGACGCAAGGTGTAAGATTTGGTTTCTCCTTGTTTGCTGATGTAACATACTACAGACATACTGTCTGTTTGAATCGCAGTATGCTCCAGAAGGGAGAGTCTAGGGACACATGAAATGCTATGAGTACTGTTCTCATTTCCAGGACATTGATATGTGTGTTGGCCTTTTTCGGGGATCAAGTGTCTTGAACAGTCTTTCCTAAGAATTTCCCCTCATCTGATCTCAGAAGTGTTTGTGGTCTCTATGGCCTTGGGCTGAGGGAGGATGAATGGACATCCTTGTAAATTTTGATCTGAGTGCATCCGCCACCAAGAGTACATTTTGCAGGTCTAAGTTATACTGATCTTGGTGGACATAGGCTAAGATAGACTGGACCACTGGGTTACTAATGTCCATTCAACAACTCTCATATGGTATCTTTCTAGCGGAACTAGAACTATTGCTGGTGACATCGATCCCAGGGTCTGCAAAATCAGTCTGTCTGACAGGAATGAGTTTTTGAGTTATTTTGTTGTAATGAAAATGAATACTTTGAACCTTTGGCAAGAGAAGCTGCCATTGTGTTAAAGAAGGCCCTATGAATTTTAACATCTGAGATGGCTGAAGTTCATATTTGTTGTGGTTGATTGTAATTCCTAGATTGAAGCAAATCTAGAGTTGCTATAAGAAGATGCTTGGTCGAAACGGTTATGAGCAGAAACACGTAGAATCCTTGCAGTATCAAGTGAGCTGCTACTACTGCCATGCATTTGGTGAACATCCTAAATTGGTAGTGACTGGTTCCCAGTCAGAAGCATAGATATCTCCTGGACTGTCTGTTCATTTTTATGTGATAGTATGCATCCTGGAAATGTACTGAGCACATCCAATCGGCCTTGTACAGAAAGGGCAAAATGGACTGAATCATGACCATCCAGAGCTTGGTATACTGAACTGATTTGTTCAGAATGCTGAGATTGAAAATTGATCTCCAGTCCCCTGTTTTTTTGGCACCAAAAAGAATCTGGAGTAAGTTCTGGATCCTTTCTGGTCTGGGAGGATCTCTTGGATGACTCTTTTTTCTAACAACTTTTGTATTTCCAGAGCTGTTTTCCTCTGACTGGGTCGGACATTGGGAATTTTGATTATTTATGGAGGAGGTAGGGAAAAGGGAATTATATAACCTCTAGAAATACTCCTCTGCACCCAAGCATCTTTTGTAATGTGTAGCCAGGCTCCCTGGTGCAGAGATAGGTGAAACCCAACTGCCTGCAGAGGTGGACGATCAGACCTCCTTTCAGGAGTGCTGATAAGTTCACTCAGAGGAAGAATCTCTGGACCCCTGGTTTTGTGAGCCTCCTTTGCCATGAGGATGCATCTCTCATTTGAGTTCCCCCCTCTGCCCCTGGGGAAACCATCTCCATGTGGATAATGGAATGGATATTGTGATGTCCTGAACCACATTTTTTTGACCACCTCTTAGATTCCTCTAAAATGAATCTTTGCGGAGTTGAAAAAAGTGCACCCACTTCAGACAGGATCTTACCAACTTGCTTGTACCTGGAGAGTATGTCATAAACCTTGGGAATGAATAATGAACTTCCATCAAAGGAAGCATTGAAGAATGATGACTTGAAGGGCTCTGAAAAAATCACACAGGCACATCCAGGCATGCCTCCTGATGGAAATACCTGAACCTGCTGCACTTGAGGCTCCTTCAGCTGCATGTGATATGAGTCTCATGGATGAATTAGAAATAGATTGAAGGGTGACCAACTGTGAAACAATAGAAGTCTCTGCCTCTGAAGTACTGGTCCCTGAGAAAGATTTTGAAAGTTATTTGATCAAATTCCTCTGTAATCTTGTGAAATGTGCCAAGCAATTCAGAGACCAGAGTGTAAAGGTCAATGATACATACACATGCTTCCCAAATCTGTCCAGTGCCCTAGACTCCCTGTTAGGGGGATGAACAGATGAACTCTGTTCTGTGAGTTCTTTCTTGGTAGCTGCCACTATGGCCATAGCATCCACTGGTACTGCTTTGTTCCAGAATTCCCTTCCCTTTGGTGGTGCCAGGATCCTATCTGGTCTCTTAGGGATTGGCTCAACAGAATCAGGCTCCTTCCACACCTGCTAAGGGATCACATCAATGAGTTTATCAGCAGGCAGAATCGCCCAGGAAGTAGATGGGCCAGTACCAAATACCTCCAGGAATACCAATTCCTCTTGAAAAGGGTTATCTGTAAACCAACCAACCCTTTGTTTAAGAATCACTAAAATGTCTCCGAATGAGACTTAATCAGGTGCTGATCTTGGGGGACCTTCCCCTATACTGAAATCAATATTCTCTGTGACTGACTCCTGAGGGGAGTCCAAGTACCTCCTCTTGCACTTCCTCTTCTTAGGGACTTCTTTAGTGGGATGTTCCAGGGAAATATCGGAATAAATAATTATACCCTGCTGGGTAACCTAGAGACTTTGAGATGGCTGTCCCTGTGAAGTGGAATGTTAAGGCTCATGATACAAAGACACCTGAGATCCAGAGGGAAGATCCAAGGGGGAAGGGGACATCTGACCTCTAGAAGAAAATATTCTCTCTCTCTACTACCTCAAAGACAAAATGCCCCAGGAGAAGGAAACCGTTGGACTTGAAAAGACATAATTCTGGACCAATGACTCCCTCTGATCTGAAGACACACCACCTGGGGCAGAAGTTGGAACTAAGCTATTGAATGGTGAGGCTCAAAGGGGTAGAGATGGTAACACCTTGAATCTGACAATGAAGATGTGGGCCTGAGAGTTGTCCAGCTCTGACTCACTTGGAGCCGGAGTGGTCAGAGGAGATATCGGATCCAAGGATAAAACCATCTTTGGATCCAAAATAAGATCACACCAGGAGTCTCAGCTCCAAGGACTCTGAAGCTAAACGACAGATCACAGAAGTAGCCAATAGGTGTGGGAATGTTCTAGTTATGGTCTCTGGACCCATGGGGATAGGAGATGGGAGAACTTCTATCTGAATTTGTTTCAAGAGAAACTTCCTCATCATTCTGTCCAGATTGGCTTCTGTGAAACTTCTGCATGAACGGGAAGAGGCTATGGGAAGTGATCTTGAATAACACATTTTTCCAAGAATGTGGATGGGAGCCAAGGGGGTACAGACACAAGGAAGGTGCATGCCTGGTTCTAGTCATCTGTTTCTATTTAGGATGAGCTGGAGCCAAAGATACGAATCTGGTATCCAAAGAATTCAGATTTGAAGACTTGTCTTTAGATTCTGAAGTTTTTCAAATTTTCTGAGAGGAATTAAATCAAAAGATGCTTCAACAAAGTATTAGTTTAAGGGTGTGCACACTTATACAACCAGCATATTTCACATTTTTTATTTTTTATATTTTTTCCCCAAACAGATTTGTTTGTTTTTCATAGGTTCATAGGTAGGTACTAGGCTATTGGCTATAGGGCCTATATAAGCCTAGCCAAAAAGGTACCCTGGCTTTTACCAGCCAAGAAATTTATTTCAATTGAATTGTACAGGTTATAGGTCACATTAAATGTGGGAAAAGTTTTGAATTAATTTATTGCGGTCTTATTTTTTTATTGGCAGGGATGGTTTGAGAGCTAGCTCATCAGCATTTTCTGACTCTTCAGGTCTCCTACATTCCAACAAAACATTGTGTAAGACATACTCAGCAAATGCTGTGGAGAACCTCATGAGTAGAAATCCTTTACAGGTAAGATCTAGAATACCTCAAGTAGATATGCTCACCTCCTTACAAAAGAGATAACTAGAATAGCATCTGTTTGAGACATACTAGCAGCTAACATGCTCTGTTATTCCCTTAGTTAGGAATGCTTTATGCTTTTGCAGCCTTTCCAATGATTTCCAAGGTACATCTAAAGATTGAGAAAGCACTACCAAAAATCATTGTGTTGACTCCCATTTGGCCTAGACAAAATTGGCTCTCCCTTTTTATATAACTGGACAAGGGCAATTACCTCAAGCTTCTTCATAGACTGGATCTACTCACCTAATGCAAGGAGAGTTTGATACACCTCAATGTGATGATGTGAGGTATTGCCAGCTATGCCAGGATAAGTAGGATAGTGGATGTGTAACATCTGCCAGGACAGGTAGCTGGAATTTAGGAAAAAATTATATGTCATTTGTATATCAAACTGATTTGTACAGATACTTGGGTTGAAAATGGACTTGTAAAGTTGCTCATGATAAAAATATAACAGCAGTGGGTCCTGACTGTATTGTGAATTAATTAAATATACATATAAAAATATAAAAAGTTCCTGGGAAAATGATACCAGGAAAGGCTGGATTCTTGCACCAAAACAGTACTCTTTATTTGTACCAAAAAACAATGTTGAGCGCTTTCATCAATATAAAATGACTTCTTCAGAACACAATAGATAAAAAGTCACTCCCTTATATACTTGTAAAAACCGCCTTTTTCACCAATTATTCAATTAATGATTGGGCTACTTAAAGGAATAAAGTACCTCCCATTTCTATCCAACCTGGTACTTTTTTATGTGACCTTTAAAATATCAATGAGTATATACTCAATTGATAAAAATGTACATAATTCAATGAAATTATTACATCTAGACTAAAATTTGATACTACATTACAATATTAGTCAATATAAAAATCAAAACCTATGCATTTATATAAACTTATACTGTGTCCTTATTCTACAAATAGGACTATATACATTTCTAGTATTGACGCTATACATATCCATATTATAAATCAAGATACATACTATGTATAAATAGTGGAATAAAGTATTTATAAACATAATAACTTATATTATAAAGTAACCATATATAAAATCACTACCTAAAAATATTCTATATAACAATAACTAATGAACCAATTGTATAGCTATGTGTATTTTCTAAATACATTTTCAAGTACATGTTTTTAATTCATATATTTTATTTAATGAGTTATTATGCTCTAACTAAGGGTTTGGTAAAAAAAGTACCAGGTTGGATAGAAATGGGAGGTACTTTATTCCTTTAAGTAGCCCAATCATTAATTGAATAATTGGTGAAAAAAGTATATAAGGGAGTGACTTTTTATCTATTGTGTTCTGAAGAAGTCATTTTATATTGATGACAACATTGTTTTGGTACAAATAAAGAGTACTGTTTTGGTGCAAGAATCCAGCCTTTCCTGGTATCATTTGCTGCTACGTTGTGGTTGGCTTCGATTGTTAATTAAATATACATGTTAACAAAATACTGGAAGAGGAGAGGTTAAGCTCAGCTCCAGCTAGTTAAATTACTGGGCCCAGGCCATAAAGATGATATCTCACAACTTTTGAATGAAGACAGAGATGCAATGTCTGTAAGAAGCACAGTTTGTTAGTCTTTGTAGAAGGAATAGATGTTTGTTTTTGTTTTATGACTTTCAGAAGTTATATCATATATAATCAATGCTCTTGTATGTGTATTATTGACATGTATGTGCTAAATCCTGGCAGTTTCTAGCAATGTCACGTTGCATGGGAACCAGAAGTGAGATAACCAGATGTATGTGATGTCATTATGTACAGAAATAATGTTTTAATATTAGGTGAGGCATAAGTGTCAAGGCAGTCTGTTTCTTGGAACTCTGACATAGAAGGATCCCTCACCTACTTTATCTTGCCATGCTCTATTAAGTAAGTAGGAACAGTAATTCTCTAGGTCAGTCAGGAAAATATAGCGTGAATAGTTAAGTATTGTTTTTCTGTAACTGTGTGAATCTTTCCAGCTGTGTTATTTTTAATATTCCCTGTGACTGAAACTCAGCTGTTTACTGTAAATAGATATTTTACATTTTCAGGTTCTTTTATTATTTATTATTAAATATATTTAAGCTTTTCATTGTGACTGATTCTTTATGGAATATTTTAACCTTTGAGAGTACTTATATTTATAGGGTGCCACCATTTCAAATGCCCAAAGTGGGACATTTTTTGTAGAAATGTCAGATTTTGCTGGGCAAAACATACCCATGCCCAGTACAAAGGACAGAACTTCACTTTTTTGCCAAAATAAAAGCTTACTCTTGTAGCATCTGAGTTGCTTATTCTGTTCCTTATAACATTTAGGTGTTTCAGATACAAAATAACTGCTTTGTGCAAGTATTAAAGAAAATATAGGAAATATTTTTGCCCTAAAATCTCAGAACATTTGCCATTTTTTAAATTTTTTTGCAGGACACAACTGCCAAAAGAGAGATTGTCCCTCGCAAAGTGGGACAGGTGGTAACCCTATATATCTATTGATGATACTGCGGCCACTCCTGAAGCCTGGCTGTTTGGTCAACATTACCATTTGTGTTAATATTAATTTCACTCAGTATAATTCATTACCCTTGCAAGAGCCTTAGGTAGCTGTCTTTGTAGTGTTTGGTGGCAGTGATAACTACCTTATGCAGAAGGGGGCACAGTGCCAGCCTTTCCTACTTTCCTAGGTGTGTGTGTGTGTGTGTGTGTGTGTGTGTGTGTGTGTGTGTGTGTGTGTGTGTGTGCTTGCAAAAATCAAATTTCAGTGTGTGTGTGTGTGTGTGTGTGTGTGTGTGTGTGTGTGTGTGTGTGTGTGTGTGTGAAAATCAAATTTCACAGTGTGTGTGTGTGTGTGTGTGTGTGTGTGTGTGTATCAGTTACTTGGAGCAGGGATACAAAGCACTGGTTTCACAAAAAGGGTGTTGGAGGACTTGGCTTCACACACAGCTGAGGATTTAACCCTATAGTTGTGCTAGTGGGGAGCCTTTTTGGGGCCCTGGAGGGAGACAAATATAAAGAAATCCAGAACCCTGGCCGACTGTGTTCCCTGTGTGAACTTAAGAGAAATTGTGCATGATGCAAAGAGGTCTGCATCTGGAAATATTAAGTGTATCCATTTGTGTTCTAACTGAACTTCCTTTTCCAGTGTCAGTGGTAAGGATTCAGGCACCTTGATTACTGGCCCAGAGTGGGGATGTCACACTTGACAATCAACTGCAGCTGACAGCCTTTTTCCCTGAAGACATGCAGCAGGTACTAAAGGAGGCAAAAAATCCTGCTATTAAAAAAGTCTTAAATTGGCAAATGGTGGAGATTTTCTAGTTGGTGCCTTGCCAATTACAAGAGTCCTAAAAGACGAATAGCACCTCTGATTCTGAAATATTTGTGTGAGCTATTTAAAGATGGCTTGTCATATGCTTCCACCAAAGTGCATCATGCAGCCATCTCAGTTTGTCCTTCTCTTTCTTCTATGTTTGTGGTCAAACAATTTCCAATTGAAGTGTTGCGCATGAGATCTCCTTGCAAGCAAATTCCTCTTCCTTGAGTTCTCAAATATGTAAAAGAAAAACTGACCTTAATTTCAAGTGTAGAGCCCATATGGTAATTCAGAGTACTGAAAATGCAATCTGGATACAGAAAACCTTAGACATTTCCTGAAACAGTGATGGTAAGAACATTGAGATCCAGTGTTACCATAAGATAATGTTCAGGAAGCAGTGCAAATATCTGCAACAACAACATGCAACATGTAGGGCCAACATCAACATGTAGGGCCAACATCTTGAATTTTGGAACATTCACATAAAGGATGGAAAAGACAGATCTAACAAGTGTCTGTATGTGTGCTCTTTCTTTGGTACCAAACATATCTTGGATAAAAATGTTTGCACATGTGATTTGCGGGTACTGGTTCTATAATTCTTGTTTCTAACACATGCTGTAGCACTGGTGGAAACAGGTTTGTCTGGTTTGGTGGATGTGAAGGAATTCCCCTGAAATGAGGAGGAGAGTCCACCCATAGTGAATTGAATCCTTCCTTAATCACTTTCAAAACCCATCTGTCTGAAACTGTTTGACCGCAGGCTAAGGGGATGAGAGTCAGATAGTGTGACAGATGTAGGAAACTGATGCAGGAGTTATGGATAAGGTGATCAAATATTGAGCACTGTCATCCATGAGCTGAAGGTTGACTCTTAATGGGAAAGTTACTACACTTAAAGGTTCTCTTATACCTGTAACTAGTACTGGAACAGACCCTGAGGATGAATCTAATTCCTGGTCCATAATAGCCATTACAAGTTCAACAGAGGGATTCCAGGTAATAGGTAAGTGGTCTGTGGAACTGTCTTTGGCCATACCAGAGTCACTAACTGTAGGCTGAGGAAATAATTTTACTTGTTTTTTTATTTTTCAGGTATAAGTGGAGTGGAAGAAGCAGGACCAGGAATATAATCCTTCCTGTAGCCAGAGAAGAAACCAGATTACTGGTACCGTAAGCTCATTAGCACACTAGAAGAAGGAAAGTATTCTCTACTAAGCACCAAGCACACTTTCCTTCCCCAAACTAATAAACACAACTAGTGCAGTGAAAGTTTTGTCACCAGACATTAAACTTTTAGTCAACTATATCACAGAACATTTATTACCTTAGAAATGTGAAAACTTTCTAATTCTGTTAAAAACAGTAACAGGTAGGAAAAGCACAGATTCTGACTGTAAAAGCAAAGTTCAAATACTTAATATTTTCATAAAATCACAGTTTTCCACACAAATTGAAAAATAAGGCTAGTAAACAGAGCAGAAGCACATATAATCCCTGGCAGAAGCCAATATTCTAAAGGTGGAATACCACAAATAACTGTTTTATATATTAAAGCAAATCACAAATAATACCAGAAATATTCAATGAAAATATTTATGACATGAAAGGATCTTCTAGAAAGGGTCTTATCTGTAAGGCAAGAAGCTTTTGAGTAACTGCTGTTCCTCTAGAGATGGAGAGATGCTTCTTTTTTATGCAACAGGAAGAAAATACTGAAGATTTACTTACTCTGGATGCTGATACACTTCCCTCCTAAAAGGGTGACAGGGAAGGGAGTTAGAGCTTTGGCAAGCAGGCTGGGTGTTGTATCCTTGGCAGTGCACTGCCCAAAATGTATTGCAACACTGAGAGTGAAGAACATCATGGGATTATGCTGATACGTGGAAGTGTCAAATATCTGCTTGGGCTTTTCTGGTAAAATGATGGATTAAAGAAGCTACAGTAATGTGCTATGGATGGACTTCTTAGATTTTAAGAGAAGTCTTTCAGGAAGTAAAAGAGAAAAAGTAGAGAAGGTCAAAGTGGCTGCATAAAAATATGAAACTAGTAGCTAGAGCAAAAAATATGCACTAAATAGAATGCGGGTAATGGTGAGATGTAGGAGAGAGAGTAGAAAGAACCATGTGTAATAACAGCCAATGAGTGAAAGAGATGGGTGCAAGCCAGTGAACAGTAGCTTTATCTGCACATATGATAGAAAAATAAGAGAGCAAATATATACGTGACAAGGATGGAAGGGAAAGCCAAATAAAGGAAAAGGCATTGAATGCATACTTTCTTTCAGCTTCAGTGTTCAAAAAGAAAATGGAAGGAAATACTTCCCGCCCGGAGAGAATGAAATTGGAATAAGAACAACAGTGAATGGGCACAAGAATGAAGTGGGAAGAGATGGTGAGGGCACTCACTGTCATAAGGAAAGACGAGGATCAGACGAGTGTGTCTATATTATATAATCAAAGTTTTACAACTTATGGTCGAAGTTATAAAGCTTTGAATATATAAAATAAAACCAGGAAACAAAAGCAAGCCCCCCTGCAGCCCCACACCCCCCGCTGTTTAAATATACTAACTCCGAGAACACACTATAATGTGGTAAAGGGAAGATTTCCCTTTACTGCACTGTCGTGCAGTCTCAGAGTTGTTATATTTAAGGAGCTGGGGGTGTAGGGGGTGCTTTAAAGTGTCAGGTAACTTATTTTTTATGTTTTTTTATACATATTCGAAGTTTTATAACTTCGATCATATGGTGTTGATCATATGGTATTCGAAGTTATAAAATTCAGTTATATAATATAGACACCAGACGAGTTACCCTCTGGAATTCGCTGTATGACATCTTTAACAGATCTCTGACAGTTTTTTAATAGTTTTTTTTTTTTTAATTTATTATCCAACAAAAATACAAACTGTTGATCCACCAAATGTTTACAGACTATCCTGTCTGAAACATGCTAATATTAATAACTTAAAATCTAACACTTCACTAGGAAATACAGCAGTGTATAACACATATGTGAACAATACAGATTATTACCACCCACTCTCCTGCTTCCTTTTGTCATCCAAACAAAAATAACAAATATTCCTGAGTCATCTCAAAATCCCGTCCATCTGATAATTGTCTTTCATAATTTTATTTTTCCCTTCTGTATCTTCATGGACATATAGCATTCTGTAGTAGGTACTAATATTGTTAGTACCCCAGTTAGTCAGATCTCCACTTCACCTTCACTTTCCATCCTTTGGCTGATAGCTAGAAGGAGATTCCAGCAAACTTGACAAATATTAAAACAGATTACATGAGGTTTACATGGACTTTTGGCCTCTGGTTCAGTTCTGCACATGTAGCTGTTAAGTAAACTGCAGGGATAGGTGTAAGACTAAGAAGGAGGAGGCAAAATGCCACATGGATAAATGGTTTAACAATGGCAGTTAAGATATAACAGACAATGTTAATAACAAGCAAAGTGGCCAGTGGAGTATCTGAGCGATCTTTCACAAACCCATTACTCTTAAAAGTACTTGTTTCAGACATATCTGGGGGAAGGAAAAGAGGATGAGTGATAATATAAAGACTGGCAGTAAAGTAAGAGGATAATCAGAAAGGAGGAATCAGAAAATCTAGCTAAAATGACAGCTGTTTTATTGACAATGCAAAACTAAGTGTGCAGAAATACAGCAACTGAGATTCAATGTGGGCAAATGCAAAATATTGTGCCTGGGCCTAAAACCTTTTAGTGTAATATATCAGTAACAATTTCATTTGAAGAAACTCATAATACAGAATGCCAGAATGTGGAGACAAAATGACCAAAAAAACGGGCTTACATATATTATATCCAAGATTGCCATTTCCGAGAATATTCCCTCATTTCCAATGCATAGCAATCTTAGAGTTGGTATATGTAAACATGTAAACACCAAAAAAGCCAAAAAAATCACAAACTGAATAAAAAACTAGGAAATCACTCCGCTGGTCACCCGCAAATAAAATATAAAGTCCGTTTTATTAAGCGCTTTTTGTCTCTCCTTATAGGAGACTTCTTCAGATAACAGACATATACAAATGCAATGTTTAAATAAAAGAGTCATCAGTCATGTGACATTTAACACACACCTCCATTTAAAAACACCCTTCCCCATGACATCCACATATTGTTAACTGTGACATTTTTTACAATAATTAACAAGTAATACCTTAAATATACCCTAACTAAAATATTCAGCCTAAAATCCATAATCAACATTCCTACTTATTCTGTATATATTTTTATTTTTATTTCATTCTATTGAACATTAAAATATTAAAATATTAAGATAATTTATCCTGACCCATTCTATCTGCAGAACAGAACCCTACAACTAGAGGGTATAAACACACTTCAACCTTTCATAAATCTACCTCTCTAGGTTTTTCAGTTTAAGGATACACAGGATAGAATACATTTCATTCAATCCTGGAAAATGGCAGGCATCTGTATGGAGCTGCCACCTCAATTCAAGTTTCTCCAACATCAATGAATCAAAACCACCTCTTCCATTAAAATTCACACAGTCAATAGCCCTAAATTTAAAAGATTGATCTGGGAATGCTTCAACATGTCTAGCTAGGGCACTTTCGTTTTTCATTTTGGAAATGTAATATAAATGCTCATATACTCTTTCCCTTAACCTATGGGTCTGTTTTTCCAATATAGAAAGCTGGACAGTGTTAGCACTGAGCCATGTATACTACCGCTCTACTCTGGCAGTTAAACTTATATTTGGTCACATATTTCTGTTCCCTCAATGTGAAGCATTGGTCAACCTGCATGTGTTTGCAAAAGTTGCACATATTACATTTACCCATACCTGTTTGTGTACTTACAACACCTTCTACCTTGTATTGTAATATGTTTTTCGGGTTTTGCCTTCGTTGGAACATTATTCTTGGTGCTTCACAGAATTTATGCCTGAGAACATTGTCTTTCCTAATTAATGAACAATTTTTGTTAATAAGGGAGTATAAAGCTGGAGCATTAACACTGTATCTAGTGATAAGGGCTGAAGTACTGTATTCTCTTGTCCTTGCTACCAAACTTACGTCCCCCACATTATTGCCTCCTATCGTACCCTTAATACTCAAAATTGGTTTATAAAAACCACCAGCCCTCTTATCCTGAACTTCTCTGATCAATTCATAGATTAATTGTTCTGGATAACATCTTACCCTAAACATGTTCCTCAGGTTATTGCATTCCAACACAAATTCATCATCACTCGTCACCATCCAGGCAGCTCTTACTAATTGCCCCTTGACTACTGAATGTTTTTGATGTAATGGATGGCAACTAGTAAAGTGAAGAAATGTGTTGGAATATGTTTCCTTCCAGAAAATCTGTGCACTATAACTACTGGTAATGCTATCTTTCTTAAGGTTTACATCCAAGTAAAGTGGCCAATGGAGTATCTGAGCGATCTTTCACAAACCCATTACTCTTAAAAGTACTTGTTTCAGACATATCTGGGGGAAGGAAAAAAGGATGAGTGATAATATAAAGACCGGCAGTAAAGTAAGAGGATAATCAGAAAGGAGGAATCAAAAAATTTAGCTAAAATGACAGCTGTTTTATTGACAATGCAAAGCTAAGTGTGCAGAAATACAGCAACTGAGATTCAATGTGGGCAAATGCAAAATATTGTGCCTGGGCCTAAAACCTTTTAGTGTAATATATCAGTAACAACTTCATTTGAAGAAGCTCATAATACAGAATTCCAGAATGTGGAGACAAAATTACCAAAAACCTGGACTTACATATATTAAATCCAAGATTGCCATTTCTGAGAATATCCCCTCATTTCCAATGTATAGCAATCTTAGAGTTGGTATATGTAAACTCAGGGGGGTTTGCAGGGGTGGAGGAGGGTTTATCCCCTGCAAAAAAAAAAAAAGTTTACATGAGAAAAGTGATGTTCGATATTTGCAATATTTGATCTTCTCCAGGATTTTTTTTTTTTTTGCAGCACTTCATGAACCGGCATTATGAATTATGAGATTTCAGCAGGGAGCCATGTTGTACCTGCTGGGTGAAGCGGAAATGATAATAACAGAGCATGAGAAGGATATGTGGATACCTGTTGCCCCAGAAAGAAAGAAATAATAGTCACCCAATGTTGGAACTTAGTTGGGATAAACCATGAGTACTGTTAACTTGTGTATGCCATACAACAAAAGCAACATCATTTTGGCCAAAAGTATAGTTTCTCTGGAATTATGGGACATGAGAAAGAAATATCTGCTTAATATCCTGCATACATTTACCATTTTTTCTGTACATTCTTGAAGATTTCTGCAGGTGCACAGCCAAAGAGATTTTTCCTATCCAGAGAAGCATCTAAAAGTCTGGTGTTGATGTCTCCTGGCAAATACTGCAACCATAACCAAAAGAATTTTCTTCAAACAGACCTAGGAGAAGCAGCTCTAGAAGATGCATCATCAGTATCATAACTGAATTTAATGCAGTACCTAAGTACTTGTGTGAATAAACTGAGCAAAGACAGACGAGAAATAAAAGTTATGTACTCACCATAACTATGAATCTGTGTTATCCATTTTCATGAATGGGTTCAGAGCAGGTCCTCGTATCCAAATCGGCCACTTTACTTAGATTCTAGGATCCGAATCTCAAGCTCCTCCCTTATCCATAATTCCCCTGACCACTAAGTTACCTCATATCAAGTTTGTTGTTATTATACAATGTCACAACAAAGTATCTCAAAATAGATTTGACAGAAAAAGTGATAGCTGAAAGATCAGGAGCACAACAGCAACTATTCCATTAGGTCTCTCTTAAGGACATGGATAGGAGAAAGATGGATGGGAAGTTGAGGAAGAATGAAAATAGGAAACAGATGCATAATTATGGTGTGTCCATAACTTTTATATCTGATGTTGTCATTTTCATTCATTCCTCAACAAATGGGACAGAGTCCCCAGCTATAGTAACCTTGGGTGGCCCTCATGGAAGGATGTTCCAGAAAACCACATAACTAAATGCAGCCTTGTTCTGGAAATGATGTCTAATTTGTAATGAGCAATAAAAGTATGATAATTAGACCATGTGGCAGCTGCACAAATGTCATCAATGAAGGCTCTAGCCCAAAAGGTAGCTGATGTGGCTACTGACCTAGATAAGTGTTCTTTTGGTTATCTTGGCAAGGTTAGGCTTCTCAAAGAATAAACATAAATCTGTTATCCATTTGGCTAGAGTAGTTTTGGATACTGGTTTTCCCATCTTATTGGCAGATTGTTTTTTTTTTTTTTGTAAATTCCTTAGTCCTGTGAAGGGTATAAGGGTATATTCAACTTTATTGCCAAATATGGGAAAGAAAGCTGGTAAATTAATCACTTGATTGATATTTGTTTCAGAGGCAACTTTGGGTAGAAAGGAAGGATTAGTGCATAAATTAACTTCATCTTTGTGAAAAATTAAATACAGTAGTTTCAAAGAGAGTGCTTGGAGTTCAGAGACTTATCTTGCTAAATTTATGTCACCAGGAAGACCTTTTTCCAAGACAGAATCTTAAAGCCTACTTTAGCTGAAGGCTCAAAAGGTGAATGCACTAAAGTCTGCAATACCAAAGTCAGTTTCCAAGGTGGCATGGGGGTCCCTAACTGGAGGTCTAAGTAAGAAGGTACCTTTGAAAAAGGCCTTAAATAACTTGGATTAAGCCAAAGAAAAAACATTATCTCCAATGTGGTAGTTGGAGATGGCTAATAAATTAACTTTGACGGTGGAGAAACTTGCCCCACTTTGAAAGATGGAGGCAAGGAAATCTAAAACAGCAGGGGGTGGAGCAATGGAAGAATACAACTCTCTCTGATGAGCCAAAAAAGAAAACCTTTTCCATTTACTCTTATAAATTTTCCTAGTTGAAGGTTTGTGAGATGAATAAAGCTTGGAATTCCTAGTCATCATTGGATTTGGATATAGTCAAATTGAGGCCTACAGTATCTGGATGACACATCCCTGATGGGTGGGACAACAGGTCGGGACTGGGATCCAGTGCTCATAAAGGACATACAAGGTGAGACCATAGGAAGGGAAACCACACTTGCTGAGGTCAGAAGGGGGCAATGAGGATGACTTTACTCCTCAACCGGACTGCTTTATGAAGAAACTTGGGGATTATAGGCAGGGGGGGGTAAGCATAAAGGAGACAAGAGGGCTAAACATGAAGTAGAACATCTCTCAGTGAATGTTCCTGATGGGGATTTAAGGCAAAGAACTTGCTGCATTTGTTGTTGAGGGGAAAGCCAAATAGATCACAGCACTGCTGACCCCATTTGTGAAAGGTTATATTTGCCACTGATTGATTTAGAGACCACTTGTGAGGCATCAGAATGGTCCTGCTGAGCTTGCCTGTTAAGATGTTGAACTTCCCCTCTATGTGCATTACTACAAGAAAGCAGTTGGAGGATATCACCCACTGCCAAACTCTCATTGCTTCTCAGTAAAGCGGATAAGACCTGGTTCCCCCCTGTTTGTTGATATACCACACTACTGACATGTTGTTCATTTGAATAGCAATAGTTCTTAGTGGAAGAGATCTCTGAAGGGCCTGCAATGGTAGAAGCACCGCTCTCATCTCTAGGACATTTATATGCAAATTGGTCTTTTCTGAGGGTGACGTGCCTTGAACGGCCCATCCCAACTAATGGGCCCCAACCCAACTGGGAGGTGTCTGTTGTCAACATCGCATCCACAGGAGGAAGAATAAATGGATGTTCTTAATAAATCTCCTAGGAATGTATCTGCCATGGCAGGGATTTTCCGCAAACCTGGGATCATTTCTATCAGATGTCTTAATGGATGTTGATGAAAAGACCATTGCACTGCTAGAGTCCATTGAAGAATTCTCATATGAAGATGAGCAGTGGCTAGTAAAGTTATTGTAGCAGCCACTGACACTAGGGCTTTAAGTACTACTTTTGCTGGGGGCGAAAGATGAGAAATAACCTGTCTGACATGCGACATCAAAGTGAGAACTCTGTTTTGAGGCAAATGAGCTAGACAATTGACAGTGTCTAGACTAGCCCCTATAAACTCCAAGACATGAACTGGCTGAAATTATGACTTAGCCAGATTAATACTAATTCCCAGAGAGTATGATAGTTGCAGCAGGTAATCTTTTTCTCTTTCCAGAAGGTTCCTGTTCAATGCAGTAAGGAGCCAGTAGTTTAAGTAAGGAAACACTCTGAATCCCAGTAGTCTTAGATGAGCTGCTACAACTAACATGCATTTGGTGAACACCCTGGGGCTGAGGTAAGACTGAAGGGCAGGCCTCTGAACTGGTAATGACTGGCTCCCAACTGGAACAG
Source organism: Protopterus annectens (assembly GCF_019279795.1). Classification (NCBI taxonomy): domain Eukaryota; kingdom Metazoa; phylum Chordata; order Ceratodontiformes; family Protopteridae; genus Protopterus; species Protopterus annectens. Next base: position 534,526,932 of record NC_056739.1, read on the forward strand.
TAGGTATCTGCAAGAGCATCTCTATTTTCATGTGATAGTATGTGTCTAGAAGACTGATAGAGCGCATCCAGTCATCCTTCTATAGGAGAGGCAGAATGGACTAACCTGTGGCGATCTGGAATTTGGAATTCTTTACAAACTGGTTCGGATAACTGAGATCCAAAATTTGTCTCAGGTCCCTTGTTTTTTTGGCACTAAAAAGAACCTTGAGTAAATTCTGGATCATCTTTAGTCTGGGGGGAGGGGACCTCTTGGATAACTATTTTGTCCAGCAGCTTTTGAATTTCTAAAGTTGCTAACTCCCTCTGATTGGTGGAACATCAGAAAGACATTTTCTTCTCTTTTGGGGAACTTGTAAAAAAAGGAATGAAACAATCCTATGGATATGATCCATTGCACCCATGAATTTCTTGTGAAAGCTATCCTGGCTTTTAGGTGCAAAGACAAGTTCCCACTGACTGCCTCCAGAGAAGGACAGTAGAGCAACCTTTCATAAGCATTGAAAGGCTCTGTCAGAGAAGGAATATGGAGACCCTGCTTCTGAGGACCCCCTCTGCTGTGTAGACAGCACCTTCCATTGTAGCTATTCCCCCCTCTGCCTCTAGGGGGAAATTCTCCGCTTGACTCTTGGAAAGGTTCTTGAGATTTCTGGAGCCACAACCTTTTCCCACCATGTTGATTCCTGGAAAAGGGTCTCTGCGGGGCAGCAAACTGGATTCCCATGGCAGACAAGGTATTTCCCTATTTCTGACTGTGGGAATGCATCTCTTTAACTGTTGGCCAAAACAAAGAAGATCCATCAAATGGAGTGTTGACGAATGATGCTTTGAAGGGCTTCACAAAACTGTACAACTGCATTCAGTCATGTCTCCTAATGGCTATGTCTGAATTGGCTGCCCATGAGGTACCTTAAGCTTCGTGTGAGGTTAACCTCATGGATATGTTAGTAATAGATTGCAGGGTGACCATTCATGAGGAAAAAGACTTTTGTTCCTCTGTGGACCTGGAGTCAGGGGTAATACTTTGGAGATTTTCTTCCCAGGCTTACACTGAAAATGGGCTCCTACCCAGTCTGACTTTCTTGGTAATCAAATGTCATTCAATAAATAAATAAGATAAGGTAAGAGTTAATACTGGTGAGTGAGAGAGAATCCTTTAAAAAGAGGGTAGGTACTCCCACTGTCAAAAGTAACCTTGAGGAACTTAGGGTTTGTTGTGGTGGTGGTTCAGAGTCTTGTAAAACGTCATACAGACTTATTAGACTGTCCTAGTTATCGGGGGTTCCTTTAGTTCTTGGAAACTTATTGCCTATCATTTAAAAGTTTGCTTACCAGCAGCTTGTTAGGTCAGTTTAATTTCCCTTTAAAAAAGTGAGTAAGGGGAACATTCAAGCCCTTGACCAACTTGGAGAAGGAAGGAAAGATGAAAAACTGAGCAATCCCATGAATCAGCACACCTCTCTAAACACAGTTAACAAAGATCTCTGAAGCAGTTTTTTCAAAAAAATACAGTTAAGTTGAACTTACCATAACAGTAGATGTTGGGATGATCACTACTGCAGTAGCTTTAGCTGTGTGGGTTATATCCTGCCAAGGATAAAAGAGTCAGCCAACTTCCAAAGCTTCAAGGCAGCTTCTGCTAGGCCAAACTATTAGGCAGAATGAGCTCAGCTGACTAAAAGACATGCTTAGGTGCAAAGCCCTTCAGAACTTTCCTGTCAGCATAGAGAGGGAGGCTGAGCCCTGAAAGGACAATGCTAAGAACAACAAAAAATAAATGTCCACACCAAAGCATAAAAAACACACCAAGAAACAAGGAAGATGGAGGGAGGGAGCAGTTACTGCAGCAGTGATTGTTCAAACATCTACTGTTATGGCAAGTTCAACTTTTTAACTTACACAACTGTACTATGTTCATTATATTGATCACTGCTGCTGTACCCTTAGCTATAGGGTAGACTACATTTTGCTAACTACATCTGGGAGGTGAAAGGAGAAGACTTCATGAGCCCATAGAGAATGGTCCAACCAAAGCTTAATCTGGACCTAGGGAAGAAATCAAGCTTATAGTGCTTTGTGAAAGTATGTATACACAACCAATTAGCAGCTTCTAGAATACATCTAGAAGCCAACCCTTTCCAAAAAGCCATAGATGGTAGTGTTGGCCTTGCTTCTGGCTGGAATAGTTTTTTATGGCAAAATTCTGCTCCTAATTTCTTGCTCTGCTACTTTTACCTGCAAACACTTTCATGATGTTAAGGCTTAAACAGCTTTACTCCCTATTTCTTATGTAATGTCAATATGCATAATGCTTCTCATTTGTCGGTTTATTGTATGTAACATAATCATGTTTACAATTTTTTCATTTTTTTCTTTTATTTTTTTCTCTTTGATTTCTCAGATTTGTAAACTGTTGTATCCTGTCATTGTTTCACGTTTTGTCTCTTCGTTTATCCTTTACCTTGCTTATTATTATATACATGTATAAGTATTTGAAGCTTTTCTCCTTGGGTCTGCACTAAAAATGGACTTGAGCTCAGTTGGACCAGCCTGGTTAACAAATGTCAAATAAAAAAAAAAAATAAACAAAAATAAAAGGTAATAGCCTTAGACAACCATTTGGAAATAGTCTGTTTTGCTACAGGTTGTCCTTTCTTCTTACCGTCACAAGAAATGAACAATTTATCCATAGATCTGAAAAATTTAGTTCTGTCAAGATAGTAACTGAGTTATCTGTGGACATCCAAGTTATGGAGTATACTTTCTCCCTAATTTTAGGTTCAGGAAAGAAAACTTTGAGATGATAGTTTGGCTTATAGTAAACTCAGATACCACTTTAGGCATAAAAGAAGGATTAGTTCTCAAAGAAACAATATCCCTATGCAAAATGAGAGAGTCGACTCACCATAAGAGCTTGCAACTCAGATACTCTTCTTGCAGAGGCCAGAAAAACTGTTTCCCATATTAAGAACCACAAGTCAGCGAGATTAGCTGGCTTAAATGAAGCAAGGGTTCGCTTTCCTCTTACAAAATTAAGATCCCAAGGAGGGGCCACCAGTTTTATTGGAGACCTCTTATGCAAAACTCCACTGAAGAACATTTTGACATGAGACTGCCTTGCAAGAGGAAGATCCATGGGTAGAGATGCTGAAATGGCTGATAAATGGACCCTGACAGAGGAATAAGAAAGGGCATGGGATAGTACCTCTCACAAATACTGTAAAATCAAAGAAAAACTATCCCTGAATGGGTGCCGGTTACTTTGTTGGCATCAACAAGAAACATCTTCCTTTTGCTAATATATGATTTTTGAATAGCAGAATTTCTGCCTCCATTAGTACCTCCTGCATGTCATCAGTAAAGAGGTGCCTAAAAGAAATTAAGACCCTATTATCCAGGCAGTCAATTGAAAATGATCGATGTTGGGGAGCATCCAACACTCTTGCTCTTGTGTGATTAGATCCAGTCTGTGAGGAAGCTTGTGATAAATGCCTCTGGAATGAAGGGAGAACCATGGTTGCCTGGGCCAGAAGGGAGTCATCACAATGATGTTAAGGGATACCTTACGAATCTTCAGAATTACACTTGATATTAATGGAAAGGGTAGAAAAGCATACAGGAAAACTTCTGTCCAAGGAAAAGAAAAGGCCTCTGTATTCCAAGCCTTCTTACATGGAATCTTGGAACAGAATCTTGTCAGTTGATTGTTGCGATAGAAGGCAAAGAGGTCTACTTGAGGAACTCCCCACAGATGGATCAAATCTTGAAAGACCCCCTGATCTAGTTTTCATTTGTGAGGGTCTGCCACACAGTTTTGCTCTGATGGAATGCAAAATATCTGTAGAGTTAGATTTTGCTGTGATGCCATATTCCAAGCTAACATGGCTAGTCTGCAAAGGGGGTCTGACCTAATTTCCCTTTGCTTGTTGATGTACCATATAGCTCTGGTATTGTCTATAAGCACTTGAATTGGTCACACGGAGAAAACATGCTTCAGAAAGTTGAATGCCGTGATCAGGGCAAGCATCACCTTGATATTTATGTGCTTGCATATGTGCTTGGTGTCCCACTCTCCCTGCACTTTTATCCCTCCTGAAACTGCTCCCCAAGCAAAGCCCAAAGTATTTGTGTTGACTAACTGCTTTGGAGCTGGGAAGGAGAAGTGGAGACCTGTAGTTAAGGATATCTGTTGCCTACTGCAACTTTTCTTTTGCCACTCGCCTGCACTGTATATAAAAAATAAAGGGTGTTGATGCTGGGACCAAAGAGATTTCAGATACCACTGTATCTTTTTCATGTGAAGTCCTGCCAGAGACATCATGAGAATCATAGATGCCATTAGACCAAAAATCTTGACATATTCCCTCACAGTGACTGACATCTGTGTCAAACATTAGAAATGGATCACTGAGCTGTCTAGTTGATATCCCAGGAACACAATCCTATGTGAAGGAGTCAAGAAAGACTTTTGAATGTTCTCTTGGAATCCCAGCATTTGTAAGAAATCTCCCACGAGAGAGAGAGAGATTCTTGACACTTTGAAAAAGATTCTGCAAAGACAAGCAAGTTGTCTAAATATGAAAAAATCTTGAAGCCCTGTAGCCTGCAATGCTAAACACTTTGTAAACACTTTTGGTACCGTGGATAGTCCAAAGGGTAAGGCAGAAAACTGATAATGTGATCCAGACACACAAAACCTCATAAAATGTCTAAAGTCTAGATGAATATGGATGTGACGATAAGCATTTTTAAGTCTAGTTTTACTTGGAAATTTGAAAAACTAAAAGAAAAATCTAGACAAACTAGAGTTTCCACTATTGTAAAATATAAACAATATAATTTTAAGAACAAAAGATTCTTCAGAGTTTCCACTATGTAATTCCCCAAATCTCTCATATTAATAACACATGGAATATATGCAAATGACCCTTTAAGGACATCAGATGTTTCAGCTTTACTGCAGTTCGGAATACCCATGACTTTTTACTTTTGAAGTTTGTTACGGAGAAATTCAGGTCAATAAAGGCAAACCCCAATAACTGTGAGCATGCATGTTTTAGGCTTCCTATGCCCTTATCAACTCAGAGTAGATGTAAGTCTAACCAGGATACAGATGTTGTCAAGATAGTACAGTCCCTGAATGAGTTAATACTGAAAGTTAATGGATATCTATGAAGTCCACACTGCTACTTAATATTGCCTGACAGTTTTAGTGTCGAAACATTTATATCTCTGTAGCTTAATAGTCCGAATATTCTTACCAAACATAAAGGTTACTACTATATTTGCAGTGAGTCATCACTTCGTCATCAGATTTTTAATGTGTCATTCAAGTTACTGTTGCAGAAATCTACAGAAAAATGCTTGAAAACAGCAATAGCATGCCAGGCCAGTACAAAATATATAAGTAATAACTTGAATGCCTGATAATCAACAGTAATAAACTTACATGGAGTGTTCACGTCTTCAGGAATAAAGCTGCATCAAGCAATATTATTTTTCATGCCATACTATTCTGTAAATCATTTAATTTATTCTGCCAGTGACAGAGATTAATGTCCACCTTGTTTTAGTAGGTCTGCCACTGTAATAAATCCTTTTGTGTTATAATACTTGTTTCTGTTTTAATGTGAATGTAAGTTAATTAGAAAATGAATGCAAAATTCCTAATGTATATTACTTAATGTTAGCTTGTGTATGTTATTTAATGTTTTTTTTTTAAATGTTTGCAGCATGTTGGAGTTTTTCTTTCTGGGCTTCCTCTGAAAAGGTGTTTTTGACTAAACACAGGTGGATAAACCCAGTAAGCAAAAACAAAATAAAAACATAAATAAAAATAAAATAAAGTAATAATTAAAAATAAATAATAATAATAAAAAAGAAAGATGTGATTTTATTTTTGTTTTATGATAGAAGTCACAATTTATTCTCACACACTGTTCTCCAGCCTGCTATGCAAGGTTTGATGATTTTCGGAGGCAGCACAAATATCTTCTGTTCTAAAGACTGTCTGGCAGTAAGTAGTATTGATTTCCTTGCTGTTAAAGTCATACTATTCATAACATGCTACTTTTACTTGCAGGAGACAATATATAAATGGAACAAAATACCACAATGTTTAGCTAATGGACAGTTAAAAGCTGTTCCCAGGTGCAAAACACATTTAGAAGCACAACATGACTATACATTAGTATCACGATATAATTAGCCTAAAAGCATACTTCATCATGCCTTATTCCAAATGAAAGACATATTAAAACTGAGCGTTATTCTGTTTACAGAATGTGAATAAGCACACTTCCTAAAATAAACGAAAAACAAAAAACAAAAAATCACAACTATAAAAAAGGTAAAGCATATGATATTATTGACTAATTACCTTCCATCTCAGTATAGCTTATATAATGCGATCTTACTAATTTCCTTCCATCATAGTATAGCTTGTTTAGTTCAAAAACATGGGAAAGAAGTGCACAGCTTGCTAAAACATTGTAGATTACGTAGGTTTTGGACTTTTAAATAACCTTCATAGAGGTGAGGTCTCAATCCATAAGTAGAAGAGATTCAGGTATGTCAGGCCTTCTCCTCCTTTCATCAGAAATAAATCACCATAATGCAAGAGAGGTTATAGAAGATGGAAAACAGGCAAGTAAAGAGTAATCTCTCTCTCAAATTTTTATTGAGTGGGCACATACAACCCCTCCCCCAATCTACCTTCAGTCTTGAGTGTGAACCAAAGGTCAATTGCTTTTAAATATTTTAAATCAAAAACTACTGTTGTCATTATGACTCCATGGTGCAAATGAATAAATACTTTACTAGGCTCCAGCTGACCTGTGTTCTACTAACGTAATTGGCACTGGAGGGTTCAAGTAGGATGATGATAATGGGTGTGAGTGGCTGACATCAGCTTGCCCATCCATGGGGAGGAAGGCAGCCTAGGTGCTCTGCAGCATCAGTGTTAAGATCCTGGCAAGGTCTGTGCTGCAAGTGATATACTGCTTCCACATGAAGCTTGTGAATGCATGGAAGCAAGCATAGACCTGACAAATGCAGCTATTGTGGAGCTTGCAAGCCTGCCACAGTGGTAGAGGTCATTAGGACTCACTACCTGGAAGCTGTATGATGCTACACCAGTGTCCTCAATCTCTTCACTGGCACAGGATGTTGGTTAGGTTGAGCCTGGGAAGGGAGCTAAAGTGGTCAAATAGACCCATTAAATGACAGGAAGAGCTGATTGCAACTCAAAGTCAGCTGCAGGGTGGAAAAAAAAGAACTACTGCTTTTATCATCTAAAGAGAGAAAAACTTTTTTGGGGGGTGACTCTTATGAATGCATATATATCACCACTTTGTCATTGAAACTCTGCTGAAATGGGCCTTTCATGGAATAAGATAACTCTATTACAATATTCTAGTCTTAAATCAAAATATCCTGTCACTTTAGTAATTATATAACAGAACATGTCTATTTTTGTTCCCCTTGTTTGCTTCAAACTTTTTAGTTGTCTCAGGGCCATCATCTATAACCAGGAGTACCAGCTCCTGCTTTCACTTCCAGACTTTCTCTGACTAAGGACTGTGGCCAGTGTGCATCTTAAGGGCATCCTTGGTGGTTGTGCTAGTGACTGCTTCTGTCAGTGGGATTTTTTTTTTCATCTTATGATTTAACATTATGTCCCATTCCCCATTCCCCCATATGCGTCTTTTCTATCCAAGGGTGTTTCCCTTCTGTGAACCACACCTCTCTTCAAGAAACACACAAGGAAATTCCCTCCCCTCCTGGGAGGGACATGCCTATCCCTCCCTGCCAACACTGCAGATGTTTGAAAAGCTATCTGAACCTAGAATGCCTGGGTTGTATTTATGGCTTTATCCCTCAGTGCCACAGTACTAACAAGCCAGAGCAAGTCTTATCAGCTTACAGCTCCAAAACTTGCACTTCCATTTCTTCAAGCTCAGTTATTACAATTGTAGTGGATAGATTGACTTTTCTAACCACGTGGATGGACCTACTGAAAGACAACAACAGTTATTACACTATGCAGAGAAAATTGCTATACTGGGAACATTTGCAGTTATCCTCAGTCCCTTTATGACACATTTTTTATCGAACAAACAAAACTGAAGCAAACAAGGCAACACTCGACAGGTGAACAAAATATAAACTCCAATGTGTTATTATTCTTGAGCTTAATTAAATATTGCTTAAGACTAGTGAATACACGGCTGTAGTCAAATTTATAACAAAAAAATTCTTTATCAAGTCTTATCTTTTCATCTAATTCAGCAATTCGCTTATTTAAATCATCGAGAGAAAGGGAATAATGTTTCATCATCACCTCTAACAATTCAAAACCCTGTCTGTCAAACAATTCTATTAAGTCTTTTGTGAAACATAGAATTAGCCACCAAGCCTGTAGGGTACTGGTAATGTCTTAAGCCTTTCGGAACTATTTTCCGTGAGAGGCACTCACGGAAGTAAGAAACTTCAAGTTGTGTTTTCTTAAGTTTGACCAGTAACGAATCAAGTAATTTCAAGTTAGGCGAAATATCAACACATTCATCTTATAAATCCACATGCTGGCAGGTTACAATATCATTAGTTGAAGCGAGCAAAAAGTTATCTGTCATCCAATTGACAATATTAGGAAGTAAAAAAGAAGTACTAGCCATTTCAGATACTGGAGGTACGGCTGCCGAAGACAAAGCGGCCATCGCTAAAGGTTTTGAAGTGACTGCATTTTGATTTGGCAAGTTATTATTAAGTTTTTTATTCATTTGTATTTTAAAATAAAAATAGTTTATGTTGCAGTTGAAGGTGATGTTGTTAAAGCGTATGCTGTTCTTAAATGTGTTTTATGTTTTGTTGATTTTAATTGTTTAATTTACATAATTGATTGGTAAATTAGTATTAGTATTTAATCTACCTGAGTAGAGAACATGGTTTGTCTGATGAAGTTTGAGCACTTTGTCAAACGAAAAGTGCTTTACCATTAAACTTGATCATCAATTTTGGAGTTTATACTTTTTTCACCTGCCGAGTGTTGCTTTGTTTGCTTCAGTTTTGCTCGTTGGATTACCAGTTTGCTTGTTTGCTTTTGAGTCTTTACCTTTTTTATAGAGTCAATCAAGCAGTGAAAACTCAGAAGACAGTATGAGTGACTCAGACACATTACCAAATCAATTATCCCCTCATCAGCTATTTGTTCCTACTATGAAGACTAGCAACAGATTTGTTCCACTGTCACAGGAAATCTCTGGGGAAATGCATATCTCACAAAACAAATCTGCTTTATCTGAGATTGCACCCCTCTACAGTGGTCTTTAAAGCATAAGATACTTAGGAGTTTATAGCTTCTCATAAGAACTATGAGGATAAACATAACTGAAAAAAAGACTCAGAACTAAGGAATTTCTGACTGAGACCACTAAGCAGCAATCTAACATTACCAAAGGGAGGGAGGGTAGGATCTGATACACATGACTTCAGGTATTCCCTACCAGAACATTCACCAGCTAAAATGCATACACTAAAAGTATATATGAGAAAGCAGAAATAGAATTCTCATACAAGAGGTGAAAATCACAAAATTGCACATACACCATCTTTTCCAAATGTAGCATGGTGAGGTACTCCAAAACTTGTCCCCTTTCTCAGAAAGTGGAGTATTATTGGGTGTGCAGAAACGGTTTGGATGGTTACTGTTAGAAACCCTTTCTAATGGGGGAGGAAAATGTATATTAGAGATGTTCAGTGATCCTGAAAGATCCCTGATCTATGTAGGAATGTATGTCACACCTATAATTCCACAACTTATTTGTGCACTAAGACTGGCCATTTCAGCAGAAGATAAGTTAAACTGTTAAAGGGAGGTGAGTAGAATGTAGTAATGGACTCAGTCTTGTGTTGCTCTCTACCTTGAGCAGAGATGACTGTTAAGCTCAAATGGTCTTTAACAAGATATTTCAGTATCAAAACCTGCTACTATTATGAAGAGTATTCCTGCATCATTTACCAATATACGCATCTATGCCACTATCAGCTTTATGCAACACTAGATTCAACAAGAGGTTGTGACCTATCTCCCTATTGAAAGTTGTATCAGATTGTTTCTGCCATAACAGATTCTGAGGTTTTTGTGCTTTATTTTGCTTCTGTATTCATTAGTAAGGTGGGCAAGCCATGCCGGTTAGATCATTTAATTTTCAGAGACCCAGATTTTGTGGAGATAGTGGAAAGTGGTATGTGTAACTTCTCAGTTTGCAACCTTATCAGTTGTGCATCACACCAGTGGTATGTTGGGAGTCTCATAAGCTGGAAATTCAAATTTGTTGCAGAGTACTCATACTATTCTTAATGGAGCTGAACAGGAAACTTTTTATGACTGATATGTAAGTCAAAGAAGTCCTACACCTGGGTATGAAAAGTAGGTCCATAAATGTGAGATTGTTTCATTTATTTATTTATTTTGTTTTACATTTGTTTACCAGGAAAGTCCGACTGGACACAAGTCCTTTTTCAGTGGTGGCCCAGGGAGAAATGCTCCACATACAACAAGACACATATAACATAAGAATAATAGAGTACAATTTCACAGGTACAGAAAGATGACACTTTAACTTTTACATCAATTTCACAAATACAGAAGCAAGATACTTACATCAAGACCATTAATGGTAATCTTCTTTAGTTGTTAACACTTGTAATTAAGCTAAGTTAAGACACACTATTCTGTCTGAAGGGAGAAACTCCTTATGTAATGCAGTTAGGATGAGTTAGGCTACACTATACTGTTAGAAGGGTGAAACACCTTGGGTTATATAGCTAAATGGCAAATAGTAAAAGTGGTGTTGTTGAAATACAGAGAATACTCTGGGGTTTAAGCTTAAGACAAGGATGAATTGTAGAAAGGAGGAGGAAGAGTTTCAAGCTGAAGAGAGGATTACTGTCTGATAGGAAGGTAAGGAGTGGTTACCCTGTGTGACCTGAGGTCTAGCCTGGAAGGTGACAGTTACATATCCAGTTGGCTTGTAAGTGTGATTTTAGGGTTGTTTGAATTGGGTTAAGGAGGATATTGCAGTTATATCAGAGGACAAAGTGTTCCACTTTTTATCTATAAAATTTGAGTCGAGGGAAGATTCAGCAGAGTTGATGGCTTTGGTGACTTGAAGAACAAGTTTATTATTGGAGCATAGGACCCTAGTACTGGGATTGGGACGTATTGTTTTGTAATGCAAGGGTTTTCCCGGGATAGTAAAGTATTTTATGGTTTAGTATGAGCTGTTAAAGATGAGAAGCTGGAGGAGGTCAAGCCAGATGTGTCTTTTTAGGACTGAGCAGTGTTGTGTGACATGAGGACTAATGGAGGCAAATTTTGCAGTTTTGTTATAGCAGGTTTCTAGTTTAGCAATATCTGAGTTTCTAAGATCAGTGAGGTTATGGGAGGCATATAGGAGTATGGACAGAAGATGTGTTTGTGCAATTTTTGCCTTAGTGCTGTTTGCGAGGAATTGCCTATTTCTATACAGTCCCCCTAGTTTTTTTATGTACTTTATTAATGGTGAGTGAAATGTGATTGTCAAATCTCAGGTTGCAGTCTATCTCAACTTCGAGAAGTTTGGTGTGGGTGACAGGAGAGATAGTGGTTTTGTTGTGAGATGTGATAGTGAATATGAGTGCATGAGTGTTGAGGTTAGTTGGTTGAAATATGAAAAGTTTGGTTTTATAAGGGTTTAGCATTAGTTGAGAGTTGGTAAGCCATTCTTCTACAGAGAAGAAAGATGCCTGTATTTTTAGTTGACGTTCTTGGAGAGAAGGAGAGGAACACATTAGGGCTGAGTCATCAGCGTACTGGATGACTGAAGCTCGTAGAGAAGAGGAGTGGAGGTTGTTAGTGAAGATAGAAAAGAGTAAAAGACCAAGGATGGAACCTTGGGGAATGCCTAGTGCAACTGGTAGTAAATGAGAGAGTTCATGCATCCACTACATTGCTTGCTGTTTGTTAAATAGCTTTGAAACCAGGTGATGGTGATTCTGATAAGGTTCAGTTCAGAGAGGGATGGAATGAGCTTGTTGTGGTTAACCATATCAAATGCCTTAAAGAGGTCTAGAAAGATAACGGAAGCAAAGTTAGCATTATTTCTGTGGCTGTTGACTATATGTGTAAATGACATAAAGGCTGTTGTGATGCTATTGTATGGCTTAAAACCATGTTGAGTATTAGTGAGTAGGTTGTGAGTGGTAAGGTAATACATAAGTTGTTTCTAAATACACCTTTCCAGTATTTTGAACAAGGGTGAGAGAGTTGGTTAGCTCTTTTGAGCTATCCCCTTTATGGAGTGGGATAATGTGAGACACTTCCCAGGTGTCTGGGACTTGATTTTCTGATATAGAGTGGTTGATAAGAATAGATACTGTGTATGCAATAGCATCAGTAGCCATTTTCAACAATTCATCCTGGAGTTTGTCAGCTGCTAAAGTGGTGGTCTTTAATTTCTTGAGGATTTTTTTAATTTTATCAATAGGGACAGGGTGGAAGGTATAGCCATTGCTGTTAGTATGGAGATCAGGGGGTGCGTTAGAAGATGAACAGTTTTGAGAGTTTGCAAGTCTAAGAATTGACTCAGTGTAGAATATGTTGAATTGAGTGGGAACATTAAGTGTGGTATCTGTTAAGGATGGGGAGGGAGTACTAGATTTTCCAGGGTGGAGAATATTGTTATTTGCTGAACTAAAATTATTTGGGATTATTTTGATATCTAGTTTGGATGTTGTGGTAGTACTTAGTTTTGTCGCATTTCTTTCCTTCATTGTGGAGTTCAAGAAATGTTTGCCTGTCTGTGAGTGATCCAGTTTTGTGCCAATGGACCCAGACTTTATCTTTGGATTTCAGCAGAGATCTAGTGTCTTTTCTCATACAGGGGACCTAGGTGGATTTAATTCTGGTGGTTCGAGGGGGGCCTGGAGTTGAGGATATCTAAGAAGATTGAGTTGAAGTATTGAACAGCTTCATCTAATTTAAGGTACTTGAGAGGGGTCCAGTTACAGGCTTTTAGAGTATTAGTAAAGGTAGTTGGATTGAAGTTTTTTTGTTTCTGATAGTTTGGAAATTGGTGGGTTTCCCTGATTTGTGCAATGTCTTATTACAAATGTGGGTAAGTGGTCACTTAGGCTGTCTGGGAGACAGCCTGATTGGCAGATAAGAGTTAATATGTTAGTCAGAATCCAGTCAAGTATTGACAGTTTCTTGGTTGTTTTATCAACTCTTCTGGGAGTTTGGATGAGCTTGGAAAATCTATGGAGGTTGGTGAAGTTGGAGGGAGGATTGGAATTACAAGTTAACCAGTCAATGTTAAAATCCCCTAAGATTATGGTTTCATGCTGGAGGGTGTGACACTGCCAGCCCAGCTATCTGGCATTTTATACATAATCATATCTCGTTTGTGAATATCAACATGATTCATGTGCTTGTCTTACAAATGTAAGAGGACTATATGTTATGTGTATATTAAACTACTGGTGTAGAAGTATGTGTTGAACAGGGTTTGTACAGTACTGAGATTCAAGGATGTGTCCACAGTGTATCCTACTGGAAAAGAACATAAATGTATATAAACTATATACCTGTCCAAATGTATGTTTTAATATAATCTGGAACATACAGAGTTAACTTACAAAATTCAAGAAAATAAACTGAAATGAGTGTTTTATGATTGTGTTATCTCTCAGTGTCAGTGAAGCAGACACAATGTCTGGAGCTAAAGGTGTTTCTATTGTCTTGGAGAGAAGTAATTACTAAGTCTAAAATGTAAAAGTGTTTAATTGTTTTATGCATTCCAGTTCTCAGCAAACATCTGAGAGATAAGCATTTTTAACACAGAGATGTTAGTTTCTGTTAGCATGGGAACTGAAGGCATGTGACAAAGAGTGATTCCATCTAAGCTGACCCAACAATAATGTTTGATATTAATTTAAGAACTCTGTCAGAGAGAGACTTTGCATTTTGTATTTTGTCTTTGATCTGGAAACATCCTATATCATCACCATCTGCACTTTCCTTGCTAATAATAAGTAACTAGAGTACAGTAATTTCTTTTAGATATAGATATGAATGTAGTAAAGATTAGTTTAGATGCTTTCTGTACTTACTTAAGGCTGTCCTGCAATGTTGTTTTAAAATATTTCCTGTGATTTTGAACTCTGTAGTAACTGAGTTTGTTTTCTGAGTATTGTCTTGTTCTTTTATTATTTACTATTAAATATATTTAAACCTATCTTTGTGGCTGATAATTGTGAGACATATTTAAGCACTTAGAGTACTTGCATATGTATTTGGTGACACCGTACAGGCCACTCCTTAATAGCCTTACAAGTCTTTGTCAAAACTACCATTTGGATTAATAGTAACATTGCACAGTAGGGTTGTCACCCTTTGTAAGGGCCTTATAGTAGCTGATAAGCAAGGAGGTATAGCTAGTAAAGCTGTGCCAGCCTTTTCCAGGTGTGTTTGTGTTTGTATATCAATCAAATCTCAAAGTGTGTGTGTGTCAGCTATTTGGACAGAGACATGAAGCACTGGTTGGACAGACAGGGTGGAGGTTGTAGCTTGGCCACTAGGCTGAGATCTTAACCCTATAGCTGTGCCAGTGTGGAGTCTTATTGGGGATCTAGAGAAAGAGGGAGAAATCAGCCCCAGACTGACCGTGATCTCTGTGTGCTCTTAAGGGAAATTACACTTTACTGTGTGTGTACTTGTCATCCTCCCACTGTGTACATCCCTCACTTTTGCTAGTGGTGAGAATTGAGGCTCCTTGATTACCGGCCAGTGTAGGACTGTCTCAGAGGGCATTAGTGGTCCATTCAAGTAGGGTTTCAAGAGTTGGTATGTTGTTGCCAGGGGGTATATAGCAATCAATTATAGCTACATTTTTCTTGAAATTAAGTTTTAGTTTTGCAAGCAAAATTTCTGCATTGCCTAAGAGGGAGGCGTACATATATCCAGAGTTTCTATCTTTAGTTGATTTTTGAAGAGCAAGGCTACACCACCTCCTTTTTTGGATGTACGATCATTACATAGGATGCTGTAGCCAGGAACTAATATTTCATTATTGGAGATGTCAGATTTAAGCCAAGTCTCAGTTAGTAATACTAGGTTAGTGGAGTACAGGGGAAGATTGGCATGTAAGTTCATGGAGTTTCTTGGTAATGCTTCTGACATTCAGGTAGGTTTTCTAGGAATATGAAGTATGTGATGGGAAGTATTATTATTGTAAGAATGGGTATTTGGGCTGGGGTTAGGATGTATGTCTCCACTAAGTGTCAGTCTAGCTGCAAAGTTAGCTTTGGTTCTGCTGAGGTTAATTATGTGGAAATTTTAATATTATGGAGGGAGGCTAGGATAGGTTTAAGGATATGAGGAATGATGTGAGTGTATAGGGTAATTGTGGTGATGGTGGGGGTGGGAGATGTAGATACTGAAGGGTAAGTAGAAGTGCAAGTTGAAGTAAGGTTTAGGGTAGGGGGAGTGGCAAGATGTGATATGTTTAAGTAGTTTTAGGATTGTTATAAGTACAGGGTATATGTAAGAATTAATGTGGGGCATATTTAGTGGTGCAGTAGATATAGATACTGAAGTAAACTAGATTAGGATGTAGTATATATTAGTAATGGTACAATTTCAGAAGCACTATTGATTATGTTAGTTTAGTTTAATGAAGATGGGGAGTAGGTAAGTATGATTGCTAGAAAGGAGTGCGGGTATGTTGTGAGATGTGGGCATGGTGAATTGAGATGGTTGGGTGGATGTGTAGGATGGAAGGGGTGTAGTATGGTTGGCTGATTTGGTGTTAGAGGAGTGTCCTATGAAGTATAAATCTGAGGACAGAGGGGGTGGGTGGGAATGGGGGTAAGGTTGGAGAGTGGAGTGACCCCAAGTGCACCAAGGGCGAATGGAGCGGGTTTGGCTGAAGAACCAGCCTAGCAACAATTCCAAAATAATAGTCAGGAAAGCCTGCAGGTCAGTTCTTATATTAAGCTAACTTTATGCTGCTACTGAATTAGCTAGATTTAAGGACTAATAACAGATGATGTGTCCCTTAGTTTAATGTAGAGTGTAGCAGGATAATAATGCTGCTTGTGCAGATAGTGGGAACAGTACAAAGCAAACAGAGGCTGGGAGGGTGAAGGAACCTACCCAGAAGTGTGTGCTGGCCTTAATAAAAGAAGCACAGAAATAAAAAAAAAAAACTAAACATATTTACATCAAAGGTATTTCATGACTGTGCTCATCTCAAGAAGTTTTTGGGGCTATTACAAAGACAAAGTGTACCTCCAGGATAAAGCTACCAATGCTTCAGTGGGGAGAGTCAACCAAAGAAATTATCATAAAGACATGCAAAAATCTTCATAAGTATACTGATGTCACCCACAATGAAAGTACAGTTGTCCAGTAGCCTAAGCTATGTGAGTTTACCCCAGCTGATCCAACACGTTTCTTAAAGCTTTGGGTGTCTTCCAGGTGCTCCTCTACAAGAAGTCCACAGGGTGCTCCTAGAGAAGGCAATTGGAGGATGAGAGATAAAAAGCTTCAGAACATATATTTCCACTGTGTTTATAACTATTTACAAAAGGGTGAAAGGAACCATCTCCTGGAAATAAATCAGGAAAACAACAGGGAAAATGGAGTTGGAGGGAGGGCAACCACCACAGTGGTGATGCATTAGAACATTTATGTTATGGTAAGTTTCATTACACAACTGTATTCTGTTCAAAGTTATCAACATTGCAGTAGTATAAGTTATGTGAGTGGATTACCATAGCTTAGATAGGGGTAGCAAAAGAGGGAGGAGGCTATTACCTAAGATTCCAGGATCCCCTGGAAAATGGTCCTAGCAAAGCTAGTTCTCTACCTGGAAAACAAATCCATATTGTAATTTTTTTCTAAAGTTATCTACTGAGGACCAAGTTGTTGGCCTGGAATGCTTCTAGAATCTACTCTTTTCTTGAAAGCCAGAGAAGAAGAAGCCAATGTTCTTGTTGAATGGGCTGTAACTCTGCCTGGAAGTGGCTTGTTGTAGTGAGTATAACAAAAGTAATAGCACAAGAAGAAATAGTTTATTTTGACACAGCTTTCCCTTTCCTCTTACCTTCATAGGAGGAAAACAGCTGTTCTGCTTTCTTGAAAGGTTGAACTTTGTCTAGATAAACTCTGTACTGCCTGTTTACGTCCAGAGAGTAAAAAAATAGTTTCGGACTTGTTCCTTGGTACAGAAAGCAAAACTGGGAGGTTAATGACCTGACTTAAAACAAGCTGTTAAACTACTTTAAGAGTAAAGATAGGATTTTTTCTCAGGGAAACATTACCCTTAAGAAAAATGAGATAGGGCTCACACAGAATAAGAGCTTGTAACTCAGCTTCTCTCCTAGCATATGTCAGAATAATGACTGAAACAGTCTTCTATGTTAAAAACCTTAAATCTCTCTCTCTTTCTGATACGCTGGTTAAAATAGAGACTGAGTAAGCTTTTTAATCACAAAATTGAAATACCAAGTAGGGGCCCCCTGCTTCCTAAGGTCTATGTTATAACAGCGAATGATCAAAAGATTGAACACTGCTATATCAACCACAAAAGCATGAAAACAAAAAAGAGCGAACAGGCAGAACAGAAAATTTTTTCCTAGAGAAAAAAATTGCTGTTCCCCAAAAAAAAACAAAAAAAAACACCCAAACTAAACACTATTTTAAGCAGGGGGCTTCACCCCCACACCCCCCCTACTTAAATATACCAACTCCGAGATCGCACTACAGTGCCAAAAATGGCAAAGTGACAGACGCGGCAAAGCAACTTCTTTCCCAGGGAAAGAATTTGCTTAAAAGCCACTTCGTCATTTTGCATTTTCAACATTTATAGTTCGACGAAGAAGCACTCGACATAATGCGTCTTCGTTCTTCTGACAGGAACCCATTTCTTAGGTGGGCAGAAATGTAAAATTCCTTTTTAAAACCATTTCAGTTGAGCATTGCTAGAAAGGGAGCACCTATGGGCTGACAAGTTGAAATGGCTGACACATTTACCTTGGTAGAAGACTATGACAAACCATTGGGCAGTATCTCACACAAATAATCAAGAACAATAGGCATCTGGGCCAGACAAAGATCTTGGCTGTTAAAGTGGTATCAATTAAAAATATTTTCCATTTTCCCCGTATATAATTTCCTAGTAGCAGGTTTTCTCAACTCCTTAAGTACGTGCTGCATTGCCTCAGAAAAAAATTGTCTAAAATATGTAAGAATTGTATCTTCCAGGCAACTGAAGCATTTCCAGATTGGGGATATCAAACTCCCTCCATCTTGTGTGATTAAAACTGATATATGGGGAAGCATGTGGTAAGTCACATTGTCCAGATTGAAAAGAAGGGAAAACTACTGTTGTCTTGGCCAAAAGGGGGTCACCACCACTAAAACTGATTGGGGAGTCCTTCTGAATTAAAAAAACCCCTAGTAAACAGTGGATATGGTAGGCAGACATACAGGGACATTCCCATTCATGGGAATGAAAAGGTAACTGCCTTCCAGGTCAACCTGCAAGGAGTTTTGGAGCAAAATTTCTTCAATTGTCTTTTCTGAAAGAAGGCAATCAGAAATATTTGAGGTGTTTCCCACAGGTGTATCAGCTCTTGGAAGAATGCAGGCTGAATTTTCCATGTATAGGAGTCTATCCTGGTTCTGTTAATCTTGGCTGTGATATGGTTTTGGTCTGACAGAGTGTATAAAGCCAGAAGAGTCAGGATAAGCTGAACTGCTACCTCCTAGGTCATCATAGTCAGTCTGCAAAGGGGGGGGGGGGTGGATCTGAAACCCCCCTGTTTATTTATGCACCACACCACTGTGGTGTTGTCTGTGTACACAAGTAGAGGACCTGGAGACCAGAGGCAATTTAAGGCCTAAAAAAGCATCAATAACAGACATCTTTTTAACATTTATGAGCTTCTGTCTGTCTAGAGAATCACACAGAACTTGTACCCTTCTGAAGCCGTTCCTGAAAACAGACTTTAAGAGACTGTGGTGACTGACTGGTGAGAGTTGGAAGGGAGAATGGAAGACCTGCATTGTAATCTGTCCAGTCTATCCACCATTCAGTCTCCATCTTTATCAGTCCCTCAACTGAGATTTGAAAAGATAAAGGGTGTAGATGCCGAGTCCGGACTCATCTGAAGAACCATTCTTTTTTCCTTATGTATAGGCTAGCCAGGGGTTATCGATAAACTTATATGCTATGTAACACAGAATTCTGAGTAACTCCCTTCCAGATGTTTGGTTTTGGCTAGAGAAACTCAGAAAAAATGTTGGAGTATTTCTACTTTGACCATAGGGAGAAAAGATCTTCCCATAGTCCAACAAACATCCAAGGGATAGAATTTTTTGTGAAGGGATACGAGAAGACATCTGCCGTTGATTTAAAATTCCAGATTTAGTAAAGTTTCTGAACAGTTTTTAGAGACTTTTGATAGCTGAAAAAAGAGACTGCAATGATAAGACAATTGTTCGAATATGGGAAAATGTTTATGAGATGCAGTATGCTATAAGAAATGACTGGAGATATGTATTTTGTAAATATGCTTGCTGCAGTGGTGACAGCATCCTGAACTTGGGAATATTGCTATGGAGATTTAAATCTGAAATATCCAATACTGGCCTCCCGGAACCCTTTGGTTTCAGAATTGGAAAAATACTTAGATAACAGCCACTGCCTTGAAGACTAACTGCCCTTGGATCTAGAACTTCCTGGGCCATCACTACATGCAGAATGGGAGAAAATAGAGAAATCTGGTTTTCTTGGCAAGTCATAATTCCCAGGAAATGGGGGGGGGGGTGTTCCCATTGCCAAGAGTAACCTTGTTGAATCACCCTCAGACACCAACTGTTTGGGGCTATCTGACGCCAAAAAGACATTTGAAGTTTGAAAGAGATGGAAAGATCGCTAGGGTGGGAGTGGAGGTGGGGGGCAGAAAAGGGTGGATGGTCATGCTGACTTGATTTTTGTGGCTTTTATCGTTTTATTAGAGGTTCTCTTCCATTGCTGAACCATCACCCACATCCCCAGTATTGGTCCCTTGATGTTTCAATTGCTTGTTGGGAAAGGAAGCTGAGGAGGGGCAAACTATTATTTGGTTTAAAAAAGGATGGTTGAAAAAGTTGTTTCACTCCATGTATTAGTGTCTCATTTTCATCTCACTTTTTAAGTACCTCAGCTTCCACATGGTTCAAGGAGAGCTCAAGATCTTAGATTGTACTTTCTCAGGAAGATTTTGAGACCTAAGTCAAGAAAGTCTTTTAGAAATGATACAGAAATAGTCATTCTGGAAACAAAGTTACAAGCATTATAAGTGCACTTCAGAATATGCATAGTTACCCGAGAAACAGCTGTCACTGAAGCATCTACAGAACTTTTAACTGCAGAAGATGGAAGGTTAGCTAATAACTTCTGTGCATGCTTAAAAGACACAAACTAAACTTTAATGTATGGGTTGACAATTTAAAATCCAAAAAGTTAAAGTACTAGAAGCATACATCTTGTTATCCAACTTATCCAATGCCTACCCATCTTTATCTGAGAGAGAATGGGATTAAAATCATTAACCTGTTTGGCAGCAGCAGATTTAGATATAGGAACAACTCCTGGGCCTACTTTGGGATTAGAAAACAGGTACTTATGAGACTGGGGTACCTTATATAACCTATTAAACCTTTTGTTAGCCAAAGGCAGGCTGTCAGGTAAACTGGCTGCAGTAAGAAAAATATCCTCTAAAGCAGGCAACAGAGGAGGAATGGGAATCATTTTAAGAATTTGTAGTATTAAATCATATGACATTCAATGAGTCTTAGAAGGTTTATTTTGTGCCTATTGAAAAAAGACTCTCATCTTAGATACAATTTCAGAAAAGGAGCTTTATCCATTCAAAATATCTGCAGGAATGCTTTTTCAGAACCTGAACTGATTTGAAAAGGCAGCTATCAGTTCCTTAACAAATCCCGGTAAATTAGCTCTATCCGCAGTGATTGAGACAGGCTGACAATTTTTCTCACCAAGCACAGTCTCCCTTAGTCTGACAGGTCCCCTTAGGCACAAAGGTCCCAGATTACACATTCCCCTCCCAGTCAAGTGAAATTCCTTTACCTGCCACTTTCCCAGTCAGCGACAAAAGTGATTCTTCCAGGTCTGCACTGGGCTTTTCTACAGCTGCAGAGAACATGGCTATCCATGGTCTTTGATGCCTGCTATTGCTGAACCAAGAGGATTAGTGGTGGGGGGACAACAATCATGCCAGTGCACAGTCATCCAAAAGTGACTTAGGCAACAAAGGAGCCAAGAACTCACTACAAGACTCCACAACTCTCTTCTTTTTGGTTTCTGTGTACCAGAGAAAGGTAATACTAAGAAGGCTGATTGCTGCTCCATAGGTATGCCGGGGAAGACAGAGAGCAGATATTTAACCCCAAAATGTTGGTTGGCATTTGAAAGAAGAAATTGACTGTTCTAAGGTAGTACTACACTGACAGTACCCCTCAAGTGCAATATCCTTTCCCCACCACTCTAAGCTACCATGTAGGTATAGTGTTTAGTCAGAAGTAAAACTTTTTCTCTACAAAACATTCACAAAAGCACTCATATACATTAAAATAAATATGTCCATCCCTTTCACTTTGCTTCCTATGTACACACACAGACAGAATTCCTACTAAAAACACAATATTTCAGTTTAGAAAGGAAGGCTTTTGCCAACAGGGACTGTATCTGCCTAGCTTGTAGATTGCAGTTGACCGGCAGGTGGAATGTCAAAGAAGCACTTGCTTCAGAGGCAAGAAAGCTCTGGAGCTTTTTCTTTAGCACTCCACCTGCCATTTACAGAAGTGTTCCACATGCTTCTGGAAAGCACCTACAGCTTTTGGAAACTGGGGCAATCCCATATAGCTTAGGCTACTTCAATGGTGACCATTTTAAACATCATGCAATTAATACCCATGATATTATTAAAACATTCAGAGATTTTTAAAGTGTGTTATGTCAAGATCCTGCAACGAATGACCCAATTAAGATCCATTTTTTGTGACGTATTAATAATGAAACTGTCTCTTTAGTTTGAATTCCAATCATTGTCCATACCTTTGATGGAAAGTGAAGTTCTATGGATGCTTAAAGTTATTCCTAAAGTGAAAGTATCTGGGCAGGATGAGCTGAATGCAGGGTTAACACAGTGGTATATCATTGTTTCTTGCCACTGATTCTACCACAACTAACAGCAGTGTACAGAAACTTTCAAATTGAGAGAAGGGTCAAACTCTTCCATCAATTCAACTAATTACAGTCTTGCCAATGCTAGAGAAGGGCCCCTCTGTTGTCATAGGTTCATAGGTGTGTACTAGGTTAACAGCCCTGAAGCCTATATAAGCCTAGCCCAACAGAATTCCCTGGCATCATGCCGCCCAAACTTAGTTCCCAGAGAACTGATTTGATTCTCTCATAAATAAGTATATTAACATAAACTAAACCACCTTGCAAGAAAGATGCAGTCTTTCTTGTCATTCATCTTAGCTTAAGAACAGGCAAGATATGAACCAAGACAGTTTAGTACTGACCTTCTGAGGGCTTCAATTACCCTCATGCAGAAAACAAATTCTTCAAAGTAGATGCTAACAGTTTTTAAGATGACCATTCTCTGGGATGCAATGAAACATTATCGTTTTCCAGAAGGGTATATTCAGGCTGTCCGGGACATATGTAAAGCCGGCTTTATCCCACAGCCTTAAAAATATGCAGCTTTCTGTTCCCCACGCATTAGAGAAAGGTGCAGGGCTGCTCAGTCTCCCTGTTTCTTATTGACAAACAAGTTCCTATGCTAATCATTCTCCAACACCCCAATGTAGATGGGTGGTTGTATTATTCACTGATCATTATTTACACCTCATGATTATTTTGGTGGGATTAAAGCATTTTGTTACTATGTTAAGACATAGGTATGAGGTAATTCACAGTACACCAGTAATATTCACAGTGATACGGTGAAAGTGGCTACATTCCAGCTAAAGAAGGGGAAGATATATCTTCTTTACAACTGTTTAAAGGGCTTGCATTGATACACCGGTATCTACTTAATCATGATCTGAATTTATGTTAGAATTCAACATTGTCTGACAGTTAGATAAGAGGGCTACGTTATGAGCTGTTAAAGAATTGCTTCTTACAGTTCAGTGTTTGATTCTGTCGGTCTCCATAGTGCTTTTTATGGCTCCCTATTGAAATGTTGCGACTCGAAATACTGAGTGCCAACACACTGAAAAAATAAATAAATAAATGAAAAGATCAAAAATACAGGAGAAGAGAAAAAAATCTTAAACATCTCTCTTCTCCTTTAAATTTCTTCTTTTTGCAGGGGAGCAGGTTCCCATGCATCCCCTGATTCCTGATCTTACATATAAATATAAAGAAATATATGTATATATATATGGGTATACTTTACTTACCCAAAAAAAACACATCGCCAACATTCACTTCACCGAGACGCATACACCGACCAACCAGAAGACCAACATCTGGAACACTGACATTCCAACCTGAGGTAAGTAACTGCTTGATATACCTTGAAATACCTATCCTGAACTTTTGAAATCCTGGCAACAATTAAATCTGAAGTTGAGCAGGGATTATATGATTTTAATGAATGAACACTTTTTACCTATAGAAAGTGTATTGCTTGAAGAAATAATAAGAATGAAGAATGAATTGACCACTTCTAGTAATTTTATCAAAATATTGATCCCCTATCAGCTGATGTTAAATAGAATGGATATACTAGATAAGAAATTACAAGCTACTAAACAACACAAACTGCAAATGGACATTAATGATTTTAAAATGGGCCATATCTTTTCTTGGCCGCAATCTCAAATTAATAAGAAACAGCAAATGAAAGAACAGACTAATAGAATGGATGAACTTGATACTTTTACAGAACTAGCGTTAACTTCAAAGAATCGTCAAGAACACAACTTTTGTTACAACGGTCCAATCAGGAAGGAGAGTTTGCTATTGCAGTTACTGTGCACGACGAGATTGGACAGCATGGATGCACTACACAAATGGAAGCAATGATGAGTTCTACTTCCACATCATATTTGCAAGTGGAAAAGAATAAAGCAGCCGTAACACCAAAAACAAAGCAGGCTGATATTGTTTTAAAGTTACCTCAGCCAATATTGGTGAAATTGCCGGAGAAAGTAGAGCAGAACAAACACTCACAATCGAGAGGGCATTCTCAGCAGAGAAACAACTCCTTTACGGGTAAAAGGAAAAATGACAGTCCGCTTCCAAATACCAAGCAGGGACAGAAATAAATGGTAAGCCTAATGACTCTTTTTTGAACTTGTCAAACTTTACTTTCACTACTGCAATGCAGAGTCTATTGAATAAAGGCTTACAGTTTATCCAATGTGGTTCAGACACAATAGTAGAGGCATTGACTGACTTAAAAACTTTTGTCCGTAATGTATGTTTAAAATTGCTGTTTAAAGATTCTTGCAATGATACAAGAGTTGCGTTTAAGAAAAAAAGCACATTTATCCCTAACAACTATCCTATTTTGGATGCTTTTTTAGTAATATGCGAAGACGACTTAAGAAGTTTATATCAGGATGTAAATGTTGGAAAATTTAAAGTGAGAAGATATAATATTTCATATGAAGAGCATTTAGCTTATAAGCAGTTATGTAACAATGATGAGATTATTATTAAACAAGCAAATAAAGGAGGTGCAACAGTTATATTCAATAAAGATGAATATAATAATTTAATGAAGCAATTTTTAGATGATAAACATATTTTTAAAGAATTAACTTTTGATGAAGTATGAAAGATAATTTATAAAATAAACATCTATGTGTATAAGATGCAAACACAAAATGATATTATAACAGAGCTATTTAACTTTCTCACAGTGCCAACTCCAGTAATTCCTGTAATATATGGGATACCGATGACCTATTGTCTCTGGGAGGGGGTGGTCTACTGAACCTATTTCCATTTACATTCAGGAACAGTTACATAAATATTTGCCCTTATGTCGTAGTTATATAAGAGACACAAATGATTTTTTGAAAAAAACTGTATACTTGGTATGAAAGGAATACTAGTGTAGAGTTTATAATGGTAATGTTAGACATAAGTTCACTATTCACAGTAATACCAAACCAATATGGAGTTAGTGCAATTCGTGAACTTTTATGTGAAGATGTGAAAATGAAAGGGAAAGAGGTGGAAACAATATGTAGTATGATAGAAATAGTTTTGGAAAATAATGTTTTTCTGTTTAATAGGAAGCCCTATTTACAAATGTCAGGAGTGGCCATAGGCACAGCTATGGCCAATACATATGCTAATATAGTATTAAATCAATGGAAGAAAGATTACATAAGAGATCCTAGTAATAATATTTTAAAAAATAATGTTCTCTTTTATCAACGTTTTGTAGATGATTGTTTTTTGCTATGGAAAGGCAATGAACAAGAATTAAAGGCCTTTGTCCAATATTTGAATAGTACTACAAGTTTTTTTAATTTTACTATAAATTATTCTCAAGATAGAGTATTTTTCTTGGATGTAGAAATTTATAAAGGCATTGACAATAAATTAGAAACCTGTGCATATAGGAAAAATATACAAGTGAATAAATATACACATGCTAAGAGTATGCATGCAGCACATGTGTTTAAAGGTATTGTCAAAAGGCAGTTGCTAAGAATTAGTAGACTGAATACAGATTTTGATAAATGTGAAAAACAAATGGACATTTTAATAAATTAATTTTATAATAGAGGATATGATAAAGAGAACACTGTAGAAATGAGTAAAAATATATTGCAGCTTAGGACGAAACAAGCGTCTCCTTATTTTAGTAATTACTTAGATACTATTGGCAAAGAAAAGAAAATGGGTCCTGCAGTAAGATATGTCACTACATATAACAATTTGACCAAACATGTAGAGACTATTATAAAAAGGAATTGGCGTATTTTGATGGTTCAACTGGAATTACAAATGTTATTAGGCAGTAAGCCATATTTCGCTTATAGAAATATGAGTAATTTGAAGAGAAAGTTGTGTTTTAAAGATTTTAAAGTGAATTTGACTATACTTAAAGTACATAATACTGGAACATTCCCTTGTTAAAATTGTAGCTGCTGTTCTGATATTTGTGATAAAATATTTTGAACACCCAGTAAGTAAATTAAAATATGAAATAAAATGTGCAGCAACATGTAAAACAACTATGGTTGTTTATTTAGCAATATGCACACAATGTCAATGTTTTTATGTTGGAAAATGCTCTAGATGTTTGAAAGACCGTATTATTGAACACAGGTCAGACATGAAAAAAAACATTCCATCTAATGCATTAGCACAACATAGACTAGATAAAGGTAATTCACATCATTTTAAATTTAAGGTGATAGACGTTATATATAAGAACGTACGATTGGGTGATCAAAATAATAAGTTAGAAATATCAGAATATGAATGGATAATAAGACTAGCAGCGGATAGATTACTAGAATTGAACAATAGAATAACATTAAAACTGATGTTAGAGTTTAGACAGAAACAATATAGGTAAATAGATACTTTTAAAAGGAACTATATGTTAGATATAGTTTAGAATAAGTAGGTAAGGAATACATTTTGATGTTAAATTAGTGCCGTTATCTTTTGAATAAGTTTAGTTGTCGAGTGTATTATGTGACAATAGATAGATGTATGTTATGCTTTATAGATGAATAACTTTATTAACTTTTAGGGTTGAATTTATTTATTATTTTTTATATGTATTTTGATGTTATTCTCACACACATGCAAGTAATATGATGTACAAGAATGGAAGCTGTACTTTTCAGAAGTGTTTGCATTTTTAATGAGATGTTAATGATGTTAGGTTATACATTGGATCGCTGTGTCATGTGGGGGGGGGGGTTTGAAATTGTTATAAATTTAAAAGTTTGTCATTGTTTGATTTTAACACTGAAGAAGGGATATTCCCGAAAGCTTTGTTTGTTAATACATTGAGTGTTTTCCACCTATTTGTTTTTTTCTTTTTGTTTATTGGAAATAATAGAATTGGTGAAAGTAAACTGAAATTGAACTTTATATCTTGTAAGTAACCGCTTGGCCATCCTGTTGAACTTTTCCCCTTACCCCTGCAGTAGTGCAATCTCGGAGCTGGTATATTTAGTTAGGGGGGTGTGGGGAGCAACCCCCCCCCCCATATGGGTGGGTTTAGTTTTGTTTTTTAGTATTTTTTTTTTTCAGGATGTCCAAGCAGTTACTTACCTTGGGTCAGAATGTCACTGTTCCGGATGTTGGTCTTCTGTTTTTTCGGTGCATTCATCTCGGTGAAGTGAATGTCGGCAATGAGGTTTTTCAGGTAAGTGAAAGATTCATATATATACTAACTTTGAGATTGCCATGCATTGAACAAAAGGGAAAATTCCATGAAATGGCCAGCTCATTCTTAGTTTATACAAGTCTACTTTTTTGGCCATTTCAGTCTATAAAACTGGATAGGGTTAACAGAACCTAAACTCTAGCCTCAAAATTTCCACTCAGTTCCCAACCCAACTTCTTCTTCCATTACCCTGAACCTTGATTTCCACTCCCTGAGCTGAAATTCCTTAATTACTCCCTAACCCTAAAACTTCCCTCCTACTCCATAAACCTAAAAATCCCTTCCGAGTCCTTAATGCTAAAACTCCCTTACTATGCCATACTTCAAGATCCATCTCCAACTCCCACTCCCTCACCCTAAAATACCCCTTTCATTCCCTCTCCATAGTTGCTAGCCTGAATTCCTGTTTGAGTAAGCAGAAGCTCACACATGTTACAAGGTGCTGGTGTCTCAGGTTTTAAAACAGTGGCTCTCAAGTGTTTACTACTCAAGAGCCTGTAATAGGCCTAGCATTTTAATATGCATTTTACAGCTAAGAAAAGTACAGCTGTGTAAGTTGCACTTTCCCATAACAGGAATTCCTCACTGCTGCAGTAATATTTAGGCTATATGGGTTGTTTTCAGGCTAGGAAACAACAACCATCCAACTTCAAAAAGCTCTGCCTCCCCACACCCCTTCATTCTGACTGCTGAATAGCTAATCTCAAGGAGGAAAATCAGAGTCAGAGTGAAACTTCCTTTAGTAATTGCTTGCCCATGCAAAGGGAGAAAAGCCAAACAATCTTGAATCAAGCCACCAATAAAAAAGAGGCATATAAAATAGAAACACACCAATCCCTACTTTATAACCCAACTACAACTACACACAGGAGTAGGGGATAGCGAGTGTGATGCAGCTACTGCAGCAGTGAGGAATTTGAACATCTATTGTTATGAAAAAGTGCAATCTAAACAACTTACTATGTTCATCATTCCTACTGCTGTAATAGCCTGTAGGCTATATGGATTACCAAAAGCTATCTAATCTTGGAAGTGGAAGGATATGGATCCAAGAGTCTCTGGAAAATGGTCCTAGGAAAACTAGCTCTCAACCTAGAAGAGGACTCTATCTTGGAATGGTTTGTATAAGTAATGTATAGTGGTCTGTGCAGCTGCATCTAGAATGCTACTAGAGTCCAACCCTTTCCATTATACCATTAGAGAAGACAAGGCACTAGTAGAATGTTCCTTGATACTGCATGGAATGAATCTGTCATGGTGGGAACAACAAAAAGCAATAAATGAGGACAGCCACCTGGAAATAGTCTGTACAGACACAGAGTGTCCCGTTGCTATCCTTTGAGAAGAAATAAATAGCTGATCAGCTTCCCTAAAGGGCTTACGTCTGTGAAGATAGACCCTGAGTTGTTGATGCACCTCCAGGTTATGCAGAATAATGTATCCCAGGTTTTTAAGTTCTGGGTAGAAACCTGGGAGTTTGATGGTTTGATTCTAAGTAAGCTTTGAAACTACTCTGGTCATTAATGAGAGGTCTGTTCTTAAAGAAACCATATCCCTGTGAGAAATCAGATGGGGATTAGCCTCCATGAGAACTTGCAACTCAGATACCTGTCCAATGGATGTCAGAGCAATGATGAGTACAGTTTTCAAAGTCAACAACCTTAGGTCAGCTTTATAAGCAAGTTCAAAAATGCTATAGTAAATGCACAAAGGTGAGATCCTAAGTAGGAGCAGCACATTCACATTGAGGTCTGAGGTTTGAAACTCCTTTCATGAACTGTATTACCACAAACAGAAAAGAAAGAAAGAGGAGGATCCATGGACAGACCTGCAGGAATGATTGCATGATGAATTTTTATTGGGGAATAAGAGAGGCCAGAGCAAAGTATCTCACACAAATATTTGTACATTAGTGGTATAAAATCTCTGATGGGATGCTGGTTATTGGTTTTGCACCAACTAGAGAAGGGCTTCCACTTACTAATATAGAATTTTCTTGTAGCAGACTTTCTTGCCTCCTTTAGTATGAACTGTAAGACGTCTTGAAATAAGTGCATAAAATGTATTAGAATTTTATCATTCAGGCAGCCAGTTGAAGTTGATTGAGACTGGGGAGAATCAACTGTATCTAAAATAAATAATGTGATTAAATATGAGCACGTACCTTTTCATACCTTATACCCCCTTACTTCACCTTCTTCACTCACTTCCTAACTTCAATCCACTTCTGCCCTCTGACTCTTTATTTAAATTTGCCATAACCCATTTTTTATCTCGCTTCATATTGCAATTCCTGTTTGTACTATACTAACGTTTATTTATTTTATTTTTATTTTACATTTGTTTACTGGGATACTGGACAAATGTCCATTTACAGCGGAGGCCTGGGGAGAAAAGCTCCACATTCAGTACAGAAAAACAAATAGTTCAACAATATGATCATCTATACAGAAGCAAAACAATTGACAATAGATAAAAATACAACTTTTGATACAAAAAACAACATTTGACACTAGATAAAAAATACAACTTTTGATACAGAAACAGAAATTGACACTAGATAAGCATTATAACTGACTATAGAGACAGACAGAGACCACTTAGAAATTATTTAGTGTAAGTTTAGCATGAGCTAGTATAACTATTAGAAACTTGGGTAGAAAATAAAATTGCTGATACTATAGAAAAATTACAGTAGGTATAATTGGATATGAAGCTATCTGGGGTGGTAGAAACAGTGAATGTTAGGTAATGCATGGACATAGCCATGAATTCATTAAGTGTAATTTAAGTGAGTCTTTGAAAGTGTAATAGTGGGGGCAGAAGATAAAGGAGGGGGAAGGTTATTCCAGGACTTAGTTACATTATGGGAGAATAGTTATTTACCTGCAGTGTTGTTTGCCTTAGAGATACAAAGGAGTGATTTGTCACTGGAGTGTAGGGGACAATTTGATTTATAGGGCGTGAGTAGGTGACTTAGTGCTAATCATTGCCTACAATATTGCGAGACATCCTGGGGTTCTGTCAGGATGTCTCACAATATTGTAGGCAATGATTAGTTGATGGTAATTGAGTAGTTGGGGAAATACTAGCCATTGTAGTTCCTTTATAGCCTGACAGTGATGGGTTCTGAAGGTGCAGTTATTAGCGAACTTTGGAATTTTGTTGTAACATGTCACAAGTCTAGCAAGATCATGTTTTCTGATATGGGTAAGGATTGGTGCTGCATACATTAGAGTGGACAATAGATGGG
Source organism: Protopterus annectens (assembly GCF_019279795.1). Taxonomy (NCBI): domain Eukaryota; kingdom Metazoa; phylum Chordata; order Ceratodontiformes; family Protopteridae; genus Protopterus; species Protopterus annectens. Next base: position 534,557,679 of record NC_056739.1, read on the forward strand.
TTTGGGCTAGGGAGATTCTCGCTTGTTTTGAGAGAAAGTTTTTGTGTCTGTAAAGTGTTCCTATTTTTTATGGACTTTTTTATGGTTTGTGAAATATGGACATCAAACTGTAGGTTTTTATCAATCTCTCCACCCAGGAGTTTGGTGTGATCAGAGGGGGTGAGGACAGCACCATTTCTGGAAGTGATTAAGAAGGATAGAGAGGTAGGAATAGATTTGCTGGGGGTGAAAAGAACCAATTTAGTCTTTTTGGGATTTAGGGTAAGTTGCATCTGAGTAATCCAACTTTTAACTTTAATTTCTCTAAACTGTCTACAATTTGTCTAAATATTAAATCATTGTCATAAAAGTTTTATCTATTTTAACAAATGTTGCCACGTTATGTCTAATTTTGTATAGTCATTTAAATTGTTGATGTGTTTGTATTATTTTGCAAAATCTTAAAATTATTCTTTTTAAAATGTTTCTGTAATACTTTAGAACTTTTCTCTCCACGCCTGCACTGAACATGGGCATTTACCCAGTTGGACTTTCCCTGTAGTCAAATGACAATAAATAAATAAATAAATATGCCCTGCTGCCTAGCTATTCCCCCTACTACTCTCTCTCTCTTCCTAGCCCCTACTATGGACTATATTTACTTCTAGCTTCTCTGCTTCACTATCCTCTTTCCTACACCATACCTGCTCTACTAGAAGCTACTTACCTGCTACTCCATCTCCTTCTCTGTGCCCCTTACTGATTGTCTCTTCTGAATCCTCCACCACTTGGTCTGACCCGCTCCATTCACCCTACAGGCTCACTCCACTCCCCTACCCTACCCCCAATTCCCACCCACCACCAGTGCTGTTACACTTAAACATCTCTAACCACACCCACTTAAATACTCATCCTATCACCTTAGACTACTACTTATCAACTCCACCCCTTCTCCAATTCTCTCCATAACCAACCCCACCCTACTATAATAGTTCATTTCATCCCTCTACTTCTCTGCTACCCATCCCATAAGTCACCTCTTATCTATTCTACCATACAATATCTCTTATCTTTACTTTGTCTAACTCTTTACATAACCTCTTAACCCCACTATCACAAATGACCTTGTTACATAATTATACCCTTAAAAACTATCTTCTTATTACTTCCTTATTAATATTCCTAACTTTACCCTATGCCCTAATCTTCTACGAACACTTCTCTTTAGTTAATAATGAACCTTCCCATCAACAAACATTACCAATCACACAGCTCAGCTTCTTCTCCCATAGCAATATAACTTCTACTTCAGTTTACCTACTCCCAAGGTTTCATAGATCTTCCCATGTTACTTTCTTCTCCAGCAATATAAGCCCACCCAAGTACCTTAAAAGTATAAAGACTTTACTAAAACATCCCACTCAACTTCTATTAGATGGCGATATTCATCCTAATCCAGGCCCAAACCCTCCAGTTTACAATAACCCACAAAAAAAAAACAACAACTAATAGTGTCTCTACCTCTATAAAACTAGGTAACTCTCTTAGAATAGCTCAACTCAATATCCGTAGCATTAACAACAAACTTACTCAACTGCATGCTCTCTTACAAGTGCATGCATTTGATATCCTTTGCCTTACAAAAACATGGTTGAAACCCTCTACTCATGACCTTGAAATAACCCCACCTAGATATAACATCCTAAGATGTGACCGTACAACCAAGAAGGGTGGAGGTGTAGCTATCTTGTATAAATATGAACTTCTAGTTTCATCCTTTAATGTGTTACTACCCTCAAATACCAATGCAGAAACCCTTACCATTAAACTCCAACTTAATAAATCTAAATCTATTTATATAATCTGCACCTACATTCTTCCAGGAAATAATATTAACACTCTTGAAAATATTCTTAGTAGCCTTTCCACCCTACTACCTCAAGAAACTATTGTACTAGGTGATTTTAGCATTGACTGGACTACCTGTAACTCTCCTAATCCTAACACCCACATTAATCTTTATGGTTTCACTCAAATAATAAACACCCCCCACAAGAATCCACAAACCTAGTAATAGAGAAGCCACTCTTGACTGGATACTTATAAATACTCATCCTGAAACCTATACTTCAGGAACACTTCCAGATGACCTTATTGACCATGTTCTTACCTACATAACAAAGCAAAAGGCTCATACCCCTATTAATAACACTTTTATAACCTATCATTCCAAAAAAACACTTTAAAGCAGAGAGCTTTCAGAACAACAAACTAAAGGCCTATAACTGGTCACCTCTGAAGCAACTCAAACTGGATGAAGCAGTTTCTTACTTTAATACTAAATTCCTACAAATCCTAGATCTCCATGCCCCCCTTCGCTCTTCCCGAGTTAGGACTAAAACAGCCCCATGGCTTACAAAACAAATGAAGGAAAAAATGCTCCTACAAAACAAAATATGGGCCAGATGGAGAGCCTCTAAGAGCTCTGCAGGCCACCTATACTTTAAACAGCTAAGAAATGCAACCAAAAAGAACATTATCTTAGACAAGAAAAACTATTATTTCCACCTTCAGCAATCACACCCAAAAAACCCTCAAAAGTTTTGGTCAGGCATTAATAAACTTCGCCAAACAGGACATACTAAAACTCCAGCCCCATTGTTAGTTTGCCATAATAACCCTTTGCAAATAGCGGATGCCTTTAATAATTACTTCACAGAAACTATACAAACTCTTGCAAAGACAATATCTCCAATTTCCCCCAGCACTTTACAAAACACAAACAGTTCAGTGTCTTCCTTCTATATACAATCTGTGCCAACATCCTTTATCTGCAAACTCCTTCAAAAACTCAAACCTTGCACCCCTTCTGCCGACCACCTGCCAGCAGAATACCTTCAAATAGCTTCCAAAGTCATAGCATATCCCATATCCATCCTTATAAACCAAACAATCATAGAAGGTAACATCCCATCCATATGGAAAGTCTCCCATATAATCCCCTTACATAAAGGAGGCAAATCCACTGATATCTCCAACTTCTGACCAATTGCATCACTCTCTCCATTGGCCAAAATAATGGAAAAATGTATTCACCATCAACTACTTCAACACCTGCTCCACAATAATTTACTTGCCAACTGTCAGCACGGCTTTAGGCCCTTTCATAGTACAACTACTGCCCTTCTATCTTTTACTGACTGTATCAATAAGAATCAAAATAATAACGTTCTATCTTCTGCACTATTGATTGACCTATCAAAAGCCTTTGATATGGTCAGCCACGACTTACTAATCAATGTGTTAAAGGCCCAATCTCTTGACCCACAAGAAATACTTTGGTTTACATCCTATCTAAAAAATAGACAACAAGCAGTGCTTTGGGATAATAATCTCTCCACACCCCTCCCAGTAAACATTGGAGTCCCTCAAGGCTCTATCCTAGGGCCTCTTCTATTTTCCATTTTTATTAATGATCTAAATAGTGTTGTTCCTCAAGCCACATACATACAATACGCCGATGATTCTACTTTAATCTGTACTGCTAAGTCATCAATCTCTCTTCAGACCCTTACTCAAACAGTATTTAATACTGTTGAAAATTGGTTCACCCATCATTGCTTCTTTCTAAACCCTAAAAAAACTAAATTGTTACTTTTTGCTCCCACCCAAAAGTCACCAGAGTTCCACTTCACAATTACCTCTAACAACGGAACTACTATTTCCCTGACACTACCACACATCTACTTATTCTAGTTTTTTTTTTTTCTTTCTTCTACTTTTCTCTCTTCTTCTCTTCTGACCAAATCATTACTACTTGAAATTCGGTTGTTCTTGTTGTTGTATTGTATTTCTTTTGCTAAACTGTGAGAGATATTATTCATAGACACAATTTTTTTTTTATATTATATTTTTAAAAAACTGGACAGACAAGCAGCCATTATTTTACAATTTTGATAGTTCCTAGGAGACTCCCTATTCTGTACATATCCCCATTAAGTATCTATTTGTGAGATTCTGTCCTAAATTAGCCCAGCTGTTTTTACACTGTTTTGCTCTGACAGAATGTAAGATGCTTGGAGAATAAAGGAATGCTGAATAGCTAATGCCAAAGCCATCATAGCCAGCCTACACAGGTGGTATGACTTTGCACCGTCCTGCTTGTTTAAGTATCACATGACTGTGGTATTGTCTATAGTCACTTGAAGCGGTCCTGTGAACCATAGGTGACAGAGAGACTTCAAGGCATGGATCACAGCTAAGCACTCCATAGTGCTTTGGTCTGTATGGAAGACTCCACAGGTTTTGCAGTTTTCCTCCCATGGAGACTGCTCCATAAGCAAAGTCTGACACGTCTGTGGTAAAAGTCTGGTTTGGGCTCCGATAACTGAAGGGGAAAGGGGGAGACCTGGATTCAGCTGAGTTTCTTTACTCCACCAACGTAGTTCCAGAAAATGCAAATGCTGGATCCATGTTTTTTTCGAAACCTTTGCATCCTTCTTTTGTGTAACCTGGCTAAGGGAATCATGAGAATCATAAAAGCAATGAGTCTTATGATCATGGGAAACTCTCCTGCTGAAGTCTGAGACTAACTAAAGAAGTTCAGGAAAGATTCCATATAAGAATCCACCTTCTCTTGTGTCAAAAAGGCCTTTTGAAGAGAAGTATCTAGAAGACAACCCATAAACGCAATCCTGTCAGATGGAGTCAAGAAGGATTTTGCAGTATTTATCTGCAAGCCCGGATTGTTCAAAAGACATAATCCAAGTTAATGACTCTTGATATGTACATAAAGACTCTGCAAATATAAGCAAGTTGTCTAAATAAGGAAAAAATGCAAATGCCATGCACTCTTCAATATGCTGTAAGCACCCTCGGAGCTGTAGATAAACCAAAGGGTAATGCAGAGAATTGATAATGTGACCAAGAAACAGGGAACCTTGATATTTCTTTAAGCCTGTGGCTATGTGATTGTGGTAATAAGCATCTTTTAAATCTAGTTTTAACAACTAACTTATTTGAAGAATAAGGGTAAAAAGCTTCTGCAAAGTCAGCATTTTAAATTTTGGTACTTTCACATATAGATTTAGAAATGAAAGATCTAGTACTGGTCTCCAAGTGGCCTCATTTGTAGGTGTCAGAAACATTCTGGAATATAAGCCTTTGCCCCTTTGACTTATGGAGATTGTTTCTATGATTACTTGGGTGAGTAAAGACCTAAGAACATAAGGATAAAATACTGTTTTCTTCATAAGGCTGGGAGGAATTCCCCTGAAAGAAGTTTTTTGCATCCAATGGCATCTGTAATCTTCTTCCGACACTTTTAGCACCCGTGAATCTGAAACAATCTTTTGCCAAAGGATGGTGTTAAGGACCAGTTTATGGGACAGATATGTAGAGCTATTGGCCATAGGAAAGGGAAGGGGGTAAGAATGCTGGCAAAGTCATTGTCGACTTTTGGGCAGTCTCTTTTTCTGAAGAACCCTGTTTCTTGTCATTTACCACCGACATCTATTTTCTGCACCTTGTTTGACAGAAAAAAGACTGTTTTTGCTTATTTGGCTTTTTTCATGAAAGAGAGAGGCCTATAAGATTTCTATTGAGGTATAATAAAAATCTTAGATACTCCCTGAAACAATTCCCTCCTTTCATCATATTGTTTGAGAAGCTGGATTGCAGATGAGTCAAACAACACCTCTTTATCTAAAGCAGAATCAAAGATTTCAGGTTTTACCTCATCAGCAAACTTTTGGTTACATAGCCAAGCATATCTTCTCGACTGTAGCTGTGCAGTGGCCAAAGGGGAGGGTGGCCTAATGGTTAAGGTGATTGCCTTACAAACACAAGGTGCAGGTTTGAGTCTCACAAGGGATAATTGGCTAGGCTTAAAATAGCTCACAAGGGCAGTTAGCCTAATATGAACCTAAGAACCTATGATACAATATTTGTACAATCATGCACACTCTTCAAAGCATGTTTAGATACTGGGGCAGGGTAGAAACAGCATAGTTCAAAAAAGAGATTTCTTCTATATGAAGAGTGGTAGCCAATTCCCTCAGACTGTCCATATAACAAAGCATGCGTTTTCACATAAATGAGTGGCAGTGCAGAATTCTTAAGGCTAAAGTGAAAGAAGAAAACATTCTCTTACATATGCAGTCCAACATCTTGCCTTCCTTGTCCCAGGAGAAGGATTTGTGTTAAGGACCAACCTGTTACCAGGCAGGATTAGCAGTTGAAAATGTTACTGGATCAGAAATAATGTGAGAGAAATTAAATGTATTAGGCTGTGGTATCCTATACAGTTTATCTTCCTTTTTAGAGACTGATGGCTCTGTCTCAGGATGATTACAGGAGGCATTAAAGAATTCTTCCTTGGATGGAACTTTGGGAGGAATAGGAGAATAAGGTATATCTAATTATAACACATTATATTATCTATTCATTTCAGGGGGAACATCTATTTGTTCCCATAAAAATATCTCATTCGACCTTGCTTTGATCTGATTAAAAGGATAATAAGGAGAATAAGAATTGATATTTTCCTCACAGTCAGATCACTTGGTTTGGGGATTTATTGGAGAGGAAGCCCATCTCTGTCAAAGTCAGAATTATCAGACCCCACTTACTCAGGAATTACTTCAGAGGGGATGCCCAACTGTAATGCCTGCCTTGCCAAGAAAGTTATCTTTCTTAACTGTAATTGCTTCTTCAAAAGGACAATGTTTAATCTTTTTTTTTTTTTTTTTTTTCATAATAGTAGTTTCTGTGGAAGAAGAGAATGATTTAGAGGAGGGGTGTCTGCCAGTCTCATGGTTTCATGCCCTGGTTTCCCAGAGAAGGATCTCCAGACGTGCCTTCTAGACCTACAGAAGACAGTTCGCCATACCCATATCAGACACTGGGACAGACAAAGAGCACATGGGTGATCTCTGATTTTTAACAGCCAAAAGGACTACAACAGAAGATGGAGAGGTAAGTGAGTGGTCTGAGAACAACCAATGGCCACTGCAGGTTCACCCACTGTTGGCTTAGGCTTTGACTGCACCCATGACAAAGGCAAGGACTCTTTGGTAAGTGATTTTTTTTTCTTTCTAGGTACAGAGGAAGAAAAAACAGCTGGACCAGTGTCACTATCCATGCTGTAGCTGAGGATAATCCAAAAGCTGTAAGTGTTGCTGAAGCAAGTCAGTTAAAGGTAAGCTGTCATTGAATGTTCCCAAGCAGATCACTTACACTTCCAACAATTTTCTCAGTCCCTTCACAAGAAAAATGCACTAGAACACAAATTCCCTGTCCATATCCTTTTCAAACACTTAAAGAATGACAGAAAACAATATTGATGGGAGGCTGTCACAAAGTGAGCATAAGCAGAACACTGATATATGCTTTCCTGCTGTAACAGTTTCTTCCCAGACAATGAAAGTTTACACAAGCAGTACATAAAGTCTTATAAAATTAGCCCAAATAGTTTAACAGACACCAATAATTAATAACAATCCCTGACAGGAAACATCTGATATTGGGTAAAAATACAATTTTTTAAAGGGAAAATACCCTCTTTAATCACAAAAATAAAAAAAAAAATATTTTTGTTAAAAGGGCAATAATTTCTGTGTGGAAGGGATCCCCAACAGGGAGTTTTTGGACAGAAAAGAGGGTCTTCTCAAGACAGCAACAAAACTTCACTCTGCTGATTTCCCTCCTTGAGATTAGCCAATTAACAGCCAGAGAGAAGGTGTTGGGGGTAACAAGAGATTTTTGAAACTGGCTGGTAGTTGTTTCCTACACATGGTAGGAAACAACCCCTATAGCCTAAAGGCTACTGCAGCAGTGGGAATGATGAGCATCTGCAATAAATGTAGATAGTGTGCCAGATTCCAGTCCATACAGTTTAGGCCGGACTTGGTATATTGTGAAATATTAAAGTTATGTACTCACCATAACTATGCATCAGTATTGCCATTTTTATTCTTCTTCAACTGATGGGTCTTGGATCAGACCTTGGATCTGGCTCGGACACAGTTTCTTAGATTTTTGGATCCGACTCTTGAGTTCCTCCCTTTACCCATATTGCCTCAGAACCCTGTAATACCCCAAATTGAGTTTGCTGCCCCAAAAGTAGAAAGACTAACCATAGCAAATATAGAAGGAAAGCCAATAGAAAAGATAGGGGCTCAAAAAGGAACAGTTTTTCTGAAAAGAAAACTCTATCACGTCACTCCCATATGACTTGTCAGGGGAAAGAGGGCAGGAAGTTGAGGAAGAATAAAAATTGATAACAGATGCATAGTTATGGTGAATACATTGCTTTTATATCTGTTGTTATCATTTTCATTCATTCCTTAACTGATGGGACAGAGTCCTCAGCTACACAGACCTTGGGTGGCCTTCATGGAAGGATATTCTGGAGTACCACAGAGTCACAAGCATTCCTCTTTCTGGATATCAAATTACATTTGTAGGCATGAGCATTGGAATAAGTGGCTGCAACACAAATATCAGTAGAAGTTCTGGACTGAAAAGCCGATGAAGTAGCCATGAATCTGGTAAAGTGAGCTTTTGGAGATCTGGGCAAAGACAGACCCCATTGACTAGACAAATGATATGCAATCTGTTAACCACTTAGCTAAGGTAACTGTGAAAACTGGTTTTCCCAACCTGTTGGAGGAAAAGGAGATGAACAACTGATCTATATTCTTAACATCATTTGTCCTATGGAGATAAAAACAGAGCTGTGTATGAACATATCCAGATGAAGCAGGATTTTACCTTTGTTAGAAAAGTTGGGGAAGAAAACAGGTAAGATGATGGCTTGATTGATATTTGCTCTGAGGCTACTTTGGGTAGAAAAGAAGGATGAGAATGCAATGTGACTCTATCTTTGTGGAAAACCAAATAAGGGGATTTTGAGGAGAGTGCTTGGAGTTCAGAAACTCATCTTGCTGAAGTAATGGAACACTAAAAAGGTATTTTCCATGAAAGAAACCTGAGATCAGACTTGGCCAATGGCTCAAAAGGGGTCTGAATAAAACCCTGCAGTAACAAGGTAGGATCCCAGGGTGGAGTAGAGTCTTTTACTGGAAGCCTAAGCAAAAAGTACCTTTAAGGAAAGCTTTGCATAATTTGGGAGATGCTAGAGAGGAAGTATTATCTCCACTATGATGATTCAAACTGGCTGCTAACTGCACCTTGATGGTGGAAAAACTAGTCCCTTCTTGATAAGTAAATCATGGAAATCTAGTATATCAGGAAAATGTGCAGTCAAAGGGTCCAATTCTCTCTGATGGGAACAATAAGTAAATAATTTCCATTTATTCTGGTAAATTTTCTAGTGAAGGATTTTTGGGATGATAGTAGTATCTGATGAACCAGTGAGGAAAGCCTGGGCTGTCTAACTATTATTGGAATTTGAGAAAACATGGGGTCAACTTGAGGCCTGCAATGTCCAGATGTGTCATCTCTGAGGGTTAAGAGATCAGATCTGGATTGGAATCCAATATCCAAGGTGGACATAAAAGATGAGACCATGGGAAGGGAAATCAAAGTTGATGAGGCTAAAAAGGGGGCAATGAGGATAACTTTGCTTTTCAAATGTAGTGTTTTCCTCAGAAATTGGTTGATTAGAAGTATGGGGGTGAGTGTAAAGGAGACTGGAGGACCAAACATCGACTAGAGCATCTCTCGGTGACTCCTCTTGAGGGGGTATCAAGGCAAAAATCCTGCTGCACTTGTTGTGGGAAGAGGCAAACAGATCACAGAGAGGTTGACCCTATTAACAGAAAATACTGTCCACCACCAATTGGTTGAGACACCAGTCATGAGGCAGCAGAATGTACCTGCTGAGTTTGTCTGCTAGCACATTGGATTTCCCTGGAATGTGCATTGTCATAAAAAAAAGTGGTTGGAGGAGATTGCCCACTGCCACACTTTCACTCCTTCTTGACAAAGAGGATAGGATTGGATCCCCCCCTGTTTGTTGATGTACTACTTTCATGTTGATAGTTTGGATAGCAATTGCCCCCTGATGGAGGGAGTCTGAAAGGACTACAGTGCTAGCAGGATTGCCCTCATCTCCAGGACATTGATATGCAGATTAGTCCTCTGAACCACATGCCTTGGACCAAAAAATGCCCCCCACTCCAACTGGCAGCTATCAGTGGTCACCATTGTTACTGGGGGTGGAAACACAAAGGGACATCCCTGACAAACTTCATTGGACTGTACCCACCAAAGCAGGAAATTTTTGCAAACCCGACTAAGTTTTATTGGAGAGGACAGAAGATGTAGATTTGACTACTGAACAGCTAGAATCCACTAAAGAACAAACATATAGAATTGAATCATCAGGACCAAGGTTATAGCAGCTGCCATTTAACCTATAGTCTGAGGCACCAGTCTTGCTGGGGGGAGAAGGATGTGAAAGAATTTGCTCCTCTGTAATCTTATGGACTGTGCTGTGTTTAATGAAAGAAAAGCCAATTGAGTGGTGGTGATCAGGCGAGCTCCTATAAACTCCAAGATCTGAACAGGTTGTAGATGTGGCTTGGCATAACTGACTGTGATTCCCAAAGAATTGGAGTCGGTAGGTCTGGGCCTTCTCAAGGAGATATCTGGTTGGGGTGGTAAGCAGCCAGTCATCTAGATAAGAAAACACTCTGAATCCAAGTAGCCTTAGGTGAGCTGCTACCACTGCCATACACTTGGTCAACACCCTGGAGGCTGTGGTGAGATCAAAGGGCAGGGTTCTGAACAGACAGTGACTGGTTCCCAGCCTAAAACACATATCTCTGTCAGTGTCAGTCCATTTTGATGTGATAGTATGCACATCCAATTATCCTTCTGTAGAAAAGGTAGAATGGACTGAACTGTGATCATCTGTAACTTGAAGTTTTTTACACACTGATTGAGATTGCTGAGGTTTAGAGTAAGTTTCAGGTACCCTGTTTTCTTTGGCACTAAAAAGATCCTTGAGTAAGTCCTAAATCCTCTGTGGTCTGGTGGGATATATTGAATGATTCTGCTGCATGGATGGTGACTTCCATTGGAACACCCCCCCCCCCGCCCTTGAGGGAAGTTTCCCCTTGTGAGTCCTGGAAAGAACCTTGTGACTAACAGAACCACATCTTTTTACCTTCACTCTGATTCCTGGAAAACAATCTTTGTGGGGTAGAAAAGTGTATATGGTTGACAAGGTCTTTCCATCTAGCTCTGTACAGGAGAGCATTTCTTTCATTGTTGGGCCAAACAAAGAAAATCCATCAAAGGGAGCAGAAAAGAAAAAAACTTGAAGGGCTCCATAAAATCACTTAAGTCCATCCTGGCATGTCTCCTAATGGCTATGCCTGATCCTACCACCCCTGAGGTACCTTCAGCTGCATGAGAGATTATCCTCATGGATGCACTAGTAATAGACTGAAAGGTGACCAGCTGTGAAAATAGCCGTTTGTTCACCTATACTGCCATGGACCCAGGAAGAGATTTGGACAGTTATTTAATTAAATCTCTCTGTAATCAGGTGAAATGTGTCAAATAATTAAGTGATAGGACAGCAAAGGTACATCTTCCTGGACTCTCTGCTCTGTGTTAGAAGGGTGGACAGAAGAGCTGTATTATTCCAGCTCTTCCTTAGTGGCCCCCACAACAAACATGTCATCCAGAGGAACTCCCTTACTTCAGTGAGGCTTGTCTTTGGGTGGGCCCAGGAATTTATCAGAGTGATGAGGGATGGGATCCACAGCATCCAGTTCCTTTCATGCAAGACACAAGATCTATAACATCATCAGCTGGATGGGGGGAGGTAACCTAAGATGTAGATGAGCTGGAACCAAAGGCTTCCAGGAACACTGACTCTTCCTGGGAAGGGGGATTGGAATACCATCCACCTTTCTGGCTAAGGATGAATAGAATGTCTCCAAAGAAGATGTCTTCTGGTGGAGACCTGGGAGACACCCTTCCCTTCATCAAAATCAGTGTCTTTGGTTAAAAGATTCCTGAGGGCAATGTATGTGCCTCCTTTTGCATGACATCTTTCAGGGGACCTTGTCAGTGGGATAATCTGGAGAAGTATCAGAAGAGAGAGGACATTCCTGTATAGGAACTTCCTGGAAATGTGATGGGCTGGCTGTCCCTGTGGAATAAAATTATGAGGCTCAGAACTTGGATAAAATTATGGAAGATCTGAAGAAATATGTGGAAATTGAACTCTTAAATGAGAGAAGGCCTTCTCCACCATCTGAAAAACAGAAGAACAAGCTGGAGTTAAAGCCAGCCACATTGGAGCCAAGGCTCCAGGTGCTGCTGAGCCCAGATTGTGCCTGACTTCCTGCCATAAGGTAAGAGTCAGACCCAAGCTATCTAGCACTAAAGTGGAAGGGATGGCTCAAAAACCTCAGAGTTGGCCCAATCCCTCCAGATCCAGTGCTGAAGCTTCGGCTCAGACTCATCCTGCTCTAGAGGGATTGACACTGAATGAGTCAAGGACACAGTTAGAGTAGAAGACTTAGCTGTTTGTTCAGATCTGATGCATTGACTCTTGAGATTCTCAGATATGATGGCTCCAAAATCACTGGATGGCTTGTAGAAAGAGAAACAATGGATGAGAAACAAGTTGAAGGCTCACAGAACCAATGGAAGATAGCGCCAGCAATACCACCATCTGAATCTGAGACCAGAGGCACTTCCTCATCATCCTATCTACATCTGCTTCAGATAGGCCGCAGGAGGACCTAACAGAAGATGATGTGGAAGGGGAACATGACATTCACTTTGTCATCTCCTTTAAGAAGGGTGATCAGAGCAATGGAGGAATAGGCTCTGATGAGAAATGAGGTCTCTGGCTCCTAGGAGATTTCAGTGTCCCTGGCATCAGATCTGAAAGTGTCAGATTCAGTCTTTTCACTAATTTAGCTGGCAGCTCCAAGGATGGAGCCAGTTTCTGAGAATGAGCAGGAGAGCGTTTTCTGTTCTGCCTGGACTCTGAAGAGGGTTTTTGTTTCTTTGTGGGTCTGATTCCATGAAAAAGTGCCAGCAATGGAAAAAAACAGAAGAAGGAATCAACCCTTTTAAGACTAGTTTATTGCAGTAATGACTAAAGGCCTGAAAACTGAGGCCTGCACAAACTGACACGAGGTTTCAAGGCTGGCTGCTCCAGACGATTGCAAGTTGGGAGCTCCTTGTGAGGATCAGAATTGCATATCTTATGCCCACAGGAAGCACATTTTTTTAAAACCTGTTGGCTTTTTCAGGCATTTTAGCACAACAAAGAAAGAAAAACAATGTTTTTTTTTAAAGTACAGAAACTATAAAAAAGGAAAAATACCAACAATGGTATATGAGAATACCCTATGAGAGGGTAGGAAGAAAGAAAAAGAAAGACAGGAGAATACCAATGATGGTTATCAGTACCCTGAAAAAAAATAGGTAGGAAATGGAAAAACTAATAAAGAAAAAAATGATAATTGGAAAAAGGGAAAAGGTAAAAGGTAGAAACTCAGAAGAATTATAACATAATTCTACTTTTACTGACAAAAAACTTTGAAAAACAGCCCTAAAGCTCAAGAGATAGCAATCCTTGTCTGAAACAAAGAAGTGGCAAATGAGATCTGAGGTATTTCAGAGTTCTGAGCATTATGGGTAAAGGGATAAGCTCAAGAGTCAGATTCAAAACTCTAAGTGAATGTGGCTGAACTGGATCCAAGGTCAGATCTGAGACCTATCAACTGAGGAATGATTGAAAATGACAAAATCAGATCTTATGATTTTTTTTGTTTGTTAAGTAGTAGTGATTCATAATGAAGTCATTTCACCTGTATTCATATGCTGCCCTTGGCCTCTCTGTGTAGCTCTGAGACTGACCAGAAGCAGAAATACCTTTGAAAGGCATACATTAATTCTGCTTTGCTTATTAAAGTTATAAAACAGTTGGCAATCTATTAATCAGGATAGTGGAGCAAGCACATTTTTTGCAGCATTTGACATACTCAGCAATTGTGACCACCTTCAAAACTGGGCACTGGATAAAGAAAGTGATTTCTTCAGTACATCTGCACCCAAAGCACCATTACTATCACTGAATCATAGGTTAATAGGTGTGTGCAAGGCTAATAGCCCTGGAGCCTTTACAAGCCTAGCCCATATGATTACCCTGGTATCATGCCACCTGACCTTAGCTCCCAGTGCCTCTGTCAAGTAGAGCCACTGGAGTGATTCGTGAGGTGAATTTTCTATTTCCCATCCACTCATCAAGATTTCTCTTGAAAAGAGCCAGTGAGCTGCTCTGCTTGACATGTATGGGAAGTCTATTCCATAGCGAGGGCAATCTCTGGGTTATGAACCTGTCCCTCCAGCATGTTCTGTTGATTGTGGTAATGTGGTTGAGGTCTCTGGAGCATGTGGTGTGGAGGGATTGGGATTTCTTTAGATGTAGCATTTCTAACAGAGCTGGGTCAGATATGGCTTTGTAAGTCAAGGAGAGATCACCTCTATGTAGGTGATATGAGAAAGAATAGTTGGAGTTTTTTGAGTCTGCCCATATAGGACAAGTGTTTAAGGCCTGGGATCTTCTTTGCGAGGTACTTTTGCAGCCACTCCAGTTTTGTTTATTTATTTTATTTATTATTTATTTTACATTTGTTGACAAGGATAGTCTGACTGGATTCATGACCATTTTCAGCGGGGGCCTGGGGAGAAAAGCTCCAAGGTAACAGATACAAAAAAAACCAACAAAAACATATTACAAATATGGTATTGACAAAGACTACATAAGCAAACACGAATAGAAGTTCAACAGGTTAGAGTTACTCCCTGGTGACAGTCAGGGATATATTAAACAATTTCATTAGTAGATTTTTCACATTCTTGATGAGAGTTAGCCAGGCTTGTTGCAGTGGCATTCAGTTATTGCTGGTGTATAGTGAGGTACATGCCAAATGGGGCATTATACTCAATAATTGGCCTAATGAGGGAAGAGTAGAGGGAGACAATGACCTCTTTCTTCCTGGATGCAAAACCCTTAGTAATAAGATGTGCAACATAGCACTTTCTGACCACAGTGGCAATATGATGATCAAAAGAGAGGTTGCTGTCAACCTGTGCTGCCAGATCTCTTATAATGGCTTATGTGTTCAGTGGACTACCATTGATGTGTTAATTCATGGGAACCGTGTTTTTCCCAAGGGTTATGATGACACATTTTTTGGCATTGAGCTTAAGGCCATGGTTCTGACATCAGTTCTTCGTCTCAGTGAGGCCTTTCTGTAAGATTGTTGTGGAGATAATAATAGCTCCCAACTTGCAATCGTCTGTGAACTTTGTCAGCCATAGTCCCTTCATGTTGGCCTGGACTTCAGAGAAGTAGATACCAAGCAGGAGAGGACCCAGGACCAAACCCTGTGGGACTCCACTTGCGACTGGTTGGCAGTCTGACTTGGAATCAGCTACTTTCACACTTTGGGTTCTGTGAGCCAGTTTGCAACCTACCTAGTGATATAGGGGTTGATGTCTAGCTTAGTGAGTTTTTCTGTGATTCCTGAGTAGGGAATGGTATCAAAGGCCTTGGCCAGATCAAGGTAGGCTGTATGAACCACCTTACTGTCATCCACAGCTCTGGTGACTGAATCAAAGAAGTCGACCAAGTTGTGCAGGCATGATCTATCCTTCACAAAACCAAACTATGTGGGATGCAGAGTTTGGAGATTTTCTATATCCTTGCTTATTAGGTCGATGATGATGCGTTCCTTAGGTTTGCATATCAGACTCATCAGGCTAATGGGGGTGATAGTTCCCAGGGTCCTTTGTGGAGAGGGATGACTGTAACAGTGCACCATTCTGTAGGGACAAAACCTGAGATGAGGCTGTGATTAAACAGGGCATGTAGGTGAGGTGCCAGTTCACTCTTTAGTTCTTGTAGAACACAGCCAGGGATATTGTCAGGGCCATATAAGCTGCATTTTTTGGCCTTGGACAGTGCTGTTTTAAACATGTACAGCAGTAATACTGTGTGCCTGGCAATCTACTGGTATTGTGAATGGTCCTTTGGGGGGGCAGAGGGGTAAGGTTGGCACTGAATCTGTCAGCCAGTGTATTGGCAATATCTGTTGACTTGGTATAGGTGGTACCATTGTGCAGTAGCTCAGAGCATATCTGTGTATTGCTATGGAGATACTTTACATAACTACAGAAGGCCTTGTGGTTGTCTTTACTATCTGCTGCAATTCTGTTTTCCTAGCTAGATATGCTGCAGTTTTGTTTTCATAGCTAGCTTTAAAGGATTTGATGAAGGATCTCAACTTTTTGTTGAGGCTGATAAGGGAGATTTTCCAGTCTTGAGACTTCACCTTATTCCACATAAGTTTCCTCCTTCTGTTGTAGAGTTTGTTTATGGCAGGGGCCATGAGATTGGCTTCCTTTTTTTGGAGGAGAGCATCTTGGTTCTATTGGGTATGGCGATATCCATGCATTTGTGTATGTGTTTGTACAGTGCACTGGTGTATGATTCGGCGGCCATGCAACTATTCTCCATTTGCATGGGTGTTGTGAAGTTAGCCATCTCTGTTTTTAGGAGCCCAAAGTTAGATTTGGAGAAGTTCTTCATGGTGGTTACCTTTGCGGGGGTGGGGGTGGGAGGGATGTGGATTTCCAAGGTGATTAGTTTGTGGTCGGATTTAACCAGGGAGGAGTTGACTATTGGTGTAGAGCAATGGTCACCCATGTTAGTAATGACCAGGTCAAGGATGTTGCTACCTCTAGGGGGGGGTAAGAACAAGCTGGTCCAAGACATTGGAATTAATGAATTCCAGGAAAAGTTTGGCAAGTGTATTGGTACATCAGTAGTTTTCCCAGTAAATGGAGGGGTAGTTGAAGTCATCAGTATGAGAGCATTAGGTTGGAACCTAATATTCTACAGGGTGCTTAGGAACGTGGAGTGTGAGTTTTGGGACATGGTTGGGGACCTATAGCAGGCTACGACCTGAATCACTGTCTTACCCAATCTTAGCTGCACCTGAATTATTTGAGATGTGTTATGTTGGGCTACCAATCTGGAGATGTGTGCATTCTTTATGAATATGGAAACACCACCGCCTTTGGAGCCTCAGTCCAAGTTCTGGGGCTGAAAGGTGTGGAATGAGTTATAGCCTGGTAGTGTAGAGATACTAATACCAGTTTTATGAGCATGTTATCTATGATGAAATGTTTACCATAGTTAGAGAAGTCCCTCCTATTTGTATGTCATGAGGCATACTACACTAGATAATAAAAACAGTGGGCTTAGAGAGCATTTCATCCATTTGGCATGTAGTTCAGCTAATAGAGATATACTTCATCAGTTTTTGGATTGTACACATCTTAAAAAATTATAGTTAATAGTTCCAAATATTGTATTTTCTGTTTTCCACCACCACATCACTTCACCAGAAGTGTGAGCCACCACAAGCCTCTGTAAAGAAGGAAAAAAAATTCTAAGGAAAACTGAACAGCTGTACTCATTATAGGCGGCTGTTGCTGTACAAACATATACTGAAGAAGGACATTGGAAGAGTCCTCAGGTCTTGAACATTTGATGAAATGATTACTACCATGACAGGTGTTCCACATATTTAACCAGCTTTGGAACAATATGAAGTAATGAAAGTCTGCTTCAATGGATTTATTATGGCTGAGCAGAAATGGTGCATTTTTGAGAATACTTAATCAAGATGTTTTCCAATTCACTTTAATGGAGCTTGAATGTTATGCATTTATTTTTTGTAATTTCTTTAACAAAACAGGTGAGCTAATCTGCATATTAACAATATAATGATCAAGTCTTCAGTTTAGTCCATTTCATATTGAGTACTTCTTAAGTATAAAAAATTGTAGAAGTGTATATTGTTTGTTCACTGTTTCACACATAGTTATAATACAGTTATTAACTAATAATAGTATAATATTATTAACGTTATTCCATTTTTCTATCCATGTTTTGACTTTGTAGAATTGTGTTACCCCTGCAAACAAATATAAATAAATAAACTTGCTCTTTGGTCATTGGTCTTTGTTTCTCATTGACATTATACATACAAACTGATTTTGCCAACAAATTATTCTTGAAAAAAATAAACAAAATGACATTCAATGACAAAAGTCACTAGGGTGCTAGAAGAGGACAAAGATACTTGCCTACATCCCTTCCCTTGTCCCCCTCTACCACGTATTAAATGCAGGCACACTGACACTGAATAATGTATACTATGATGTTTAGTTTGCATATTAAAGTCCCTTTCTTATTAGTATTTTCTAGGTTTGTCAATGTCATGTTTCATATATCAGTTATAAAATTAAAAGCAAAACATTTCTGCTGAAGTCTTTCTATGAATATCTTACTTTTTCGTATTAATTGTGCTAATTAGTGCAGTCATTTTAAGTGGCACAATATGGAAACAAGCAGACAATAACAATGCCTAGTGTTTATGATTTTCAGTAATTAAAGTCTTTCTTATTGTTGTTGTCGCTGCTGTTAAATAAATGAAGACTGCTTTGTGGCTGAAATAAATGTTGCTAAATTATATTAATGGGCCCATTTTACATTCAGTACCACTATATGTTTTATGGAGAGTTCTATTTACTTTTTGTAAATGTACAGTGTTATCACTCAAAGCAGGTGCAGAGGAAAGGAATGTTTCCAAGTACAAGTAATAGTTTTTTACAAGATATCATCATATTTGTATGCTTCAGTAATATGTTACCATATTCCTGAAATTATTATGGAAATTGTCTCCTTCAAAGTTATTTTGTAAGATTCATTTTCAAGTTTAAATCACGTGAGCTCTTTTGTTTGAAGCAGTTTTGCCAAAGGGCTGCAGTTTTGAAATGTTGCCCTTATTATAACACATTCAGGGAAGTATCATACCAAGACATGCTTTAGGGTATATTATAAGTTTGTCTAATGTGTCCAGTGGTGCAGACATTATCAGTATATACCTTGTGTTCATCAAATTCTATTGGAAGTACAGCACTGATATCCATTTACTTTAAATGCTGGCCACCTGGGTATGCTTTGCAAATAATAGCTTACTCAATGGATTGTTTGCTTTCAGAAAATGCAAAGGGGAAGCATTTGGCAGAATTTGCTAACTAGGCAATCGCATCAAAAAGAGTAAAGCTCTTGAGAAATACGTTATGGATTTTGTTAAATTAAGAGCCATTATTCATACTGCTGACAAAAGTGATGCAGCTTGAAAATTTGAAGCTTTTTTATTGATACTTCTGATTTTGTCCATTTGGTATAAAGCCTGTTAATCAAAAACAAAACAGTAGTCCCTGTATATTATTATTATTGTTGTTGTTGTTGTTTGCACAACAGCACAATATACATTTCAGTCTTGCATTGTTGGAATCTTGTAAGTGCATCCCTAAAAAACTGTCATATCACAACCACAGTCATACAGTTTGTGCAAGGTATAAAAGGCTGATACAAGCTTGTAAGCAGTTACTGTAAAATAGAAAATAATGACTGAAAAATGTCATAAGTATGTCAATGGGTTAAAAGTAAGCCAGTACGTTTTTTTTTCAGTGCACCTAGCAGTAAAAGAAAAGAGCTGATGAGTATTATGATATTTAAATTGTTGCTTACCGTGAGGAAAAGTGTGAAGCTCATACAAACATTTTCAAATGAGCAAACATAACTACTTATCTCTCTCTCTATATATATATATGTGTGCATGTTGTATGTATCTGTATATGAATGTGTGTGTGTTTATGTTGTGGTATCTCCTCAATGTGTAAAGAAGCTATAGTCCCACTTTATTCATCCCTTATTAGGCCTGTTATTGAACGTAATGTACCCTTTGGCATACACTTCACTAAGCATTTAAATGAGCTTAAGAAAACTAAAGGTCTTAACAAAAAGATCTCAAGTCTCAATGCCTTTAGGGGCCCCAAAAGAGTAAACACCCTGTCACACCCTGTCCCTCTATTCAGTGTCATTCAGAGCCTTAAGGAGCTATCTGTGACACCTAACTCAACATATCCCCTTTTCCTGCAAAAGGCTGCCATTACCTATCAAGCAGAGTACCTCTGTCACAACTTTTAAAACTAGTCTGGGTAGTTGCCAACATTTTTCACCAGAGATATATGAAGAAAATCTACTTAATGAGGGTCATTGTTAGTTTTCCTCCAGTCAAGGTAATGCGGTCAAGTTTCTAGATGGTCTTCTTTGCCATAATGTTAAGAAAAACCTATGAATCTATGAATCTGTGAACCTATAAGAAGTGGCACTATGCATTTATAACATGAGATTTAATAGCAACACAAATGGTATATGTACTATAAAAAGAAATAAACTGAAGAGGGGAGCTTGAAAAACATATTCTGATATAGAACCAGGGCTAAAACGGTAATCTGGCACATATTATGTATTCAAAGAAAAGTATAAAAAAATGCGTATTAAAGGTTGAAAAAATACAGGGAGCCAAAAGTAGACGAATATTAAATGGTGAACAAACACAAAGGATGAATGAAAAATACAAATATACTGGACTAAGTTACCAGCAAAGCTTATTGAATCATCTACTGCCTTAAATGTAAAAAAGGATTTGGGGTGATCTCCTCAATGTATAAATGGCATCAATAAATGTGCTTCTTTTAGACTGCAATGGATTAATAAAACTTTAAAATAAAATTACGTGGATTCCCAACATAAAGCAGAAATGTAACTTCATGTTTTATGTAGAGGGTAATAGAACACTGGAACTCCCTGCCATGGCATATCAAGGGAAAGAAGGTTATATCTACTTTTGAGCACAATCTAGCTAATGCTTTGCAAATAACCATTACAAGATTTAGTAGTAAGGTATTTCAAACTACATCCTTACCATACCTTTTAACCTCTCAGTGCAAGAAATCTGAGGAAAGCCAGAAATAACTGGGAGAAAAGACCCAAAAATAGAGATGAAGTTTAAATATTGTTCATATAAACTTAGAAAGTTGTTAGAATAGCAGATTTGGCATTATTATGTATTTTCTGAAGGATATAACGTCTCAAACTCAAATGTCTTGTCATCATTTAATATTATTTATTGACTTCAATTCTCAATGATTTTCTAGAAAACCACAAATTTTATGAGGAACAGACCAAAAATATGAGGCGAAAATCTGGATAGTCTACGAAAATCTAGACACTTAAGAGGTATGTTCCCTACTTGTACGGGGTATTATTTAAATGTTAATGCTGCATGTTCAGAATATACCACAAAAACATATTTAAGTAAGATACATGGAATAAACTGCCAAATGAAGCAAAAACATTGCATACCTTAGAAGATTTTAAAAATACACTAAAAACCCCTTCACAAAGAAGATATGTGCAAAGACATCTGGGAAAATGGCAAAGAAGACTGTGCTTGCTATTTCTAGATGTACTAATGCAACAAAATAGTTCAATATGTTCCACTCAACTACTGAAAAGGATCAATAATGTTTTGTAAATAGTGAAAATAGCACAATTATGCTTTACTTTCTCTCTCTCTCTCTCTCTATATATATATATATATATATATATATATATATATATATATAATGTGTGTGTATGCATAGGGTAATGTTAGAATATCAAGTTTTCGGAAACATGAACAACATGTGGTCAAGACCATGCCTTCATCTTTTTGAAAACACAAATAAACCAAAATCTAAATTTTTGTGTGTGGGGGACTGCACACCCACCCCACCCCTGCAAATTATATGTACCAACACTGAGATAGCACTATAGTGGGAAAAAAGGGTGAATTCCCCCATTCCCACAGTACTGTGATCTCCATAAAAAATGCTTCATGTTTTCAGAAAGTCAAAAATATTGTTTTGACCATATGAAGTTTGAGTTTCTGTAAATATTTATATGTGATGTTTTTACTCCCATTGTATTTTGCCTCATTTTTCTACCACTGGATTTTGTCTCCTTGTATAGTTATTTGTAATTTCTGCCTTCTTTGTATTGGTTATTCTTTCTATTCCCATTGTATTCCCTCCGTGTATTTCTCTCCACTTCCATTATATTCCCGCCATGTATAATAATTTTATAGACTCTTATCTACTATGTATAAGTCTTTAACATGAACTTATATATTTATGCTCTGCCTGAATTATGCTTTGAGCTCAGGTCATGACTATAAAGAATCTGTAGACTAGGCCACCTACTTAGTTAACAAATAGTAAGTAAGCAAGTAAATGGATATATAGTTCATAAAAATGAGAGAGGAATTATTGTAAGAACTAGAGCTACCTTATTTTAGATGTCGATCAAAGGTTGAAATTGGCTCTGGCAAAAAATATAAATAAAATTATAGCAGAAAGAAAATAAATACATTTGGGTGTAAAAAAGAAAAGAAACAATAAATAGAGGAGCATAGTATGTATTATACAATAAAATAATGGTTATGATTAACAGAGAAATTTGGGAAATAAGGTAATTGGAAAACGGCTTCAACTGGGCTCATTATTAGGTCCCCAGCTGCTTTCTTTATGAACATCTAATACTTCCTTTAGAAAAAAAATATAGCAACTGCTAATTACATTGAAGATATTAACATTGTATACAAAATTAACTCACATAATTATAATGGAGACATGTTGAAATTTCAGAAACGGTGTTTGAATGGCACCAGAAAAAAAATATTTCCAGAAACAAAGATAATAAGGCAAAACTGGTATAGCATAAACACAAACCATTACAATTTATTTTGCTGGAAAAGAAATGTCTGTAGATCATTATACTGACTGAGATAGTCTACGAACCCTAATTTTAGCTTTACTAATAGTACTGATGGCATTTAAAGAGCAGTCGCTAAACTGTCAGCATGTATTATGAAGTAGGCTGTCTCCTAGGATATGAAGTGATTAATGGTAATATATATCTAGAATTAAGTTGACACACACTAGTTCAATTTGATCCTCTTTGTAGCAAACATAGACGTCTATTAGAGCATATGCAAAGATTTAGTCAAAATATAAAAGGTATAACATATCTAGTTTGCTATTTAAATTTTAGTTAGCATAAACATGTATTCTTTGGCATAAAGATATAATGTGAAGGAAGATCCACAAACATGTAAAAGTTACTAATTGCTAAGCTGTGAATCCTGGTATTTGCTTGAAAGGGCATAATCAAAGATTTAAAAAAAAGTAATTCTATCAGAATGAAAACTGGATTCATGGAAGAACTGTTCACGCAAAACAATTTGCTATCTGATATAAAAACATTAATATGATTTAACTCTTTTAAATTTGGGAGATGATATGAGAAAAAACAGTTCTTATTCTGAATATATGGTCAGACATACAGCTCTGTTAGAACGTCAAAAGCACGGTTCATTGAATCATACTTTGACAAACACACGAAGGTGCATAACATTGAATATGTAATTTCACTAAAGGAGACTGAAAAAAAGGAGAAAACATGCTGTTTGCATGTTTTGTTAGTTGTACATCAATATATACTGTTGATGTATAGCTAACAAACCTCTTGTGGAGATCGCGGTACAGTGGGGATGAGGGAATATTCCCTTTTCCCCATTGTAGTGCGATCTCGAGTTAGAATATTAAATGGGGGGTGCAGCCCCCCACATGGGGGGTGCGGGAGGGGCTTGCTCCCTACAAAATACTGTTTAGAGGTTGTTAGTCTGTTTTTGCCGGTTACAAAAACCGGCTTTTGCGAAAGTGCACATTCAATATAGTGCACATTTGCTTTTATGGGCTTCGATGTTGTTAGAATGATGTTGTGTGCTTTCGATCTAACAACATAGACCCATATATATATATATATATATATATATATATATATATATATATATATATATATATATATATATATATATATATAGATATATATACACGTATATTATTAACTTCATAAACAGTAAATAATAATAATAATGTGGTGATAAACAATCACCCTTATTTATTTATTTACAGATATAAATCTTGTATGTTGTTGCAATAAAAACATTACTTTAGCTGTTTATTCTAACACATGTATGCAACTGCCAGTGTTAGTTCAGATGAAATGTGAAAGTGGATACATGGGAATATCAACAGATTAAATATTTTTTGGAACACAGTCAGTGTTTTAACAATAAATGTGAATTTTGTAATTCACTCCATGGCATATTACCAAATTATTGTTGTGGGTATATATCAATGGTAAATGTGGAACAGCCTTATGTGAGTCTCATTCAAGTTGTTAATTGGACATGCTACAGCAAAACTGTAGGATAAACTGAAAATGTCTAGTTGTAATTTACCAGCTGTCATAATGATTTTATGCCTGTATACACATCCACGATTAACAGTCATTTGCTATGATTAACATCTGTGCAATATGCCATGCTAAGCAGAAATGCACAAGCTGAAATCCATCAAAGAATAAACAGGGTAATACTAAAGATCTGATGCTATGTAGAAGTTGTCAGTCTTGCTATTTGTGTTAATGCTATTTTCCCTTATGCATTTAAATTATATGAAAATAAAAACTTCTTCCTATGCGTAATTTTGAGGCCATTCTGATACTACACTTCACTATATACTAGTGTAAATAATAAATTGTATTTACAAATATCCCCCGGCCCAAAAAAAAAAACATACCTCTCAACCTTTTAGAGCAAGAAATCTAGACAAAGCTTTAAATACAAAGGCCCAAAAATAGGGACAAACTTCAAATATTTCCCTTACAAACTTAAAAAGCTGGTAAAATAACAGGTTTTCCATTAGTAGCTTTTCTGAAAGATATGAAGTCTGAAATTTAAATGTCTATTATTTTCTGAATTTGATATTTAATGATTTGGCAGAAAACCACAATTTTATGAAAAACAGACCATGAATATGAAACAAAAATCTGGACATTCTGCAAAAGTCTGTACAGTTGAGAGGTGTGATTTCACATTATACCATGACCCCCCATTAATATTCCAAAACGTGCATGCTGATTGGTCAGCGTGCACGTTGTAAATCGACTTATGGAAAAAGGTCCGGTCGCCCAGACTTTTTCCATTAGTATAAGTCTTTTTTTTAAAACACTGTCTCGCTATGTTAAAGGAGTTTAACATAGCAAGACAGGTTTAAAAAAAGCAATGGAGATCTCTGTTGCTTTTTTTAAAGCTGTTTCGCTATGTTAAACTCCTTTAACATAACGAGAGAGTGTGCAAAAAGTAACAGAGATCTTGCTTTCTCAGTTGCTTTTTTTTTTAAACCTGTCTCACTATGTTAAATGGGTTTAACATAGCGAGACAGCTTTAAAATAAGTAACAGAGATCTCCGTTGTTTATTTTAAGGCTGTCTCACTATGGTAAACACATTTAACATAGCGAAACAGTTTGTAAAAAGCAATGGAGATCTTGCTTTCTCTGTTGCTTTTTTCAAAATTTTCTCGCTATGTTAAATGGGTTTAACATAGCGAGGCAGCTTTAAAATAAGCAACGGAGATTCTCCGTTGCTTTTTTTACAGCTGTCTCGCTATGTTAAACCCATTTAACATAGTGAAACAGTAAAAAGCAATGGAGATCTTGCTTTCTCCATTGCTTTTGCCCACAGCTCTGATGTACTGCATAGGCATACGCATGTGCAGTACATCAGAATTGACGCAGAATACCAGTCAGCTGCGGTAGGGCAGTAAGGAGGCATTATACGATGCCATTATTTAAGAAAAGCAATAATTTTTTTTCTTAAATAATGTCATTGTATAATAGCAATATCTCACTTGTGGGTGTGGGTAATGCTGGATTTACCCACAGTTGGCTTTGTTTGGCCACTCGGGCTTCACCCTCGTGACCAAACCATGCCAACCGTGGGTAAATCCAGCATTATCCACACCCAGGCGTGGGTTATTGCTAAAGTATTGTTCTAGTTGCTTGTAGTCTTTTCAGAACAAAATTTTAAAGTTAGACCTCAGTTGCTGCATTTAAATTGCTCATTAACTTAATGCAGCCACATATTTGCCAAACTGAATCAGGCTGCCAGAGTTTCAAGCTGTGAACATTTTTGTAATAGTTCATTCTATAGTGTCTGAGTACAGAAGAGAAAAATAAAAAGGATGGTAAAATGCTTTTGCAAACCTTCTTTTGCTGTCAGCCAAGAAGATAAATATTATACAAAGTATTCAGATGAAATACTAGTTATTACCTCTCCATATATTCACCTCATTCTCCATCAGTTCCTGAATGCTATACTCTAACAAGCCAGTGACCACACATATTTTCCTCTTATTCCTGAGGATAGGGCCAGAAATATGCAGGAGTTCTGCCATGCAGTACACTATCTTGAAGTACTGGGTGCCAGAGATTGCACACAGATAGAAATTAAGGCATGACCAGGGGAACAGGGAAGGCTTTACATAAATAGAAAGGGCTCCCACTCTATTAACTGCCAAGGCATGTGTAATGCTAAGGGAATCATCTTAAATGTGTATGCCGGCAACCCTGGCAGTTACCAGGACTCACATATCTGGCACACCTCCCAACTGTATCAGATGTTTGCTAGGGGGGATACTACACAGGATCATTTACTGGGGGATGCAGATTATATATTGGCACCATGGCTGATGACACCCATCAGAAATGCAGACACCCACTGAAGAACACAATAATGAGGCACACACTCAAACTAGAAATATCATAGCATATGTGTTTGGGCTGCTGAAGTCATGGTTCCAGTGCCTAGGTACAACTGCGGGAGCCCTGCAGTACAATTCATGAATGTGTACTGAAATATTCACAGCATGTGCCATGCTACATAACATCATCCTGAGAAAACAGCTTCAGCAGGATCAACAAGAGGAAGGAACATACATCCCACCACCAATGCCAAGGTCACCACAGCCACATGCAGATGATGATTCAGAAGGGGATCTAGCAGGTGCTGTGGATGTAGGCAAATGTAGACATGCTCAATATGGCTTTGCATTGACTAAGACACAATCCATAGCACAATTACTCACCACCTAAGGGCCTAAAGCCTTCTTCCTATGCACATACATATACTAACATTGATGCCAGGCAACTCTCTCAACATGTACCTCCGCATGTATTAGCTGTGTACTGCTTGCATCAGACAGTGTCAGGGCTGAACTAAAACTATTGCAACTGCTGCATTACAAGGTAAGTACTGACCCTGGAGTGTATTGTGCAATAATATGAATGAGGTGCATATCCTTGCATTTCATTACTTGGTAGTGTTACTAAGTAAAGTGTGGAAGATTTGTATAGAAATTGCCTTGACATGTTACAGCAGTGACTTATTTGACTTATATGTGTCCATTATTAAGTAGTAGGTCTCAGGCATCAAAGATTCACTCAGTCATACATCTCAAAATTACTGATGGTCACTACATGCTCTTAGTTTAGCACCATAACTTTGTACTGGAAAAATCATTAAACAGAGAAGTTAGAAAGTAATGATGCACATTGCAGCTTCAAACGTCACTACCCTCACAAGATCATTCACAATAAAGTTGAGAAATTTTGATGCTATCAACTGTCTAACTTTGTAAGACCAATATAAGTTAAAGGTACAATTACCAGTTCAACATCACATATGCAGATATACTAATCACTAAGCCACTATGCACTATGAGCATCAGACACAAAGCTTATGTATCCATGAATCCAAAAGATGGAAAACAGGGATATGGCACAGTTATCATCACTTGTACAGGGTGTTGTGTGGGGAGGTAGGAAGGTTGGTGAGTGAGTGGAACAGGAAGAGACACCTGAATCAGGTGGAGATGGACAGCAGGCCTCCTATGAGCATTTTAACAACCCTCTTGAATGGCACCTCACCCACAATTTGGCTAGTTCCAGAGTTAGCAGGCACTGAAGGCACAGTAACCATACTTCCCTATTCAGTTGTCTTGCCCTCCAGCTGTCCAATATCTGAGGGTTCACTGAAATGGGTAGGCATAGGCCTACTAGCTGTGTCCAGAGGAATTACAGGGGATGGCTGTATGTCAACCTCAGTGTCAGATTCAACCGCTGCACCCCCCCCAGAAGACTATGCCTCTGTTTGGCCAACATCATCATCAGAGTCTGTTAATACACTGACAACAGGTGGTAGAGATCCCACATTTCCACTGTCAGGATTACCTGTGATAATAAGCAAGAAAACAATCCAAAAGGAAAAAAACACTTTAATGACAAAACACAGCAGAGCTTTCGGACATAATCCTTCTTCAATACTACAAACTTATAACATTTCTTTCATCTTATATACAGGCCCAAAGTAGTCATGTGGTTAGCAGCCCAAAAATCACATGACCATAAGTATCACTCAATAAGGCAAAGTTAAAACAACACAGATAGCAATGATTCTATAGTACATAACAAAAATTTAAATAATTTAAAATTCAGCTTGCTAATATGATTAATAATCAAAGTTACACATAAAATTCATATTATAAAATTCATATTGTAGAAACAATATACATAATTATAAATTCAATCTACTGAGCTTAACCAAAATTGGTTTAAGGCTCCGCATACTGTTCAAGCCAGGAGAACGGTCACCAGCAAACCTTAAAATCCACTCATATTCTTTAATTTCTAAGAAGTTATTTATATCACGAGTGGTTTTCTCTGTGGAGAAAGATAAGGTGATGCAGGAGAGGAAGACTAAGTTTGCTCCTACCTTCCTATCTGACCCACTGGAGTCAGATGCCTTACCTATGAATAGTACGAATGTGCGTATGGACGTGACTAGATATGTAACTGCATATAGTCTTACAACACCATCCATAGAGCAAATAATATTTAAGAACTGGTTGATACTAATGGCTTCAAATGAACTAAAGGCCTTATTGGGTGATAGACCTTTATTTGCCTATAGGAACATGAGAACTTTAAAAAATTCATTATGTTATAAGGATTTTTCTACCAACATTGTGAAAACGCTTTCCTCTAAGTATGGTACATGTAAATGCCACAATTGTTCATGCTGTGGAGATATTTTTGACACAGGGAGTGACCTTTTTGTTCATCCAGTAACAGGGAAAACTTTTAAATTTTATGTTTCAGCTACTTGTCACACAACACATATAGTGTATTTGGCTACCTGTGTGTTATGCAAATCTTTTATGTAGGCAAAACCACTCGTAGGTTGAAAGAGAGGATTACAGAGCATAAGTCTGAAATTAGAAGATGTGTCGAAACAAATGCTTTATATAAGCATATGTTAGATTGTGGACAAGATCATGTTTTTAAATTCAGGGTTATTGACATTGTTTTCCCCTCCCAAGAGGTGGTGATATAAATAACTTCTTAGAAATTAAAGAATATGAGTGGATTTTAAGGTTTGCTGGTGACCGTTCTCCTGGCTTGAACAGTATGGAGCCTTAAACCAATTTTGGTTAAGCTCAGTAGATTGAATTTATAATTATGTATATTGTTTCTACAATATGAATTTTATAATATGAATTTTATGTGTAACTTTGATTATTAATCATATTAGCAAGCTGAATTTTAAATTATTTAAATTTTTGTTATGTACTATAGAATCATTGCTATCTGTGTTGTTTTAACTTTGCCTTATTGAGTGATACTTATGGTCATGTGATTTTTGGGCTGCTAACCACATGACTACTTTGGGCCTGTATATAAGATGAAAGAAATTTTATAAGTTTGTAGTATTGAAGAAGGATTATGTCCGAAAGCTCTGCTGTGTTTTGTCATTAAAGTGGTTTTTCCTTTTGGATTGTCTGCTTGCAGTACTTGGGCACTTTTGATATTTATAATAAGCAAGAAACACAGGAACAATTAATACATAAACTACTATACTCCAATATTTGCTAACAAAACAACATTGCTGACACTATTAGACAGTGCAGCAATCCACACAACAGTCCTGACATCAACATCACACACTAAAATATGTCTCAGTACTGACATAAAAATGTATGACTTACCATCTGCAGATGAGGGCATCCTCTGCAAGCCAGATGGTCCTGGAAGAAGTTAAGCAAAAGGTAAGGACTACATTATCACAATTAACAGTAACACAGAGGGGTAATACTTTTACCCCTTTATAGGTCCATTAACTATGCTTTCAGCAAGAACTTGGATGACAACTCCAACCTAAGATAATCAGAATGTGTTATTAACTGTAACAATCTTCAACCCCCCCCCAAAAAAAAAATAAACTGTTGTGAAACAGAATTAACATATTGATTTACATTCTTTTACTATACAACAGTTTTCAACAACTGAGATACAAAAGCCTACCTGGAAGCTCTTCCTGGGACATGATTGATGTTCTTCATGTTTCACTTTTGCAAATCTAACATATTGGTTATCCAGCTCCCGGTACCCCTCATTCGACCCGAATACCAGAGTCCTTGGTATATGATGTCAGCTGCCGTCAGCTGTAAAACTGATGTCAGAATGTCAGGTATAAAGGGAAGCAGCCAACACCATTTCCTCAGTCTTTCTTGCCACGGAGCCTGAAGCAGATGAATTCGCACTGGTGCTGGTCGGCCATCTACCTTCTTTTTGCTTTCAGGCTACCAAGTTGAAGACGCCTTCAGATAAGTACTCCACTGGGGATCCTCTTTTCTTGCTTTAATGAATGTCAGATAAAGTTAATAACTGTCTTGCCTGTGGAAAACAGATTCCGCACTGTGATTTTCATTCCTATTGTATAACTTGTTTGGGCCTTGAGCACGTCGTCCCTAATTGCGATCTCTGTGCCTTATTTAACCCACATACAATACGCCGTACAGCTAAGATTTTGTATAAACATTTCTGAGTCTGGCCTAAGTTCATCGGTATGACGTCTTCTGGTCTCCTGGTTTTGGATATACCTAAGAAACGCAAAGACAAGGACCACGGCAGGCCTGGGGTTAAATCTGCTGACGGCACACCAGTGAAATTGGTCGTTAGCCCAGCAGTAGTCAGTGAGTCGCTTTTGCAGCCCTTGCAGTCTGCAGATTTTCAGCCACAGGCCTCTGCCAAGACCTATACTGAATCCTCCATGCCACAGTCTGCTATTTTATCTTCAGACCCTCCACCTGTCGCCGCCTCAGATGGGTCCGGAGTCACTATGCAAGCTCCGGCTTCTGACGCCTCTTCTCTTCGTCATGAGACTAGAATCAGACTGACTACCTTAGGCCATACTTCTGCAGTTGCTAGGCCTCCCAAGTCCCTCCGGATTGCTAGCAAACATTCCAGCTGCAAACCTTCTCACAGGCAGGTGTCGGCCTCCTCTCCTGTGCCTCATTCCCAGTTGGTAAAGATGGCTGGTGATCTTCTTTCCCTGATTAGGGGCTCTCATCCTCCCTCTTCCAAGAGGGCTATGGAATTGTCTCCTGATGTTTTATCAGTCACAGATTCTGACGTTTACAGTATTTCTGCTGGTGAAGAAGGAAATTCTCAACTTTTTTCTGGCTTTGAGGATTCTGATGCTGAGGATTCTATCCCTTATGCCTCCCCTCCAGAATATTTTTCCTTTGGGGATACTTTGCATACTCTTAGGGAGGACTTTAACTGTGAATGTCAGGATTTTCCTCAGTCTAAGAAGAGAATCAGGGAATTTTTGGATTTGCCACAGCATAAGCCTCTGTCTATAGCTCCAGTTTTGGAAGTTGTGGATGATGTCTTCATGGAAAATTCTTTAACTCCTAATTCTGTCCCTCCTGCCCCCAGAAAACCTGATAAGTATTATAGGGTTCCTGATTCTCTTTAATTCCTTTTTAAAAACCCTACTGCTGATCCAGAGATTATTTCTCAAGACCCCAAGAGTGTTAAGGCTACTATTGCTAAAAACCCTGCTCCTTCTGATAAGGAGTCTAGGGCATTGGACAGGTGGGGTAAAAAAGTCTATACCTCTGTAACCCTTGCCATTAGATCTATGAATTGCCTTTTTCACATGCTTAAGTATCAGCAGCATACTTTGGAGGATATTAAGGCTAAATTTGGGGATATTCCTTATATGTCGGAGAACAAAGATTTACAAGACTTACTGAATTATGCCACTCTAGTTAATAAGCATTCATTGCATTGTGGTTTTGACACTTTGGAGGCTTCCTAAAGAGCAGCAGCCACTGGTTCCATTATTAGAAGGCATGCTTGGCTCAGGGAGCAGCCTCTTTCTGAACCTGTTAAATCTAAATTGCCTGATGTACCTTTGCACAAGGACACTCTTTTTTGGTAATAAGGCTGAGGAGGCACTGAAGAAGTTGCAGGATAAGGCAAAATCTATGCAAGCTGTAAAAGATTTCCTTCAGGTTCAGCCTCCTTGGTTCAGTATGCATTACCCTTCCAAGAATTGGTCTTTCCCTGATCCTGGCAAACAGGGTCGCTCTAGGCCTAGGGGTTTCAGATCTTCCAGAGGACAGGCTTCTGCCCCTCAAAGGGCTAAACAATGTCATTCTTCTTCTGCTAAATTGGGGAGTTCTACGCCAGCTTCCCAAAGCAAGCATTCTCAATGACTCCAGCCTTCTTTTGCCTACCTTTGCAGGCCCTGGGTCTCCTTTGGGGGGAAGGTTAGCCAGGTTCGCAGAGGTATGGTCTACCATCACAGATGACAAATGGGTGCTCAGTATTGTAAACCAAAGTTAGAAGTTTTATTTTCACACCTTTCCTGTTCTGAAAGGGTACCCAGACATACCCAAGACTCTTAGGGCAGAGGTAGAAAATCACATTTCTTCTCTACTGACCATGGTGGCTATAGAGCCAATTCCTGCAAATCAGGCAGGCCTAGGTTTTTATTCAAGACTTTTTCTGGTACCCAAAAAGGGGGCATCTGGTGCCCTATTCTGGATATGTCAATTCTAAACACTTTTCTGGTGATTCCCAAGTTCAAGATGCTCATTCTTCAACAGTTACTACCCATGCTGGGCAAGGATTCATGGCTGGTAACTTTGGATCTCAAGGATGCATATCTGCACATCCTGATAAGCGAATGTTGCAGGCAGTTCCTTCGCTTCAGGGCTGGGGAGCAATACTTTCAATAATCTGCACTGCCCTTTGGCTTATCTACTGCTCCCAGAGTTTTTACGAAGTGCATGGCTCCAGCCATTGCTTTTTGCAGGCAGAGAAACATCCATATTTATCCTTACCTGGATGACTGTCTTATTCAAGCAAACTCCCCAGAACAACTAGGAAAGGATTTGGACTTCGTGAAGAACATTCTCACCTCTTTGGGTTACACTCTCAACAAAAAGAAGTCAAAGTCGGTTCCTACAAGGGAGATTGTTTTCTGAGGAGTGAGTCTGAAGCCAGCTACCCAGATGGTATTCCTCCCTCAAGAGTAGCAAAAAGATATTTTGGCTTACTTCAAGAACTTGGCAAGCATGACCCAGCTCTCTGCAAGGGAATTCCTGCAAGTACTGGGGTTCATGGCTTCATGTATTCTGATGATCCCATATGCAAGGCTGCATATAAGAAAACTTCAATGGTACCTCAAGAATCTTAGGTGTCAACACAGACAGGACTTGATTTTTCCCTTAATTCCCTGTCTACAAATGGAGTTCCTCTGGTGGGTAACAGCCTGTTCTCAGAACAAGGGTCTGCCTCTCTGCCCACCACCTGCCAGCCAGACTCTCACCACAGATGCCTCAGATTATACATGGGGGGCTCATCTGGAAGGCAGGGGCATACAAGGGACTTGAAACACCCAGCATATTCATCTGCACATAAACGTAAAAGAATTGATGGCAGTGCAGCAGGCTTTGCTGGCTTTCAAGGACCTACTCTACCCTGGGACCCTGCTGATCAGAACAGACAATACCACAGTCATGTGGTACATCAACAAGCAGGGGGGGGACTCACTCTTATCCCTTGTCCAGACAAAATATGAGACTATAGTCATTAGCAGCTTCCCTAGGCATACACGTAATAGACCAGTACCTTCCAAGGAGGCTAAATTCCTTGGTGGATCATTTAAGCAGACATGTTCTGGATCCTCATGAGTGGCAACTGAACAAAGTCATTTTCCATCGCATCACTCAGCATTGGGGCAGTCCACAAGTGGATCCTTTCTCCTCTCAAACCAGTCATCTCCTTCCAACCTTCTGCACCAGGGAGTTTCACAACAAAGCTTGGAGAGTGGATGTGCTATCCTTCCCATGGACACAACTCTCAATTTATGCATTCCCTCCTCTTCCTCTTCTTCCCAGAGTGCTGATAAAGATAAGGGATGAAAAACCCAAGGTTATTCTCATAGCACCAGATTGGCCCAAGCAGCATTGGTATTCAGTTCTTCGCTGCCTTTCCAGGCTCAGCCTTGTCATCTTCCCCTGGTACCAGATCTGTTGATTCAGGATGGGGAAAGTTTCTTCATCCTCATCTTCAAACTCTGCATTTAACTGCCTGGCTAATTATTTAAATCTTTCCCAACAGGTGGTTGAAGTTCTTCATGAGGCCAGGAAGCCTAGAACCAGAAAATCCTATGCAGATAAATGGAAGAGATTTTGCTCTTGGTTGCAGGCTAAAGGAGAAGACTGTTCTAATCCTTCTCATTCTTGATTACCTAGCAGGCTTGCTTAATGGTGGACTTTCCTTTTCTTCAATCAAAATTCATGCTTCAGCAATTTCTGTTCATTGCTCTTTTGAGCAACCCATTTTTTCTCATCTGTTAATGAAGTAGTTCCTGAGGGGAGCTGGCAATCTTCGACCTCCCAGAAGATCTCCAACTCCTGCTTGGGATCTAAATTTTAACCTGGAAAAGCTTACTGTACCTCCCTTTGAGCCAGCTGCCTCTGCAGATTTGAGGTTTCTCTCCTGGAAGACTGCTTTTCTTTTGGCTGTTACTTTGGCCAGAAAGGTTTTGGAGCTGCAAGCCTTAATGGCAGTAGAACCTTTCATTATTTTTCATTCTGATTGGATTTCTCTGAGAACTAACCCCTCCTTTATGCCCAAGGTGGTTTCCAGTCTGACCCCTAACCAGTCTATTCACCTGCCTACCTTTTTCAATAATCCCCAGAATAAAGGGGAAAGGATTCTGCACTCTCTTGATGTGCACAGACAGCTGAGAGTTTATTTAAACAGGACTAAATCCTTTCAAAAATCTGAACAGGTGTTGGTTAGTTTTGCTCCTGGGGCTCAAGGTAAATCTATTTTGAAACAAACCATCTCCAAATGAATTGCTCATTATATTTATTTTTGTTACCTGCAGCATGGGAAGACTCCCCCTCAGGGTATTAGGACCCACTCTACCACAGCAGCCTCTACCTCCACAGCTTTTCTGAGAGGTGTGCCCACTATGGACATTCTAGAAGCAGCTACTTGGTCTTCTGTCCATACTTTCACAAAACATTACAATCTACCTTTGTTTTCTAAATCCAGGGCTGGTTTTGCCTCTGCAGTTTTGCAGGGCCTTCTTACCAACCCTTAATCCATGATTCATCCTCCCCCTTTGTCTTTTTTCCTGGGGTTTGGGAATCAACCCATATGTTAGGACTGCAACAGTGATACACGAAGAACATAGTACAGCTGTGTACACTTACCATAAATTTAGATGTTCAAGTGTGTTGCAGTCCTGATTTCCCACCCTCAATTTCCCCCTTTTTTCCTAAGGCACAGACTACTTATTTTTATTTTTTGGATGGCATGTTTCCAGGGTGTTTCCTTCCTGGGTTAGCCTTCTTTTGGGGGCTCTTGACAGTTAAGGCAAGAAAAACTGAGGAAATGGCATCAGCTGCCTCTCTTTATACCTTACATTCTGACATTAGTTTTACAGCCGATGGCACCCAACGTCATATACCAAGGACTCTGGTATCCGGGCCGGCTGAGGGCTACTGGGAGCTGGATAACCCATCTGTTAGGACTGTAACAGTGAATACACTTGAACATCTACATTTATGGTAAGTGTACACAACTGTATTTTGTCTTTAAAACAGTTGCACTGATATCAAAGACATACTGCTCTGCACTTTCCTGGGAGCTGCCTTGATCCTTAACAGTGGACAGGAAAACTTCATTTGGTGTTAGTGGTGGCTCCATAGCAGGGCCCTCCTCCAGGTACCCATCCCATCATGGCCCACTGTGACTGCTCTTCTCCATGCAGAAGTGATCATGTCAGTAGCTCTGTGGTACCCCTGCTCATATGTCCTGCTGTAGCCACACAGCATTAACATCATTGACAATCTGCCACCAAATATGTATTCTGCATAACATATCTTCCCATACCCTTTTCAAGCAGGAAGGCACTATGTTGCCTAAAAGTGTTGACAATAACCCGTTTATAGCATCAATGAAGGGTTTTCTTTGATGACTGACATGCCTGGGTGGCATAGTCCTAGGTGTCCTAAAAGACAATAGAAAAATAATAGATATAAGTATCACATAACTACAAAATAACTGTTCCCAAATAAATCAGTAACGGTAGCATCTCAGTATTACCTACTGGAGAAAAGTAAAACAGTCTAGAGATTTGAAATACAAACAGCAGGATGGATGAAAAAAAGGAAATTAACAATAGGAACATATACTTGTTTGTGCCATAACAGAAATGCAGCTTCCCCCCCCCCCCACACGCACACACACACACACACACACACACACACACACACACACACACACACACACACACACAATGGGCAAATGACACATTTTGCTAACAAACCATCTTTGAAGTGCTAAAAGTACTATCAAATGAACTGTCCCTGAAACATTTCTACACATTAATCACAGAACATTCCATTTTAAGGTATTGCAAATCATGAATACCTGTGAAATGCCTTTACAAACATGCCCATGGCATCAGTACACTTCTAACTAATGCATGCAGCTAAAAGTGTAAAAGCCTGTGCTTCAGATTTTTTTCTTAAGCATTCCAGCATATACAGTATATAGCTGGCAAAATGCAAGCATACCTTCTCAACTTCAGTAATCCTCTGTACAGATATATCCCAAAGTAATAGCCTCTGTTATGTGTTCTCCATATAAACAAGTCTCCTCATCTTCACTTTTACTAGCTGCATGGTTGCATTTTTATATGGTGTAGATTCAGGGCTGTTAGCATAGCGAGGATGCAAATTAGGTGTTAACTGATTAGAACTGCTGAATTCCAAATACCTGGCTCTGTGTATCAGATGTAAACATAGTGCAGGCACTCCATCAGTGTTTGTTTTTAATGGATTGCAACTGTAAATGATTACTGGTTGGGAGAAGGAAACCATAATAGCACTGCAGGCTGCCCTACATTCAGTGGGTGTGTCAGGTTAGACTTACAAAGTGTTAGATGTCAGGCTGGAAATGTAAGCAAGCAGCATACAATTCACAGGTTCTATCCAACCTCCCATTCATTTGTTGTCAACTGCATATGATATAATATTCTCACACATTTTAAGGCCAATGATACAAAATGGCTTATCTCAGATTACTAGTCAGATAACAGAAGAATGTCCAACAAACACATAGAGAGGTAAGACAGAACTATATATTTGCAAGCAATAGTCATAACTGGTTGTGTGATCACTTAGTGCACTACATCCAAAAATAATAAATGTACAAATAACAGTTATATGGTTTCATATAACTGTACAGGATATTGCAGATGGTTGTATACAGAATGATTTTAGTTCATTGCCACAAAGCTCTTTGTATGGCAAAGAGGGATAAGGCATCCTTCCTTTGTTCTGAAGGTTCATTAGAGTGAGAGTTCAAATCCATATCTATATAGAGATATCTCATGTGAACCAACATTTTCTAGTGTGCATGCCATAGATTGCTTTTCCTCATTTCAACTACTTGTTCTTTTTTTGGAAGGGGGGGGGGCAGTGTTTGCATGATGCGCTGCTTAGTGTAATCACGGAAAACAGAGGAAAATGAATGAATGAATGTTAGGTTTGGCTGTGCTTATCTCATTTGCATGAAGAGTGGCAGGGTGCAAACTGGACCACCTGGGATGCAGGCAGAGCACCTGCAGACAGGACCCAGACAGCCATTAATAGAAACCAGATACACTCAATTAATTCTGTTGGGCACCTTGTAAACCCGCTAAGTATTGATGAGTGGGGGTTAACACCAGTGGTGGCTCGTGCCATTGGACTGCAGGACTGCAGGCCCCCCAGTTGTGGAAAGAAAAAGAAAAAAGAAAAACATTTTTTAAAAATAAAATATTTATATTTGTATGTTGTCTGTACTGCTGGCTAGCTGCTTAGAGTCCTGGAACTCAAACTGCTCCTGCTTGGTGAGTTCCAGTATTAAAAAAAAAAACAGTTTCTGAACTCTGGATTGCTATAAAAGCGGTCCAGATTAAGGAGAGAAGGCATCAGTGTGATGCCCAGAAGTCTATGTGGTTTGTAACTGCATAGAAATGGAAGGGGATCGGACTGCCACATCAGCAGTTACGTACGTGATGTGCCTGATTGGCTGGATGGCTAGTGGCACTGGCTAGCACTTTTCTGGTCCATTCACATCACATCTGTGTATGTGCATTGTAGCACAGACTGTTAATGTGCCATACGTGAAGTTTAAATGCTACTTTCACATGCAAGCCGAGTGGATGTATATGTAGGGAATTCCAAGCATGTGGAGCGAGTTCAACTGCAAACAAGTAAGGAGATTTTAAGCAGTTCTCAGTGTAGTGGGCATATTTCTACAGCTTCAGCCCCTCAGTGTGTATAGCAAGCATATTTCTCCATGAGCGTGTATTTCTGCAGCTTTATCTTGGGTGTGCATGAGTTCAACAGAAGTCAACTGCAGCAAGTAAGTGAGGTGTGTGTGTGTGTGTGTGTGTGTGTGTGTGTGTGTGTGTGTGTGTGTGTGTGTGTGTGTGTGTGTGTGTGAGTGCGAGTGTGCGTGTGTGCGAGTGTGCGAGTGTGCGTGTGTGTGTGTGTGTGCGTGTGTGCGTATGTGTGTGTGCACATTTGTGGGAGTGTAACAGTGCGTCTTCTAAACTTTGAAAAATAAATAAACAAGTACTTCACTAAACAGAATGAATGTAACTGAAGCTCAGCATAGGACAATGGTAACAAACCTAACAATTGATTCTATCCAAAACAGAGGCAGGCAGCAGGACAAACAGACACACATTATTTTTTAATTGACTCACTGATTGATAGCAAATGTCAAAGAATTGTGGAACTGTCATATGTAGTTAGTTTTGTCTGTAATGCAATCCCTGACTGGTATACTAATGAGTTTGACCAAATAATTTAAATAATCAAAACAAAAATACTGCTAGAACAGCCAACACATGATAATTGTTAGGCTGATCCAAACTATTAGTAATTTACTAGCCAGCAAAAGACACAACATTCATACATTGCCCATGCCTTTACATATTCTTATGGAGGAGTTCTCAACTACATGTTTCAGACATTCTTGAATGCTGCATTGTGTCTAACATAAATTTCCAATTAAAAGTCTGCTTCATGTATATACTTTTAAAAGCATGTGAAAGAGCCCACTTTCTTATTCTCATTACTCTTAACTAAAAGGTCTGTTCTGTTTTAACAATTTAATAACCAGAGATGAATTTACATTAAATGTTCAGATATTTCCATTTTTCTTTCTGCCATGATCCTAACTAAAACCAGCCTGTGTTCCTGTTACATAAACCTACTTCTTTCTTCATTCCTTCCAACCATTCTGTCTTCCTCTTTCAGTCTAATGTCACACTTTCTAATATGCCTTTATTTCTTCTTATTTAACTGCCTGTTTATTTGTTAATGGTAAGTGAACTGCTGCAAGGACTGTTTGAAGCTATAACCCAAATTAAAATAAATTAACGTTTATTTATTTACTCTTTGGTAAGCCAACAGGTGGCCTAGTTCAGATACCCTTTTCAGACATGGCTTGTTTATATCTAACTACAGGAAAACAGTGTATAAACTCTACATATGCACATAGAGATAGCATGTGTTGAAAGTTACAGAGCTACTGCATTCACATGACTGGAAGCATGGTGCTCAGGCTACAACACAAGTCATAAAGGCTTTTGCAAACTCGCTAATATGAAGTAAGGAATTCAACAGGGTGGCAGTAATTTATGAGTGTCAGCCTCTTAGCTATTAAACCTAAGATTTTTACAGCCCTACCCTAGTTATAGCCTCAGGAATTAACAGAGATAATGGTACTATCATCCTAAATCTAAGAGTAAAACTAAACTCATTCATATCTAAATGATCCCTTCCAAACTTAGACAATATAGATTAGAAAGCAATAAACAACTGTAAACAGGCTGGGATGCTCTACTCAGTTATTCAAGACACTGTTG
This sequence comes from Protopterus annectens, assembly GCF_019279795.1. Classification (NCBI taxonomy): domain Eukaryota; kingdom Metazoa; phylum Chordata; order Ceratodontiformes; family Protopteridae; genus Protopterus; species Protopterus annectens. The sequence continues at coordinate 534,597,831 of NC_056739.1, forward strand.
ATAAGTTCTACAATATTATTAATCTCTACATTCATAATTTTACTCTGTTAGTGTATAAATATAAAGATAAATTACAAATAATAATAATAAACATTTTAACAGATTCTCAGGGTGAAGAAGTTAAACAAAAGCAAGGGAGAGTTTTTTTTACAGATTTCAGAAATCACCCTATTCACAGAACAAGAACAGGCTAAATAAAACACAGTAACTCTTTACTCGTATTGATCTCAAATACTGTATTGCAATAATAAGGAATTATTTAATTACACAAGAAAACTGAAAGGGATATAAGGAGATCAGTGAATGAAGCATGTATCAAGAAACAATGAAATGATCGCTCAGCTCAAAGAGATTTTGAATGTGCTTGCAGATCGTTTGTACAAATTTCACAATAAGTAAAGACATACTAGTATGTATTTATTTATTGACTGTATTGTATTATATTCTACTGCATTGTATTTGATAATTGTAATTGACTCCTATTGTTGGTGTGTTCCTCTTAAAATGTGTTGTTTTCTGACAAATCAGTGAGAACTGAATTCATTAAATAACGACACCTATTGTATGTTTCAGTCTTCTTATCTTCCAGGAAATGCATGTTAACACAAAACATTTTATTCTAGCAACTTTCTAAGGTTATACAAGCAATGTTAAAAATGTGTCCCTGGTTTTGTACATTTATCCCCCTGCAATAAATGTTGGCTTTTTTAGATTTATTGTGCTTCAAAGGTGACAGATACAATTGAGTGTCAAGTGGATTTTACAAGGGGTTGAGAGCTTCAGGGGAAGATGCATTGTTAGTAGTACAACAGGTAATATACTTACTTTGGATGCAGAAGGCTGTGGGTTCTACTCCCACAGTATGCAGATAGATTGCTGATACTATACTGTGTTGTACTTTAAAAGGGGTGGATGCTGCAGTCCTGAGAATGTCCTCCTTTGGAGGAGACACCTAGTAACTATGAGCCTGTTATCAGTTTGCCATCCACTTCCTACTGCAATATTACTAACTTATATTTTTTTTAATATAACATATGCAATTTATTTTTCATGGGAAGCAGGCACTTAATATCATTGTTTCATCTACAAATAAAGTTGCTTGCTAGCAGCAACCTCTTAATTAGTTACAGATAACTTTAATGTGGAATTATTTAGATGAATTTTGCTTCTGCGGAGATTGTCCATATTTACTGATATTGGTGGATTGTAATGACAGAAGTTTGAGTAGACTTTTATGATGGAAATGTTCTGTATTGGGCAGCTTTTTCATTATTGATTCATACATTTAGTTTCATTGTTTACTGGAAAAATGTTTAAAGCGATACATTTAAAATGTGGTCTAACAAGTGCTGCTGTATTATACAAGGGATATAATTTAATTAATATATGTTATAATTGAATAAATCAGGAAGGTGAATCAAAAAACTTTTGCATGGTCTTAAATGTGTGCAAGTGGCCTATGGTCTTAAAACAGCTCAAAGGTAAACTTAACCAGCCACTGGCCAAATGCATTTTCTGTGAATGTGGGTTTCGGTGTTGTTTCAATGAATAAGTTTCAAATGCAAAGAAGTTTCAATGCTAAGTCTGTTTTCACTGTAAAACTGTATTGCTTTGTTTAGCAAATGTGTATCAGTGTTTATGCTATAAATTTTGAAATAAAAATTGTAAATTAAATCCAAATATCTGTAATCACTGTAGAAGTAAAGCATAAAACAGTATGCACACAGAGTTTTTAACACTGGAGGCAATGCGTTTTGGGGACTGTTGATGATTTTCTTTCTTTAACATAATACTCTGGGACCGTCAACCAGATGTTAGTGATCAATGTGTTTTGGGGGCTGTTGATGACTTTCTTTTTTTTTTAATATAATATCCTGGCAGGAGTCAAACAGATACTAGGTATGCAGTGTGTTCTGGAGACCCGTATGTGGACGACATCTGTTTTTTTATTTTTATTTTTTTTTTACCTAGTATTTTTTTCTGGTTTAGTCAAGATAAATTAGGATGGCTTATCAATGTTTTGTTGTTGAAACAAACTGTACTTTTGCATGAGTAAAGTGTGTATGGGTAAACTGAAGTAAGATCACATGTAAGTTCCTGGCTATGTGATGTAAAAGAAATACAGTAATGTAAGGGTGGTCTTTTATTTTCATTATTTTAAACATTGTAGGCTCAAAGCAGATTCTCTGGGTAGGCAGTTGGGATATGGCAATGCTTATGTGCAAATGGAATAACTGCAGTTCTAGCCTGCTTTGCAAGACATGTGCATTTGAATGAAGTAAGATCAACCATAAGCTTTGAACTGAGTGTTGTTTGTGTGAAAAAAGAATACTTATCTTAATGAGAGTATTGCCTTTTTTTGTTGTTGTTTGTGCTTTTAACCTTGCAAGACAAATCAGATACTGTTGGTGGGGTAGGCACTGGGAATTGGGGCTGGGTGCGAATTAAACAAATTGCCTGCTGTTTACTGTTGTAGTTATATCTTTGCAAAGCTGTAATACTTTTTTGTCTGTATTTTAAGATGAATGTAAAATAATTAGCGAGATAATGAGTATTTCTGTAACATAGCTTCACCCCTTTCTAGTTGGCCATACCCCTTTCTAGCTGACCATGCCCATTCAGCTGTATCGTGCAGCCCCCACTTTGATTTGAAGTCATCAGCCACCATTGGTTAACACAGAGACCTTAAGAATGATTAGTAACTTAGCGAATGTCATGTAACTAATACAATGACCAGCCAATCATGTAACTAGTCTTGTGGCAGCAAATGTAAGAGTAGGGGTGTAATACAGTTGGTCCAGGGTTCTAGTACAGAGTGTGCAACCTTTTTTGTTACTGTTGTGACTGCAGTTTATAGTAATGAACTGAAAAATAGATAGGTTTTACTTCAACATTCTTGTGGCAACAGGTATTAAGTGCAGGATTGGCATACACATGGCCCTAGGTTCTAATACAAGACATTCTATACACTTTTACTGTTGTCCCACTTCCCATTATATTCACTCTCAGTTATAACACATGAGATAGTGGATCTGATATGGATTATAAATGTATGAAGGATGAGACACCATTATTATGTTTTCAGATGTATAACTGAGGGTATACTGTGTACTATAGTTCTATAAGCTATCTGGACTTGCATGGCCTTTACAATTACCTAAGACACATATTCAACTGGCTTTATATCCAATCACCTTGTCAGGTCACACACACACACACACACACACACACACACACACACACATGTGTAACAGCTCATACTGTCACCTGTATTTATGTATGATTCCTGACTATGTCTGCATAGCACTTCTTCTGTAGGAAATACTGAAAACCAACACTGTGGAAGAAAATGTTTTGTCCCTTATGCCTAGGTTTGAATCCTACAGTGTAAAAATCAATTTTCTCAGTGTATAAAGGTAAAAACAAAGCTGTCAGGTCATTATATTTATGCTCCCAGTGCATGTCTGCAAATCTAAATCACCTAACAGTTACCTTCCAATTTCCAATATATATTTCCAGGCTGCATCGTACACACTCCTCAAACTAAGGACAAGTGTCAGATTAACCTTCCCATTTTGATTATTTAATTATTTTCTAGCTGGCACTGCTGTTCTCTGCTTAACATTGTGCAAATGTGCTGTTCAGGTTTGCACAATTCCAGTAAACACAATAACTGGAATTGGTGGGGAAGCCATCAGTCTCCATTGATCTAGTTTGGCTGGTAATCATGGCTGGCATTAGAGGGGAAGGTGCCAGGTTTAGGGCACAGAGGTGGAGTGTCCAGGAAGCCAGGATATTTGTTGGACTACTCGTAAAGCACCACAGCAAAAGGCTTCTGTAGGGGGACTATTCTGGTTCCCAGTGCAAGTTTGAGGCATGGAATAATTCGGCCCAGACTTTATCCAGTGCCACTGGTATCCTACCCACTGGAGACCAATGCACATTTTAATGACCTACAAGAGAAAAAGGGATACTCTCAACCATTGAATGGAAGAATTTGAGACTGCCGACATCCCACAGATGTGTTAGTATTAAATTAAGAGAGCATTTCTAAGACATAGAAAGCCTAATATAGGCAAGACTGGTGTGCATAATGCTTTTTTGTTCTTTTCTGTTCTTTTCACAGCTGATAGAGGGTGTGAGTTCAATGTGCAGGCTCATGTTGCTTGATTAGAGAGACTGAGGGAAGAAAATGTTATTGTAGCATTAAAAGTTGGTATTTTTATAGAGTTGTATCAAATTGACCATGCATATCCTAACTGTAAAACCAAGCATGCATGCATTAGTCTGTAGCACAAACCAATTGTAAGAGTTCGATATTAGACTGTAGTCAGATGTTCTGGGTTCAAATAACACAATTCACAACTACACAATACTATTATTTATATAATGATATTTACATTAAATTAAATACTCTATACCAGTGGCACAAATGTCCTGCTGTCAACTGTAATCTGTATAACTTTAACATGCATATGTGCAATATAGGCACATTTCAAGGATTACTTTCAGCAATCTGTAGTATAGTGTGTATCTGTTAGGATGTATACTTAAATGTAAAATTTCAGATAACATAGTTGTATAACTGTATTAATGTAATGTATGTCACATATGATGGTACTAATTTTATCTCTTTTTTTCTCTCACCCCAACCCTTATCTCTATTTTTTTATTTTCTGTTATGTGTCATCAAAATGTCTCCATGTCATTCATGTGTACTACATCACTAAATGCTCCACAGCACAGCGAGGTAGGCCAATCCCAGTGGATCAGCCTGCCCCTGCTCCACTGGCTCCAGCACTGATACCCAGCATGTCTAGGAGCCAACCTGGCAGCACTGCCTCTGCTCCCCTGCACTACTTGTGCCCTCAGGTAGTCCTGCCCTAGAAGCTGATGCAATGGTACTCTCCTGGAGCTGTGGCAGAGGTGGTGATTTCATCACCTGCAGCGCCTTGCCAGGGATGGTGCATAGGGTCATGCACTGCACCATTGGTGCAAGCCTATGCTGGATGGAGAAGCTGCTCTCCCTTATGGTCCATAGGAGGAGGAGATGCCAAGCACTCCAGCCACCAGTGGAGTAATATGACAGTCATGACAGTCCAGTGGGTGAGAAATTGATTGTCACTGTCTCCAAGCTTGATGGGCATAAATCTGCATTGTCCCTTCCCTCATCCCACTCATGGTGTCTCCCAAACTTTTGTAGCCATCAGCATCCCTGTCTCTTGTGTTGTTTGTCTTGTATGTTTGCAATTGCTTCCTCACCTACCCAACTTTCCTGACCCAGACATACCTATGTCCCTTCCCCAACATTCTTCTCTTACTGAAATAAAAAAAAAAATGGGCACCTGCCCACAAAAAAAAATTATCACATATATAGCTTTCCATTTTGCACACGTGTCTTCTTAACACACTTGATTTGGTCCAATTGACTCTACAACATGATCGCATTGTGGTCACCTCTCTTTGTGTAGGTGACAGTCCAAATTCAGTTAATATTCTGCACTTATTTTCAGTCTATACTGTTTAAGAAAAGGATAGCTATAGTTATTTCCTACCGCCCTCCTGCACATTCCTGTACTGCTTTCCCTTTGTTCTTCCCCCTGCTCGCTCCACATTTCACAACTTCCCTAACTAAGCCATTTTAACACCTTTAATCTGGTCAAAAATTAGAATCACACACAACACACATAAGTAGCAGAAAAAACAATGGATCCATTCACTTCTTGACCTCTATGTTTGCATGGAGGTGAGCATTGCGCAATTATGCATAGCAATGGTGAGCAGAGGAAAAATGCCGCTTAACCCCGCTGGTCTATGCCAACACTCAGCAACGCATGTACTATAAAGAATTCATGTCATTGCATTATCACTGTTTATTTAAATTATTTAAAAGTATTACCTAGCCTGAATTCAAACCCAGTATCATCTGGACTCAAAAAGAAATGAGTTGATGTATTTACACCTGCTGCCACAGAGTCAGTTAAGCAGTAGGTGTGTTTCATAGACTCCGTACTAGCTCTCAGACTTTTCACAATGTGTCTCGTGTTTGTACACTGCTTAACTATGTGCAAACAAGAAAAGTATTGAAAATGTGTATCTCACATGCCTGTACACTTTAACTGTCACACAAACCTGCTGCTCGCCACACTATCGAAAAGTAAATATTACTATGTATTACTGCTGTTTACTGTCCATTTTCTGTCTATGTCATGAAATTATATGTGGAAACATGACAAACTGAAGGCTCTACTTAACACTATGTCACATATTTACAATACAGCCATATGTCCGTCCCCCCCAGCACTGCAGCAACCCTGGAGTCTCATACTTTTTCCACACATATTTCACCTACACTACAGAAATTAATATCAAATGGTATGTAATATGCAATGCAGATCAATCTTGTAACATGCAGATCTAGAACTATTGACTCATAAGCCTAAAAAGTCTTATCTGCAAGGCTAGGGAAGGAATCAGCATGGACCTTATCCACAAGGACATATATGATCTTCAATGGACTTGACCCAATCCCTTTTGGTTTTGTCAAGGATAGATCTTGCTTATTAAATCCAGTGGAGTTCTTTGATACTGACCCCACAGACCTGGATGAGGTATAACAGGACACACCACCTATGATGAGTTATTGAAAGCCTTTGACACTATTCCTCATTCAGGCATCATGCAGAAAAAGTCCATTCTGAGAATTAACCCACACATTGCTAGATGGATACCAACTGGCTCACTGATGGAAAAGACACTGGCAAAGTTGGGGACTGCACCTCCACCACTAAACCACTTACCAGTGGAATATCACAAAGATCTGTTCTGGGCCCACAACTGTTTGGAAGCTATTTCTCTAAAGCCCAGGCAAAGGTAAATGGCCTGAAGTCTACCAAGTTTTCAGATGGCTGTCAACTGGACACAATCATATAGAGTCCCACAATTATGTTAACATATCACAGAAGGAGCTGACACAGAAATATGATTGGTGCCAAACTCACAGCTGAATTTTAAGGCAAAAAATGCCTCATTGTCCCCTTTGGCAATAAAGTACCCAGTTAATTATGCTGTAGACAGCACCCCTCTAAGCTCAAATACAATGTTGCAAGACTTGAGAACTCATGCTGATAATCTACACTTCAATCACTATGTGCCAATATGGGTAAGACACACATTCTACACTACACACCTCATAAATAAGGCCATCACATCCAAGACCAGAGAGGTCATAGCTCTGCTGTACTCTACCCTTTCAAACCACTAATTGAGTACAATGTTCTCGTCTGTCTGTACCTCATCAGATACCTGCAGCAACTGGAGAAAATGCAAAGGTTTGTGACTGGGAGAAACCAGGGCCTCCAAAACATGATATGCATGGAAAGACTGAAAGACCCGTCACTGTACTTCATATTATACAGGCTGTTGAGAAGTGACCTATAGCTGGCCTACAGAGCAGTCTCACACATTTCCCTACTGGAAATGCTGGACATCTGCAAATTAAATGGGACAAGAATAATTTGCTCCTGGGATCTCTACCTAGCCTGTGACATAAACAGAATATGCTACAGAGACAGATATGTCTCTCAGTAATTGAAACTCCTCTGTTATAGGCTCCCATTGCATGTGAAGCAGTGCTCATCAATGACCATATTCAAGTGCAACCTTCACAAATGGGTGGGTAATTGTAAATTCACCCCTAGGGTGGCACCTATGTCCCTCATGGACAAAGCCAGTCTGTGCTGATCACAAAATTACTCTGCAAACAATACCCATCTAGCTATGCTCAATAAGGGTACTTGAGTTTTTACACACCTAGGCTTATAAATGCCCTAGGGCCATTAGGCCAGTAACATCCTATGAACATATGAAGCTATAAACCTATGCAAGCATCCCATCATCTACTGTCCAATATAGCCTGCTGATGTCATTCACTATAAGCTGACCTGTAAAAGTCAGACTTGTGCCACAGTATTTGCATGAAGTATTGAGTTCTGTAGTTAGTGTACTTAGTGAGGTAAATTTTATATTCTCACTGTGGTCAAGTGTGTGTGTGTATGTGTGTGTGTGTGTGTGTGTGTGTGTGTGTGTGTGTGTGTGTGTGTGTGTGTGTGTGTGTGTGTGTGTGTGTGTGTGTGTAGACAGATGAGCAGAAGTGTGCATCCTACAGTTACTGCTCCAGTGCCATGGATTTATAGTATTTTGATTCTTGCATATGCTGGGTCTACTTTAGGACCTTGAAAGTTTAATAGCTCGAATGCATATGGATCGAACCATATGCATTGAACTATTAAACAATCGAAGTCCAAAAAAAATACACAAAAATAAATTTAATCTAGTGTAGGCAGGAGGGCAAGCCCCCCTAAACCCCTCATACCCCGCTACTTAAATATACCAACTCTGAGATTGCACTACATTGAAGTAAATGAAAATCTCCACCTATGGAGATTTCTGTTTACATTTTCAATGTTTTGCGCTTTTGGTGTACTTGTGTCAAGAATATCGTATTCGATATTCTCGGACTTTGAGCACATAAAGTAGAACAGCATATGCCTACACATCCATTTCATGCAGGCCTCCTAACAGCTTCTCTCCAACATAGCCTGCTGATGTCATCCACTATAAGTTGTCATGCAGTCTTGTAAAAGTCAGACATGGACTGTGGTGATTGTGTAAAGTACTGATTTCTGTAGCCTGTGTACTTAGATAGGTAAGTGTTCTATTCTCACTGAAGTCAACCAGGGTGTATGTGTGCACTTGCCTGACATTACAAAGAGCCTTTTACACCAGCATGTGGGACAGTGTTATTACCATATTCTCTTAAACAGATCTTGCTGATATCATCAGCTATAAAGTGCAGTCTGAGACACTCCAAATTGGACTTGAGATGTGCCACTTGTCTCGCATACAGAGGTCTGTAGCCTGTGTACTTAGATAGGTATGCGTTCTGTTCTCACTGCAATCAACTGTGTGTGTGCATACTCTTGCTTAACATTACAGAGAATCTTTTACACCAGCATGTGGAACACTGTTATTACCATTTTCTCTTCAACAGCACTGCTAATGTAATCAGCTATAAAATTTTCTCTGAGAAACTCCACATCAGACTTGAGCTGTGATGCTTGCCTTACATACAGAGGTCTGTAGTCTGTTTATTTAGATGGGTGCAGGTTCTGTTCTCACTGCATTCAACTGGGTGTGTTTGTGCTCTTGCTTGACATTACAGAGAGCGTTTTACACCAGCATGTGGGACACTATTACCATTTTCTCCTCAACAGACAGTGCTTATGTCAACAGCTATGAAGTTCTGTTTGAGTCACTCCAAGTCAGACTTGAGCTGTGGTGCTTGCCTTAAATATAGAGGTTCCTTAGTCTATGTACTTATATGGGTATGGGTTCTATTCTCACTACGGTCAACTGTGTGTGTGTGTGTGTGTGTGTGTGTGTGTGTGTGTGTGTGTGTGTGTGTGTGTGTGTCTGCTTATGCTCTTGCTTGACATTACAGAGAAGCTTTTACACCAGCATGTGGGACACTATTATTGCCATTTGCACCTCAGCAGACACTGCTGATGTTATCAGCTATATCTGATTTGTGGATATGCATTATTCCCACCAGGGCAGGGTCAGACACTGGCCTGGAAGCCAGGTAGAAGTCACGTCATCCTATACAGTACAGATTACAGTGACATGATTTTCAGTCTATCCACATGCATCATGGCATGGTTTGTAGATCCTATATTTTCTTGAGAGTCCCCTATGGTCTCTCCAGCTGCTGCATGTGTCTGGTGAGGTACATGCAAAGTAGAGCATTATACTCTATGACTGTTCTGATGAGGTTCAAGTACAGTGCTGTCATATAGTCCTAAGAGCTGCCGATGATGGCATGAATTATGATGTGCATAACATAGACTTTCAGTACCAGTGTGGACACTTGGTGGTTGAAGTTTAGATTGCTATCTACATGTGTTCCCAAATCAGCAAACATGGTAAGAGAATGCCATATACTTTAGCCTGAACTATTGGGAAATAGATTCCAAACAGTAAAGAGCCAAGCAGAGATCCATGGGGTTTACCAGTGGTGAAAGCTCTACTGGTACAGGTTGATTCACCAACTTTCTGTTAGTGAGCCAGTTGGTTACCCTTCTAGTGATGTGAGTGTTAATCCCCAGCTGGGAGAGTTTCTGAATGATACCTGCATGAGGGATTGTGTCAAAACCCTAGGCCAGATCAAGGTAGGCAGTATGCACTATCTTACCTTTATCCAGGCCTATCACACAAAGTCAATGGGCTGTGACATCACAGATCATTTATGGCATGACTAAGTACATACACCTTCCTGATACAGTTAAAATCATACTTCAACACACCCTTCACATGGGCTATGTTCTCGTAGAAGGGTGTACATCAACATGCATCTGAGTTGGGAAGGACACCCCCTGATGCATGCATGTATAGACACATCCTGACTCTCCTCAGCTGTGAGGTAGACCAACATTTCATCATGGACCTTTTCTAAATGGACACTAGTAATATCTTGGCTGTGTGCAACAGGCCTGTGTGAGTTGTTAATGTTATACCATGTCTGTTATATCTGGTAGATGTCCTCAAAGAGGTCATTGAGGGCATGCATGATAAAAACACTATGCTCCTGTGGAACTTGACCAGGCCAAGGCTTTTGACACAAATCCACACTGAGGTATTCAATCAACACTGTCAGATATAGCCATAAACAGCTATATCACCTAGTGGGTAGTTTATCACTTGTGTGGTATCAGTATGTTGAAATGTGTTAAGTGACCTATATCTCAAGTCCAGTGATCAGTTCTGTACATCAAAGCTGTCTGCTATGGCCTTTCCTGTCCTGTCCATTATTTAAGTGATGGACATCATAGATGACATACACATCCAGTGTCCAAACAGCTGTCTGAATGACTACAGACTGTGGACAATCATTGACTCCAGCTGTGATATTAGTATAATGCAGACAATAGCAACACATACCAAAGATTGCTGCCATAGCCATGACAACACATACAATGGCAAGAAAACATGGGGAGATTTGTTACATCAGGAAAACAAGCATACAACCCAAGTATAATATGAACATCAGACCCTATAATCAGATCAACAGGTATATGACCTGTGTCCTGGGATAGATGGTAAGTGGAACAATCACCAGCATGTGGTCAAAGTGCTAACTAATCCCTTGCATGTAATAAAAGTGCTGAGTATGTGAAGAATATCCATGTCAGAGGCCATAATACCTCCATAGTTAAAAATAATAAATACAAAATCAACCAACACAGCTGTAGATCGAAATAAAACAGCACTCCACATATAACTCCATAGCAAATACAACTTAAAACTGATAACTTCATTGCATATATGCCATATATGCCATATATACTAGTAAGACATGCTCAAGCCTATACATTTTACAAGCAAAGTGAGCATTTAAGTAAAATAATAAGTCTGTTTTTTAAATAAAACTGTTTCCTCTCACTCAGAGGTCATGCTAAAATCTTAGAGAACTCAAAATGCACACATGCTGAGCTTTTAAAAAGAGCAAGCAAACACATATGAGCACTTAATCTCTTGAGTTGTCATGCTAGAGCAACTGTGATACAAATAATCTTGTATTGAACAATAACTAGGATTGCCACCTGTCGAGAATATTTTCCTGACAGTCAGGAAATCAGGCTCTCTATCAGGAAATGTAGCTATGATTATAACTTTAAATGTATTTTGAATCATTATGATAGCTAACACATTTCTTAACTATCTTTCTAAAATGTTTACCGTTTCACTTAAATTTCCTATCTGCATTCATATTACTTTGAAAAATTACTTTTTTGTTTATTTTAATTGGCACCCTTAGTGATGTGAAATGACCATTAACACACAGCTAGGTTACTCAAGATAATCCTCACAGTGATGCATCTTACAAGAAGCACACATAGCCTAAACATTCTGAGTCATACTTTACAAAACTGAAACAATGGATCTGTCCACCAGGTGCAATTTATGTTCTCTGTGGTAAAATTACATATGTTTATCTGTCTTTGGTGTAAATAATATTGTAATATAAACATGAGCTGGTTCAGGAAAATTAAGCATACATTGCAGGAAGCAATAGACATATTATTTATTCTATTTTATGTCCTCATTTCTTCTGCATGATTTTTTAGGCCCCCATGCGTATGTAGCATAAAATTTTCAACAGGCATACCAGTTGCCAAAACAATATAACAGAATATCTTTTAACATATACAGCATATTTATACATTTGGTCATCAGCTGCATTTAGCCTATTATTTACTGCTTATACAAAACTGTTGTTAGCATGATTATTCACTTAGCAGGAGAAGCAATTCATCTGGGGATTTAACAGCTCCAGAGCTGTCTTGCTCTAAAAAGGTCCTGCTTCCATGATGTGATATTTTATGATTCAGAGGCATGTTAGCTGCAATGAGGAATGATCTCATTACTGGTTAATTTGCATGAGTATGAATTTATTTATTTTTATTTTATTTATTTTACATTTGTTTACCGGGATAGTCCAACTGGATATATGTCCATTTTTAGTGAAGGCCCGGGGAGAAAAGCTCCAACATGATAACATCAGTTTCTATAAGAATATACACACAGATTATTTACATTGAAAAAGTTATACAGTAGTAAATATATAGTATCATAGCATTTGTTTACAAAAATCTCAGTTACATTAACAGTTACAATCAGCACAGTATGCTTGTAGAGAAAGGCCTGCAAGTGTTAGAAAAACAAGTTGGTTAGTTAGAGTGAACAATGATACAGCTTAGTCAGGGAAGGAGCATGGACAAAGCCAGTTGATTGTAAGATGCTGTGTAATGCTTTTTTTGAAAAGGTTTAAGGAGGATTGCAAGGTGATATGATTTGGTAGAGATTTCCAGGTCTTGGCAACAGAGTTGGCAAACAGAGAATTCCCTGCAGAATTGTTGGCTTTGTAAGTATGGACCATTAATTTGTCGGCCGATCTTAGTGATCCCAGGTTGTTGTATGGTTTTATTATATTAGAGAGTGAGGGGGTATTTTCAGGATGGTAAAGAACTTTGTGGGCAACTAAGAGTTGATTTAGTGTAATTAAGTTGGGGAGTTCAAGCCAACATAGTTGTTTCAGGTTCTGGCAGTGATGTGTTCTGTAGGTGGAGTTAGTTGCGAATCTGGCAATATGGTTATAACTGTGTGAGAGCTTATTCAGTTCTGATTTATTTAGGTTTGAGAGAATGGGGGAGGCATAAGTAAGAGTAGAGAGTAGTTGTGACCTGGCAATTGCTATTCTAGCCTGTGGGGTTAAGAATGCTTTGTTTCTGTACATTGACCCGAGTTTTTTATTGTTGGTCTGAACGGTCTTGTTGACCTGTAGGTCGAATTTGAGCTTATTATCTATAATGACTCCTAGAAGTTTAGTGTGGGTATCTGGGGAGATGGTGGTACCATTGTTGGAAGTAATAGTGAATGAGAAAGGGGTGGTTCTATTAGTGGGAGTAAAGAGTAGGAGTTTGGTTTTGTTGGGGTTCAGTAACAGACATTGGTTAGTGAGCCAGTTTTCAATAGTGCTTAATGTATTTTGGGTTGCGTTTGTAGGTCTGTTGGAGAGGTGGCTGAGCAGATGAGAGTGGAATCATCTGCATATTGGATGCAGGTAGCCTTAGGAATAGCTGTGTGGAGGTTATTGATGAAGACAGAAAAAGTAGTGGTCCCAGTATAGAGCCCTGAGGGACACCAAGGGTGAGTGGTAGCTGGTTGGATAACTTGTTCTGCCATACGACTGCCTGTTGTCTGCCAGTTAGGTATGATTGGAACCACTGGATTGTGTGCCTATTGAGGGACATAGATTTGAGTGAGAGAATGAGGAGTTCATGGTTGACCATGCCAAAGGCTTTTGACAGGTCAAGAAAGAGGGCAGAGGATATTTTGTTATCATTCCTATTTTGGTTTATGGCATTTGTAAAGTCAATGAGGGCAGATGTGGTACTGTGATGTGGCCTGAAACCATGTTGGGAGTTAGATAGTAAGTTGTTTTGTATTAGGTATTGCATTAGTTGCTTATGAACACATTTTTCCATTATTTTGGCTAATGGGGAAAGAATGGCAATTGGTCTATAGTTGGATAATTCTGTGGAGTTTCCGCCTTTATGAAGCGGGATGACATGGGATATCTTCCATAGGTGGGGGATAGTACCCTCGGACAATGTTCTATTGATTAGTATAGCTATAGGGTAAGCAATGGCTTCAGCAGATATTTGTAAGTACTCTGCAGGGAGGAGATCAGCAGAGAGGGTAGTAGGTTTTAGTTTTGTTAACAATGTCTTAATATAGGTAGTGGAGATTGGCTGGAAACTAAATTGGGGATGGTTACTAGTGGGGTTGGAGCTGGTGTTGGAATTTAGTGGAGTCAGTTGATTTGCTAGCGACTGTATGGTTTCAGTGAAATAGCTATTAAAGGCATCGGCTATGCACTCTGGGGATCTGTTAGTGAGGTTGGCAGGGGTTGGGGTGGTAGACTGCCCTGGATGGAGGATCTGATTTATGTTTGCCCAGAATTTTTGAGGGTGATTATGATGCTTGTTTAGTAAGTTCTGGTAGTAGCTTTTTTTATCTAGTATAATTGATTTTTTTGTTTCATTTCTGAGTTGCCGGTATTTTAAGTGGTCAAGTGGGGTTTTAGTTGAGCGCCAGCAGGCCCAGGCTTTGTTTCTTATTTTGAGTTTTGACTTGGTCTCCCTGGTTAGCCATAGTGCTGAGTTAGATTTCATTTTTAACGTACGTACTGGAGCATGGTAGTCAAGGATGCTAATGAAGTTGTTGTTGAAATATGCTATGGCCTCTTCTAATGGTAGCTTTTTTAGTTTGGACCAGTCAACTGCCTTTAGTTCATTTAAGAAAGTTGCAGGGTTAAAATTCTTTTTATTTCTGCATGTTATGTATTTGATTTGGTGGGGGGTCCCTGCCTTGTCTTTAATGATATAGGTCAGATGATGATCACTGAGGTCATCAGGGAGAGTACCGGTTGTGTATTGTTGGGCTTGGTTATTGACTAATATCCAGTCTAGGATACTTTCCCTACTGGTTGGTTTGTGGATCCTGGTGGGGGAGGTAATGGTCTGCTTATATCCAAATAGGTTTATAGGTGAGGTGGGGGGTATGGTTGAGCATAAGTGCCAGTCTATATTAAAGTCACCAAAGATTATGGTTTCTTGGGGGTAGGTAGTATTTAGCCAGTAAAGGATTTCTTCTAGGGTAGTAATATTGTTACCTGGTGGTATATAAGCACAGATGATGTTCACGTATTTATTGTAGCTAGTTTGTAGTTTGGTTATAAGAAGTTCTGCATTATTGAATTGGGGTGGGTTTACTGAATCTCTATGAACAGTTAGTGTATTTTTATATAGAATTGCTATCCCACCACCTTTCTTTGTGGTACCGTCAAGTCGATGAATATTATAGCCTGGTGGTGTTATTTCATTATCAGTAGTAGTAGGTTTAAGCCATGTTTCTGTAAGACACATAATATCCGGTGAGTGAGTTGCTAAGAGGGCATGAAGGTTGGGGATTTTATTATTAATACTTCTGATATTTAGATGAAATGCTAGAAGGGAGTTAGTGGGAGTATATGTGGTAGTGGAGTGTGAGTTTTTGAGTGTATATGGGCCAGGGTTGGGATGAATGTCCCCATGTATTGTAAGGTTTTGGTGATAGGATATTCTTAGTTTTAGGAGCTTGTTAATTAGTTTTATATAGTCTTTGTCTTTGGGTTTACTTGTTGTGATTTTGTGTGGGTGGTAGTTTGTGTGAGACACTATACTTGGTGAGTGGAGGATGGGTAGGTGTTTAAGCTTGAGGAAAACATCATGAGTGGATGTTTGAGCTTTTGGGTGTTGGTTTTGCAGTAGGTCAATATGCTCATAAGCAGTGAGGTGATGTACTAGGAATAGTATAGGGAGTAGGGTAATTAGCATGTTATTTTTGTTTGTTTCCATTATTTGTTTGGTGATTGTGAGTATTCAGGGTTAAATTAAGCTTACAGAGCTTATAGGATGGTGCCAGTAAGATTGTATTGGAAAGCCAGGAGGTTTGGTGATGTGGGAAGCAGAGATTGGTAGTTGAAATAAGGGGAGTGGCTAGAGTGGTATAAATTTAGAGGTACTGGGGGCGGGTGGAATTTGGGGGCAGGGAGGGGCGCGGAGCGAGGCGAGTGGAGCAGGGCTAATACAGACACAAGTTGCAAGCTTCTGAAAGGAAAGTAGTTAGAAGTATACTCTTTGGCTATGGAGCTCACAGTTCTAGCCTTTTTACAATTACAGTTCCAATTTGTAGCTAGGTATTTCCTTTACTTTTGAGTAGCCAAATTCGCTGATTTCTGGGTTTGCAATATTGTGTTTGAAGAAATGACACAGATTGCCTTGATTTACTACAGGTATACACCTTACTTTAAAGTGTTACTTAGCTGCCATATGCTTAGTTTCACATTTGGTTTCTATATGAAACTTCGTAATGCTAGGATTACGCTAGTCTGTATATGGGGATATATCCAGTGCTATAGACCCAGGGCTGTAATTTAATAATGTTTCAACACAATATTAACCTTATTGGTAGGACGCTGTGGGTAGTGCAGCAACTCTTTTAGTGTTCTAGCTGCAGTGGAGACTCTTTCTTATTTTTTCAAATCCTTCTAAGTTGTGGGGAGGGGTGTAGCACCTAGTTAAGAGAATGTTATCAGATTCAATTATTTAGCCTTGATACATATAGCAGTTTGCAGTCAAATGGGTTCAATATACTCTGCGACTATCTTATAATTAGTTTCAGTGCAGTTATACAGTTAACAGATACAATCTTGTAGAAGGTAGGTTACTTTCAGCTCAAACTAATTCCGTACACGCTGCGCCTATCTCATTGGAATAGTCGCATTGGTATACGGCTCTTGTACGTTGTGCAAACCAAATAGGGCTGATTATATCAAGTATTATAACAATAAGAAGCACTGTTTAGTTACAACTTAGCCAGATAATTACATTACAG
Source organism: Protopterus annectens (assembly GCF_019279795.1). Lineage (NCBI taxonomy): Eukaryota > Metazoa > Chordata > Ceratodontiformes > Protopteridae > Protopterus > Protopterus annectens. The sequence continues at coordinate 534,614,889 of NC_056739.1, forward strand.
ATGTGGTAGAATTAGCGACTACACAAACATTGTATTTTAGCAACCAGAAACACTGTTTAGTCGCATCTAGCCAGATGTATACATAGCAAATGTTATACAATTAGCGACAGGCAAATTCAACCAGATAAACTCTTTCCTAATGTAGTTTGATAGGCTACTACACAGACAAGCATTCTATCTGTAATGCTAGCATTCTAGTTCAATTGTCGTACTACTACTATGCTATACAGGTACACAACGCCATTTCTTATGGTATACCATGTGTGTCTAGTTTCAGGAGTTAGCAGTATCCTTTGAGACTTTAAGAGATTACTATTTCAGTTTGTTAAACTGCTTGCATATTAGTGTTAAATGTTATAAAAACAGACACATACCTATATTAAGATGCAGCTTCTGGGTCTGAAGCACCTGGGCATTTAAAAAATGGCGCCAAGGGTAGAGGGCTAAGTAACCTTGCTTGCGTGAGTAAAGGGGGGGGGGGTCTAATACAGACACAAGTTGCAAGCTTCTGAAAGGAAAGTAGTTAGAAGTATACTCTTTGGCTATGGAGCTCACAGTTCTAGCCTTTTTACAATTACAGTTCCAATTTGTAGCTAGGTATTTCCTTTACTTTTGAGTAGCCAAATTCGCTGATTTCTGGGTTTGCAATATTGTGTTTGAAGAAATGACACAGATTGCCTTGATTTACTACAGGTATACACCTTACTTTAAAGTGTTACTTAGCTGCCATATGCTTAGTTTCACATTTGGTTTCTATATGAAACTTCGTAATGCTGGGGATTACGCTAGTCTGTATATGGGGATATATCCAGTGCTATAGACCCAGGGCTGTAATTTAATAATGTTTCAACACAATATTAACCTTATTGGTAGGACGCTGTGGGTAGTGCAGCAACTCTTTTAGTGTTCTAGCTGCAGTGGAGACTCTTTCTTATTTTTTCAAATCCTTCTAAGTTATGGGGAGGGGTGTAGCACCTAGTTAAGAGAATGTTATCAGATTCAATTATTTAGCCTTGATACATATAGCAGTTTGCAGTCAAATGGGTTCAATATACTCTGCGACTATCTTATAATTAGTTTCAGTGCAGTTATACAGTTAACAGATACAATCTTGTAGAAGGTAGGTTACTTTCAGCTCAAACTAATTCCGTACACGCTGCGCCTATCTCATTGGAATAGTCGCATTGGTATACGGCTCTTGTACGTTGTGCAAACCAAATAGGGCTGATTATATCAAGTATTATAACAATAAGAAGCACTGTTTAGTTACAACTTAGCCAGATAATTACATTACAGATGTGGTGGAATTAGCGACTACACAAACATTGTATTTTAGCAACCAGAAACACTGTTTAGTCGCATCTAGCCAGATGTATACATAGCAAATGTTATACAATTAGCGACAGGCAAATTCAACCAGATAAACTCTTTCCTAATGTAGTTTGATAGGCTACTACACAGACAAGCATTCTATCTGTAATGCTAGCGTTCTAGTTCAATTGTCGTACTACTACTATGCTATACAGGTACACAACGCCATTTCTTATGGTATACCATGTGTGTCTAGTTTCAGGAGTTAGCAGTATCCTTTGAGACTTTAAGAGATTACTATTTCAGTTTGTTAAACTGCTTGCATATTAGTGTTAAATGTTATAAAAACAGACACATACCTATATTAAGATGCAGCTTCTGGGTCTGAAGCACCTGGGCATTTAAAAATGGCGCCAAGGGTAGAGGGCTAAGTAACCTTGCTTGCGTGAGTAAAGGGGGGGGGGTCTAATACAGACACAAGTTGCAAGCTTCTGAAAGGAAAGTAGTTAGAAGTATACTCTTTGGCTATGGAGCTCACAGTTCTAGCCTTTTTACAATTACAGTTCCAATTTGTAGCTAGGTATTTCCTTTACTTTTGAGTAGCCAAATTCGCTGATTTCTGGGTTTGCAATATTGTGTTTGAAGAAATGACACAGATTGCCTTGATTTACTTCAGGTATACACCTTACTTTAAAGTGTTACTTAGCTGCCATATGCTTAGTTTCACATTTGGTTTCTATATGAAACTTCGTAATGCTGGGGATTACGCTAGTCTGTATATGGGGATATATCCAGTGCTATAGACCCAGGGCTGTAATTTAATAATGTTTCAACACAATATTAACCTTATTGGTAGGACGCTGTGGGTAGTGCAGCAACTCTTTTAGTGTTCTAGCTGCAGCGGAGACTCTTTCTTATTTTTTCAAATCCTTCTAAGTTGTGGGGAGGGGTGTAGCACCTGTATTAACTTTTGAAAAGAACACTAATTTAGCGACGATCAGGCAACCAAAGTAATCCTTCATAGAAATACAACCGTTTAACAACTACCCAGAGCAGAATAGTTCCGAGGAAAGCTCTGCTTCAGTGTTTTATTGGATGTTGTAACGATCGGTTGCATAAATAATTAGATGAAGGTGTTTGTGCATATCAGCACTTCTTGCAGTTGTTAATTGTGGTGGCCGCATCTCTCCTCCCTTAGTACACATTCACACAAATCACACCCAGGCACACACACACACACACACACACACACACACACACACACACACACACACACACACACACACACACACACACACACACACACACAACACATACAGACACACACACCACATTCCCAGTACGTGTCCTGAGTCATCTTTTCCAGCCCTGGACTCTCATGAAAGGTGGCAGTCCTAAGTTACATGCCAAATCCTTGGTATCTAGTGCCCTCCTACCCTCCAATCTCCATAGTGTGAGAAGTGCCACTATGGCACAAAAGTAGTATCCCTGCTGTGTAGTGGTTCATCCCACCACCAATCCCCATTCTAGTTTAGTTGCTTTTAAGGCACAAGACAATTGTCCCTAGTGCCTAGTGTTCTCTCCACAGCTATAACTCTCAACTTTACAAACTTTTGCAGAATGTCCATATTTTTGTTTCATATTTTTGGTCTATTTTTCCTAAAATTGTGATTTTCTGGCAAATCATTAAAGATTGAATTCAGAAAATAATGGCAGACATTTCAGTTTCAGACATCATACCTTTCAGAAAATTCATACTAATGCAAAACGAATCATACTAATGCAAAATAGGGATCTGAATGGAGAGATGATAATATCAGCAAAAGGAGAGAAGTATTGCTGGAATTAAATTCGTCCTCAAGTTTTGATGAGTACCTTCATGAGGTGGACCCTGTTTTTCACAAAATCTCACCAACACAACACTGATATATAGACTATATTTTATATAGCACGTATCATGGACAGAAGTAGGTTAAAAATAAAGAAGGTAGCTGGGTGGACAAGTCCCAGGATAAAAAAGTGCCCGATCCTGGTAGGCTTACTGGTACCAGGACTGGAAAAATGACAGTGTAGAATCCTCAAGACGTGCAAATATTCCTACAATGGGGTTAGGCTAGACCCAGGAAGAGGAGGATGGCCCCCTGTTGTAGAAGGAAGTAGCAGTCCACAAAAATCACACAAACTGATAGGCCAAAAAAGAGCCATACAGATGACAGAGAGGACTACTGAGGATAGGAAAGAAATTATGCATTGTTACTATTATGCAAGAACCCCAGAATTTCCAGACAAAAGATATGAGAAAAGACTAAGAGAAAAATTAGAGGAAAGAAAAATACTTGTACCAAAAAAAGTCAGAAGCTTCAAATAAAAATGTGTGTTCATTAATAAAACAGATCCATGAAAAGCACTATATAGACCACAAAACCTTGTGCTGTTTGAAAAAGAAGCAACTGAGAAAGTGTGAAAATTTAAAGAACAAAATGTAGACACATCTGAAAGGTATAAAAAAAGAAATATGGACATGGGAAAGAAAGATAAATTGGATATGGTACAATATATTTCATTTATTTATTTATTTTCAGCTTGATTACCGGGGAAGTCCACTGGGCCTAAAAGTGCCCGTTTTCAGTGGAGGCCCGGGGAGAAAAGCTCCGTAAGCAATACAAATACAATGAAGGTTACATTATGTTTAAGTAAAATGCAAGAATAGAATTCATACATTCAGAAATGCAGATGCATAAGATGTAAATCAAACAATGCAGCTAATAGATAATAGAGAACACCCATTACTGGAATATCAATTCAATACAATATGATACAAATATCTGTAAGAATAGGAACATTTTTCTTTTTTTTTTTTTTTTTTTTACATTGGTGGTACTGATATATACAGTATTTACAGTTTGTAGTATTAAGGAAGAAATTCATTAGTCAGAGAAAGACTGTTGAGTCTATTTTAGGAGAGTAGAAGTAAACGCAAGCAATGTAGAATAGTCAATGGGGGAATTCAGTGGAATTTATGTAGGGTGGAAGCAGGAGCATTTCCATTTGGATGATAGGTATAGGAATAGTTGGGTCTTGAATGATTCTATATTGGGTATATTCCTGAGAGATGGGGGAAGAGAGTTCCATTTCTTACCTAGTGAGAAGGAGAGAAGTAGTTGGCCAGCGGGACGTTTTGGTTTGTAGATGGAGACGAAGTTTTGGTGTTCGGATCTCAGAGATCTATTTGTGATGTATGGAGGAAGGACGTTTGTTATGGCTGGGCATTTTTCAGGGTAGAATATTAATTTGCGAGCTGTGGTTAGTTGGAGATAGTCTAGTTGGTTAGATAGTTCTAGCCAGTTTAGAGATTGTAGGGAAAGGCAGTGGTGAGTTGAGGTTTTGGAATTAGTGGCAAATTTAGGGACCTTATTATAGCAAGTTTCAAGTTTAGAGATGATAGAAGACATATTAGTTAAGAGAGGGGTGCCATAGAGTAGTGTAGGTAGAAGGTAGGTAGTTGCCAGGGTAAGTCTAGAGGAGTTGGTAAGAAAGCGGTTGTTCCGGTAGAGCATACCTAACTTGTGGTGGGTTTTATTTATGTTTTGTTGTATGTGGATGTCATATTTCAGGTTTTTGTCTATAGTAATGCCAAGATATTTTGCGGAGGGGACAACTTCAGTAGCAGTGTTGGTTTGGCTTAGGACTATGAAAGCATTTTTGTCAAAGGAGAAAGCGCTAATAGGAGGGAAGAGTAGTATTTTAGATTTGTTAGAGTTGAGGGAGAGATGGTTTTGTTGCATCCAGTTCTCTATAGTGGAAAATACGATTTGGGTTTTGGTTAGTAGTTCAGGTAGGTTAGAGGCGGCACAAGCTAAGGCAGAGTCATCAGCGTATTGGATGACTGTTGTATCAGGGATGGCAGTGTGGAGGTTATTAATAAACATGTTGAAAAGTAAGGGTCCTAGGATGGATCCCTGGGGAACGCCGGTTGATGTTGGCAAGAAGGAGGAGGTAGAGTTCTTCCATCTGATGGCTTGGGATCTGTCAGATAGGTAACTGGAGAACCAGGCTAGAGAAGTGGGGGAGAGATTGAGGTTGGCGAGATGAGAGAGAATGTGTTTAGGGAGATGGTGTCGAAAGCTTTAGATAGATCTAGCAGTAGTGTGGATACTAGTAGTCTGGAATCTCGAGCTTGATTGATTGTTTCTAGGAAGGATATTAAGGCAGTTATAGTGCTGTGGCCAGGGCGAAAGCCATGTTGGGTGGGTGTTAGGAGGTGATTCTGGATTAGGAAAGGCATAAGTTAGTGGTGAACACATTTTTCCAATATTTTAGATATAGGGGATAGAAGGGCGATTGGACGGAAATTGGAAATGTTGGTGTTTTTGCCACCTTTGTGAAGAGGTAGGATGTAGGCTGAGCACCAGAGTTTGGGTACATAAGACTCTTTTATGTTAATGAAGATACTGATAGGGAGAGCTATGCCTTCTGCAGCACATTTCAGGAAGGAGGAGGGTATATTTTCAGGGGCATTGGAGCAAGGCTTTAGTTTAGATAAGAGCCTTTTTATAAAAATGGTTGAAACTGGTTTGATCTGGAAGTTATGAGGGTAGTTGTTAGTGTTGTTGGGTAAAGTGGAGGGAGAGTTGGGAGAATTGTTTTTAGGGAAAGCTTTTGTGAGCTTAGCTATGGATTCAGTAAAGAAAATGTTGAAGTGAGAGCTCAGCTCCAAGTCAGTTAAACTAGGGTCAGGGCAGGGGTTATTCCTGGACCCTGGATACAGAAGGGAATTGACTGATTTCCAGAATTGTTTTGGGTTTTTCATATTGTTGGTTTGTAGTTTATTATAAAAGTTTTTTTTTGTCTGAGGAGATTAATTTCTTTACTTGGTTGCGGAGTTGGGTATACTGAAGTAAGGTAGAAGAAGTTTTATTTTTCTGGTAAAGCTTCCAGGATTTGTCCCTGAGGTGCATGCTTTGTTTTGTTTCATTGGACAGCCAAGGAGCAGGATTGGCTTTGACACGTTTGTTTCTTAGAGGGGCTAGGGAGTTGAGAGTATTTAGGAAGACAGAGTTAAAATGTTCAATGGCCTTGTCAAGGGGGAGAGAGTTTAGAATTTGCCAGTTTATTTGTTTAAGAATATGTGAGAAGATTGTGGGGTTGAAGTTCCGAAGGTTACATGTTTGAATGTAGTGGTGTTAATATTGAATGGAGTTGGCTGAGCAGTGAATAAAGGCAGGGAGATAGTCACCGAAGGAGTCAGGGACAGTGCCAGAAAGAGTTATTTTGTGTGGGTGAGAGACTAAGATCCAGTCAATGATGGAACCAGGGGGATGGTTTTGTTAGGACGAGTTGTTGAGTGGATTACTTGGGAGAAGTTGTAGAGGTTAATGGACAGGGAAGGAGAAGGTGTGTTAATTTTATTCCAATCTATGTTAACGTCACCAAGAATGTAGGTTTCATATCTTATTTCAAAAGAGGCCATATATGCAAAGGAGAAAGCCAAATTAATCAACACAAAAAAGGCAACCCCAAAAATATCCAAAGAGAAATACAGGCAAAGGCATCCAGCTATGGAAAATTTCATGATAAAAAAAAATAAGATCACAGAGAGGGAACATAGAACAGAAGATCAGTCAAGTAGAAGTTAAAAAAAATAGAAGCTGAAGATATGGAGCATTTGCAAAGTGAAGGATTCAGTGTAGAAAGTCTAGCACAGGTTATATCACAGCATGGTGGAACAACTAGTCCACAAAGTAAGGAGAAACAAGAAGAGCAGGGGACATCTGAAGAATAAATTTGGACACAGGAAAGAAAAAGAGATTTGATATGGTGCAATATTTATGCAAAGGAGAAAGCAAAACTAATCAATGCAAAAAGAGCAGCACCAAAGATATTTGAAGAAAAACAGAGGCAAAAACATCTGGTTATGGAACATTTTACAATACAAAAAAATAAGAAAACAAAGAGAAAAAGTAGAAAAGAGGATTAGTAATGGAGAAGTTAAAGAAATAGCAACTGAGGTTACTGGTTACCTGCAAAGTGAAGGAATTAGTGTAGAAAATGTAACTCAGATAACAATACAACATGATAGAGCAATAGACACCCAAATTAAAAAAACCAAGAAGCATCTAATCAGTTGACATATGATGATACTTTGGAGCCTCTCGTAGGAAACCAGAACAAACATTCAGTTGGAGCTATACAGCTAGGGAAATAACAGGAATCTGTGGCAATTGTAACACAGTCAATGTCATGGAGTGATAGACCAGTGAGTTTCCATATGAAAGAGCAATGGATGACACAGGGTAAACTGAAGAGAACATGGCACAGGAAGATGCTTGGGAACTTTCTATAGAATACCCACAGGAAATGGAGAACAAGGAATGTACCCGTAGTTTAGAAGAAAATGATCTAAGAAAAGAGTTGCTTGAGTTAATAGAGATGGATAGACATATTAAGATCAATGAAAGAAATAGATTGCAGAAGGTCAATAAAACCCAATAAGTTAGAAGTTTGATAAAAACAAATGAACACAGTAATTAGTACTGTCCATACAGATTCATGTGATATAACATAAGTAAATAGGATACATTACTGTGCAGCCATATCAATAACAGATAAAGTCTTAATGCAAGAATACAGGGTAGTAAGAGAAAGTACGGGGAGAAATCAAATGTCATTATGGAAGTATTGAATGGAAATAAATATAAAGCCATTAAGACAAGAAGTGTCACTGTTAGAAGAGTATAGAAGAGGAAACAGATCAACAAAAATACTTAGAAAGATAGATGTGATAAAAGCAATGTGAGGTATTATAATGGATCAGGATTTATTGTGCACCATCGCAAATAATAAACTAAAAACATCAGCACAGGCTGAAAAACTTAGAAGATACACACATATAAAGGAAAAGTGCAAAATAAGCAATTTATTGATGACCAAAAAAACTTTATAGAGAATTAGGAAACAAGGTAAAAGGAACTGAAAGACCAACCAAAAAGAGAAGAATTAGATACATTTTGGAGAAATATTTATGAAGATCATGCGGAACATAACAGAGATGCTAAATGGATAGAAGAAGTAAAAGAAAGAATAAGAAGTTTAAATGTACAGGATATAAAATGGGATGAAGTAACAGCCAGAGAGATTGAAACAAAGTTAAGAAAAGCCTCTAATTGGGAAAAACCAGGCCCAGATGCAGTACCTAACTTCTGCCTAAAGGTATTAACATCTTTACATGAAGATTTTAGCTATGAGTAAGAACTATTTATATGCGCACCCCAAACTGACACCAGCCTGGCTAACAACAGGAAAAAACAATGCTCCTACTTAAGATTTAATCTGCAAGCTACCAAAAAACTGTAGACTAATAACCTGCATTCCGATGACATATAAACTATACACTGGAATTGAAGTCAACAGTTTATAGTCATTTAGAAGAAAATTCAATTATGGCAATAGAGTAAAACTGTAATAAAAGAAAGTCATATGGAACATAGGATCATTTGTTGTTAAATAAAGTCATAGTGGAGAACTGTAAAAAGGGGAAGAATCTAAGTATGGCATGATAGACTACAAAAAAGCATTTGACAGTATCCCACATTCATGGATAAAAGAGTGCTTAAATATGTATCAGATACACCCTACATGGATAAACTACATCACCGCAACCATGAAACAGTGGCAAACCACTTTGCAGTTAAACGATGATTAAGGGCAAATTATTATTCCAGGGATAACAATTCAAAGGGGGTATTCCAGGGTGACTCTCTGTCACTGTTGCTCTTTTGTCTTGCCCTTAAGCCATGAAGGTGTCTGCTTAGCAGATTAGGTCATGGCTATAATTTGGCTCCCAGAAAGCAACAAATTGTAAAGACTTTTCATCTTCTTTTTGTAGATGATTGAAAACTGTATAGCTCATCAGATGAGGAATTGAAAACACAACTGCAAGTAGTCAAAACTTTTTCAAATGATATAAGAATGTCATTTTGTCTTGATAAATGTGCAACAGTAACCTTTAAAGCAAGAAATCTGCAGCACCAGTTTATGACAAGAATGTGGTATAAAAGAACTTCAGCAAGAGGGAGTGTATTAGTGTTTTGGAACTGATGAAGGATCAACAATAAAACATGAACAAATGCAAATCAAACTCTAAGGAATATTTTAAAATACTTAAATTAATCCTGAAAACAGCATTGACATCTAGGAACAAAGTTCAAACTATAAACCAAATTTGCTCTTCTTGTCCTAACTTATAGCTATGGATTGACTGACTGGCCCCAAAAGGTGTTTGATAGATTAAGACAGGGAAAATAAGAAGGATGCTTCATGCTCATCAAATGATTTATAAAAATCATTGTATACCAAGATTATATATTCCCCATTCTGAAGGAGGTATGGGTCTCCTTGAAATTGATTACATGTATAGATCTGCCATCATGGGACTGCAAACATATCTGCTGACCTCACAAGACCAAACATAGTGAACATTTTGAAACATGAGGGTAATAAATCCAAGATGACTTCCCTGCTTAAGAAGCAGAGCATATCAGCGTCAAGTGGGAATGGAAATCAGACTAGATGCAGATAAAAATCAGGCAGCAACTGAATGTGCCAGAAAAGAAGAGAAAGAATATAAGGTGAAAGATCAGATGAGAAGGCAAGAAATGTGGAAAATGCATAAATATAGTTGCAAGTATAGAAAACTCCTGGAACAACCTCATGTTGATCAGGATTGAATGCAGGAATGATTAAGGAGGGCAAATTCAAACCAAAAGGTAAAAGGTTAATATTGGTGGCCCAAGATAGTGGACTACATACAGTTGCTTTACAAAAAACATAGAACCTGCAGGAGAAACAGACAAATGTAGGTTTTATAAAACAGAATTGGAAACAGTTGCACACCTTGCTGCTGGCTGTAACATACTAATGGCAGAAGGACTGTATACCGAAAAGCATAATAATATGGCAAAACTGTTGCTGTCAGGATAGTGCAAATATTATAATACTGAAGTAGATGAAAAATACTGGAAACATGAGCCACAAAACATCATAGGAAATGATAAAGTCTACATCACATGAGATCACTCATTACCAACAGTTCAAAAGATAGATCCGAGAAAAATAGTGGTCCATGAAAAGAAGACAAAAGTAGGATTGATCATTGAAATCTCTATACCCAGTAACTACACTGTCTTATATACAGAGTCATAAAATATCAGGATTTTCAGGCAGAAACTAGAGCAACATGGAAGAAAGATGCCCAGACTGTTCAAGTAGTAGTAGTAGGAGCAAAGGGTCATATAGAAAAGAATCTACAATCATATTTAGATAGGTAATTTCATGTGAATTGCAGAGTGAGTCTTACTGGGCACATTGCGGGTGCTGCAAAGAGCACTTCTGGCTAACATCAAAGATTGAAACAATACTAATTTCATGAACTTTAATCGTACTTTGACTTAGGAATGGGAGCCATTCCTGTCATGGTATTAGAAATTCCCTAAAAGACTTGCAGAAATTAAAACATACAAAACCTGTAATTCTATCAACTTTTTAAATTTGTAAGGGAATATTTAAAAATTGTCACTATTTTTGGGCCTTTGGCCCTCATTATTTAAGGCTTTGTCCAGATTTCTTGCTCTAAGAAGTTGAGAGGTATGCTCGCAACCAATCCCAAAATGGATATCATTAAGGCACAAGAGTAGTATCCATTGTGTCATATTGCCCTGACCACCGATCCCTATACTGGTTTAAGTGCAATTACGGCACAAGTCTACTGATTTAATCCATAGTTGCTAATAGTCACCCCATTCCCATGGTGCAGTTATCTTTGGTAGTTAGTGGTTCTCCCACCCAATGTTGCTAACTATGCTTGTTAATCTAGGCCATGTCAAATCCAGAGCTGTTGGACAAGCTACACTTAAAGAAATCCCAATCCCTCAGAGCCACATGCTCTAGGGATCTAAACCTTGTCATCGCAATAAACAAAACATGCTGAAGGGATAGGTTTCTGACCCAGAGACTCCCCAGACTCTGGAATAGATTGCCCATACATGTCAAGAAGAGTGCCTCTTTGGCCCTCTTCAAAAAGAACCTTGACGATTGGATGGGAGAAAGGAAATTCACCCCAGGGATCACGTCAGTCACCCTGCTAGACAGGGGTCCAGGGAAGTAAATAGTGTGGGAAGAAATAGCCAGGGAATTGTTATGGCTAGGCTTGTATAGGCCCTAGGGCTGATAGCCTAGTACCAACCTATGAACCTATGAACCTATGGATGCGTATAGGTATGACAGCCACCCTAACCCACACTCATATACATCAAACATACACACACACACACACACACACACACACACACACACACACACACACACTCACACACACACACTTACCTCACACCATCACTACCCCACTTATGGTGTCTCCGAGGCAGACCCAAGCACACAACACACAGACATGCACTTGCACACATGCATGCATGCCCACATCACTCACTTACTCACTCACACATGCAGTCCCTCTCTGTTACCAATTTTATACAGGGATAGGGTTGTGTTACACACTTATCCTTTTTTCAAGCCAAAAAATGTTTCAGTCTTCACTTTCTAGCAATCTTCTAATCTCCATGTATTCTTTCCGGAACCTAAGTATAAGAGATAGACATTACTTTATATCTTAGATATGCATAAGCAATTCATTTTCTACCTTGACAGAGCTAAACCCTTCAGGAAGGCAGGGAGGCTTTTTATTTCCTTTCTTGTGGCAAAGAACGGTCAGCCTGTCTCTAAGGAATTCACTGCATGTGGTTGCCCTCTGTTATTTTTTTTTTTGTTTGTTTGTTTTGTTTTGTTTTTGGTGAGGCAAATGCAGGCAAGGTAAAGGAACTTTTCATTAAAGCCTTTTCTTATCAGTGACATTTTGGAAAAGAGTGGACTCTAGAAGTAATCTAGAGGCAGTAATTTGGTCCTCTGTCCTTTCCATCACAAAGCACTGCAAACTGGATACTTTTCTAGATCTAGTGCAGGCTTTGTGAGGACTGTTCTCCAGGTGATCCTGGACCTTTATCCTTACAGCTCCCAGGCTGAGTAAGCTTTGGGAATCTGATCATATGCCAGTAAGACAGCATGTTTGTTGAACATAGTACAGTTGAATTAAATTACACTTAGCTGTAACGACAGATGTTCATAGAACATATTACCCTCTCACCAACCCCATTCTGTTGGGTGTATATAGCTGGTCGTAGGAGGTGCTTTTGAGTTTAATTCAGCAACTTTTTTGGTGTGTGTGTGTGTGTGTGTGTGTGTGTGTGTGTGTGTGTGTGTGTGTGTGTGTGTGTGTGTGTGTGTGTGTGTGCGCGTGCGGCTTTTGGTATGGAACAGTAGGTGTTTGTAATGGTCTGCAATGCTTGCTTTTCCACCTGCTTTTCTTATTGGACCCTAGAAAACTAAGGGTCCTGACTGTGAGTGTGAAGGGCTGTCTGGGTCCTGCCAGTATTTTGGCCCTTTATCCATACAGATAGGCAGTGAGAGGAGTTTTGAACTTTAACAGACTGCAAGGGGGGAGATGACAAGGCCCTAGAACCCATATTCCAGTAAAAAATTGTGTTCTCCAACCATCTACTGTTTTAGGTAAGTGGAACTTTTGCAACTGTACTTTTTTGAATTTAAACATTAGTTGTGATTCTAAGATTTATTGTTTCACATCAAAAGATTTTAGAAAACCTACATATTCTAATCCAGATAGACTACCAGTGATTACTTACTTTTTAACAATTTCTAGGTGCTTAAGGGGATGTTTTTTGAAAGGAGTTACAAAAAGGAGTTTATTGATACAATTTTTGATGGAGTTAAGTTGGGTAGGTATATTATGTACACCCCTATTTTAAAAAAAATAAAAGGATTAGTCTCTTTATTTCTTTTCCTTTAGTGCATATGGAAGAAAATAATTGTGAAATTGATGGTAGTTTCATTTACTGTGAATGATAATGACATTAATAAAATTATCAATACTAATTGGAAAATGTTTTCCTGGTACCCTGAGATTTTAAACAAGGTGGGAGATAAGCCAATTTTATTGGACAAAGGGCATACTATTATAATTTTTTGTAGCACATTAGTAAAAATATAAATGTATGTTAAGTATAAAGTTGGATTTATGGAATGAAACCCATCAGTGAGACTCGTACAAATATTGTAGATACATTTATGTAGGACCAAATGTTGTGGGTAACAAAGAGTGAATGTTTTTAGAGATTTTTATGATTATAAGACAGAAGCATTGGTATATTATGCCACGTATGACTCTTGTACTAGGTTTTTATATTGGGAAGACTATTAGAAAGTTTTGGGAAAGGTTAAGTGAACACATCACTACCATCCAGAATAGGGATTATAGTAATGCATTGGGGAAATATTCTATAGTATGTACTTATTTATTTATTTTTTTTAAGTTTACCTTTTTTGTTTTAGAAAGTATCACTGGATTTTATAGAGGCTGTGATGTAGACAGTTCCCTAGATTTAGAAAGCCCTGTAGAATGTGCAGGATTAGTCTAAGAGCTATTGTCGGCAATATGGCCCACGTGTGATCCAGGAATGAGCTCCCAGGACGTGCATGTGAGCTCTTAGACTAATCCTGCATGGACTGAGATCCTGTATGCAAATTACCCTCATTTGCAGATGAAAACCATGCAAATGAGGGTAATATGCAATCCAGGAAGCTGGCAGCTGTCTGTGCAGGACGAGTGCAGTGTGCAGAAATGTACTCGGTTAGCAACCGAGTACATTTCTGCAATCTACAAAACAGAGCTATGACAGCTCTAAATAAAGGCTGCATACCATTGAGGAAGCATGCCAATGGCCAGGTAGAAGGTCTTTGGCATTGCAAACTGTTAAAAAAAAAAAAAAAAAAACTTTTATTTTTTTTTCGCCAATCTCACCTATTTAAACATAGGGCAGTGGCGCGCAAACTGGATCGGGGGGGGGATAAGAAAATATATCTAAAATAAGCATTCTAACTAAAATCAGTATTCAGCCATGCAAGTCAATGGCAGGCAGAAGACAAGCTAGCCAGTGGTTAATGGTTGCTAAGGGGTGAGGCCCAGTGTGGGACATGTAACTATGCATTAATAGGCAATCCTATGCAGATGAGGGAAAGGTTAGTGAATCCCATATTTCCTCAGGGTGTGAGGCAGGTCCCAAGAGTGTAAAAGTATAAATAGCTGGGTGCAAGACTAGGATATAGGTGAAATCATAGGAGTGTGTGTCAGGCATACTGTAAGTGGATTGAAGACCTGTGGCTCGGGTTGCACCTAGCTTAGCACAGCTAAGCTAGGGGTGTGTCTAAACCTACCTAGCATTCTTTACAAAGTGTAAGTGGGTGTGTGTGCCATGCACCAGGTTTTATAGGAAGAAAAAGGAAGTTAAACCAGGAAAAAGCAGCTCTGTGCACATCTGAGCACTCTGTTTGCACGGCCTGCACACAGGCTTAAACAGGGAGGCAATGGGAAGGGAAAACAGCAGTAGGAAGGTAATCAAGGAAAACTAGCTTAGCTGACAGGTGAAATGTATCAGAATCAGCCAATTACACAGACAGCAGACCAGCCCAGTCCAGCACACCACTATAAACTATGCAAACACCTCTCCCCCTTGTTTTCCCTAAAGCTCTGTACTGAGGGGGGGGGTGAGGATATGAATTATGCTGAGCAACCCACAGTGAGGAGACAGAGAAGAGTGTACAGACCCAGGGTAACCTACCAAGGGGGACATGAGCTGGAGATAGTGGAGCACTATAAGGTGGACAGGGGCCTCCTGCAGCAAATTGTTGAGCTGTGCCGGCCATGCCTGATACACAGAACTAATAGAGGGGAGCCCATCACAGTGGATACCAAGGTATGCGTAGGCCTAAGAATACTAGCTACAGGTACCTTCCAAAGGCCAACTGGGGATACGATGGGAATTTCACAGGCATCAGCATCCAGGGTACTCCACCAGTTCCTGGATGCCATGTCAGCACATGTCAGTGAGTATGTATATTTTCCCATCACCTGTGAGGCATTGGTCAGCAATATGCGTCACTTCCTCCAAATTGCAGAATACCCTGAGGTAGTGGGTGCAATAGACTGCATGCACATACACATTACAGTACCACCAGGTCAGCGGGGTAGGGTCTACATCAACTGCAAGGGCTTCCCCTCCATCAACTGCCAAGTTGTGTGCGATGCACAGGGCATAATAATGAATGTGTGTGCTGGATGCCCTGGAAGCTACCAAGATTCCCACATATGACTTCTGATGCAGCTGTACCAGATATTTGCCAATGGGGACATCCCACATGGTCACCTAGTGGGGGATGCTGGATACGCACTGAAGCCATGGCTCATGACACCCATCAGAAATGCACACACACGTGAACAAGAATTCCATAATGAGGCACACACACAAACACGAATCATAATAGAGCGTGTGTTTGGGATGCTCAAGTCATGGTTCTGGTGCCTGAACACATTCGGTGGAGCATTGCAGTACTTGCCAACTACATGTATCCAAATTCTCCTTGTATGTGCCATACTACACAATATGATCCTGCGGAAACAGCTGCAGCAGGAACAGCATGGGGCAGGGCCACACAGCCCCCCACCAGTGCCAAGACCTGCACAGGAATAGAGTGACTTGGAGGAGGAACAACCTGAGCCTGCCCCAGTAGGCAGAAGGAGGTCTGCCCAGTATGCCCTGGCCTTGGCAAAGAGGCAATGCATAGCACATGCACTGACACAGTAGGGACCCAGGGAATGACACCTCTCTCCGACTCGCACATACAGTAAAAGGGATGTCAAACATGACATGACCTGTGCTCAGCCATGTATAGGGAGTGTACTATGTGCATCCAACATAGGCAGCCCTGCAGCACCACCCTCATTACTGGGGCACCCACAAGGTAAGTGACTCACACATGCCAGTTGGGGGGGCACATACCCAACAACAGTCACAGCCAGCAGGATAGGTGTAGACAAACACAAACAAATGCTGTACTATGTCCTTTGAATGAGCTCTATGGGTAACTCCTACCCCAGGCCTACACAGACAGACTACAGCAGACCAGCCAGTTGGATGTAAGTTGTGAAGGCTAGGAAGTCAGAAACTAATATGTAGGTAGTTAAAGCTAAGATCTGTAGTACACTGGTATGCCTCTAGCCAGCCTGATAGGTAAGACTACAGACTGAAATGGTGTACCCGACATACCAGTACAGTCCTAGCAAATGTGTAAAAGTGTAAGGTGTGCTCCACCATCCTACGTACACTTATAGTAACAGTCAGTTGTGTCCCCCCCACCCCTGTGTAGAAATGTAGAAACATTCAGGTGTCCCCCCCGCTATGCAGAAATGTAGCAGCAGTCAATGCCAAATGACCAATGTATACCTTGCAGACACAGCATGCTACCTGTCGGTGTACAGCACAAAGGTCAGCACTGCAGTACAAACTACCTGGACTTGATCCACACATGCAATATAGATGGCCATACTGGGCATACTCACACACTTAGAGGAATGAAGGCAATGTCAATCAGCAACATATTGAAAGGTCATACTGGGCATGGTCACACACTTAAACACATGAAGGCCATGTCAGCAAACACCAGTGGACCAGACATATCTGTCAGTTGCAGTTCTTAGTGCAGACACATGTCAGTATGCACCACTCCTGCCTTGCACACACAGTGGATCAGAATACAGACATATATGTAAGGATAACACATTATAATAAGCCAAAGGTAGACAGACATAGATGTGTTGAAGAGGGTGACCATGACAAGGAGCCATCTGGGCCTGTCCCACCCAGCACACAGCCAAAGGGCCCCAAACATATGAGGTGCAGGTATCACTCACTGCAGATATTAGTCACCAGAATCTGTCAGCATGACGGCGTGTTGCACGTGTCAGCTGTGCAACATGACTGTACAAGGAAGTAGTCATCTAGAAGCTGTATATATGTACCTGTGGCATATGACCCCGTGTGTGCCTGCATGCGGCATGACAACCCCTGCATGAATGGGTTAGGACCCATGCACATACTTCCCTCCCCATAGCAGTATCATGACAAGCCTGCTGAGGTCATCCAATGTGAAATACACCTTTGGGAGAGCTGTAGCTCAGTAATCCCCATGGCGCATCCCATAACTGCATACTGCTGTAGTGATAAACTAGTTAGGTAATAGTCCTAACCCCAGACTTGGCAACTGTGTGAGTGTGTGTTTGTGCGCATGTCTCTCGGTCTCTGTGTAGAGAGAAATGCTTTTTAGGCTACTCACACTCTGTACAGTTCATATACACAACTTTGGCAAAGCTACTGATGTCACTCACCTAGAAATATACCTCTGAGGAAATTATAGCCCACTAATCTCCGTAGCATGACCTGTAACTGTGTACTGCTATAGTGTGATAAAGTAGTTAGGTAGATATTCTTACCCCAGACCTGGCAACTGTGTGCTTGTGTGTGTCTGACTGAGTAGAGAGCAATGCTTTTTAGGCCACTCATATCCTGTACAATTCATATACCAACTTTGGCAAGGCTGCTGATGTCACTCACCTAGAAATACACCTCTGGGGAAATCGTAGCTAAGTAATCTCCGTAGCATATCCTGTAACTGCACACTGCTGTAGTGTGATAAAGTAGTTAGGTAGGTGTTCTAACCCCAGACCTGGCAACTGTGTGCTTGTGTGTGTCTGACTGTGTAGAGAGCAATGCTTTTTAGGCCACTCACACCCTGTACAATTCATATACCAACTTTGGCAAGGCTGTTGATGTCACTCACCTAGAAATACACCTCTGGGGAAGTCATAGCCTAATAATCTCTGTAGCATGTCCTGTAATTGTACATTGCTGTAGTGTGATGAAGTAGTTAGGTAGGTGTTCTAACCCCAGACCTGGCTTGTGTTTGTGTGTGTGTGACTGATAAGAGAGCAATGCTTTTTAGGCCACTCACAGCCTGTACAATTCATACACCAACTTTGGCAAGGCTGCTGATGTCATTCACCTAGAAATACACCTCTGGGGAAATCATAGCCCTGTAATGTCCATAGTGTGTCCTGTAACTACATACTGCTGTAGTGTGATAAAGTAATTAAGTAGGTGTTCTAACCCCAGACTTGGCAACTGTCTGTGTGTGTGAATTTGTGTGTCTCTGTCTGTTTATGACTGAGTGATGAACAATGCTTTTTAGGTCACACACACTCCTTAGAATTCATATACCCAACGTTGGCAAGGCTGCTGATTTCACTCACCTAGAAGTACACCTCTGGGAAAATCATAGCCCAGTAATGTCTGTAGCGCGTCCTGTAACTGTGTACTGCTGAAGTGTGATTTAGAACTGTGGTAGGGTTCCATCACCACCCATGGCAGTTCTGGATGTTTTACGTATGTTTCAATGTCTGTGTATGGAGCAATGCATCATAGGCTACTCACTTGCAGTACAATTCAAATACCCTCCTTTGCCAATCCTGCTGATGTCATTCATTGTGAAATGCAACTTTGGGGAGAAAGTTCTCCATAATCCCTGTGGTGTGATATAGGCCTTGTTCAGGGGGTTCTATACCTACACATGACAGTTGTGGATGTTTTGTGTGTGTCTCACTGTCTGTGTAGGGAGCAATGAAGTCACTCGAAGTACAGGTGAGATGCCCTACTTTGGTAAACCTGCTGATGTCATTGAGTGTGAAATACACCTTTGGGGAAGAATGTCTCTAGTAAACCCTGTGGTGTGTCCTATAACATCTCCATGCTGTAGTGTAATATAGGCCTTGGTCAGGGGTTCTATACCCACACATGACAGATGTGGATGTTTTGTGTGTGTCTCACTGCCTGTGTAGGTAGCAATGCATTTTAGGCTAGTCACTCGCAGTACAGGTGAAATGCCCTACTTTGGTAATCCTGCTGATGTCATTCACTGTGAAATACACCTTTGGGAAAGTACTCCAGAAATGTGTGTGCCATGTACTATAACTGCGTAGGATTGTAGTGCAATAAACTAGTTAGGTAGGGGTTCAACTCCCAGACATGACAGGTGTGTGTGTGTGTGTGTGTGTGTGTGTGTGTGTGTGTGTGTGTGTGTGTGTGTGTTTAACTCGTATCCTGGTAAAGGCGAGTGTGTGGTCACTGTGGATGGGGTTTTGCTTATTACTTTTATGGTGGCACTACTATATATCATAATGTCAACCATACAGGGATAACAGATGTAAATTAGCTGGGAGGCTGGGGTGCAAAGCCATACCCATACATGTGACATCAAGGCCAGCCAATCCAAATAAGCAACCCCACTATTACCCAGAACACACACTCAACCCATGTGTCATACGCACACACATGCCTAGGCAACAGTCAATATGTGGTCAGTACACTGCATATTGGCCACTGATAGTAACTATGCAGTGATAGCAGTGGGCTACAGAGGGCATGTCACCTTGCCCATCTGTCCAATATGCACATATGTGCAGACAGTGCACCTCCACCATATTCCCCAATGGACACCTGCACCACCTGTGGTGCCTTCACATGTGACTCACAATGGACAGACCATGCCTGACAACATGCCCTGTATGGACAGATGACACTGACATCAGGGAATGCTGTTGGCATGCTATCAATGTAGGTGAAGGGTAAACCTGCTGCCCATTACCAGTTCCTGCCACAGGTGGGCAAGGCTGGCACATCTGATGATAATCTGTGTTCACAACATGGGCCAGACACTGCAGGTACAGTTCCACATGTCACTGTACATGCATGTGGGAGGTGTGTACATCCCAGACACCATCCATGTCATGGACTAAGGAACACATACATGGCATGTGGTGTACAGCATTGGCCACACACAATACTCACCCAGCTGACTGGATGGAGGATGCAATACCCACCTGTGTGTGCAAATGCAGTAACTACAGGCCTGAGCCACAATACAGACCATTGTCATGTGACCTGATGCCATGATATACCCATTGCCTACCCTTGTACAGCCTGCACAGTTGACAACCACACTCCCATGTAGACATGCACCCATGCATGTCAGAACTGGCACCCTGTGTGTTCATGTGTGTGTTTTTTATGGTGCGTATGTCCACATCCAAACTCACTACAACCCCTCAGGGCATATTGAAGCATGCTGTCTGATGTCTGATATCTCCTCATACTCTTTGCCCATACGGCCTCCATATGACCCATGTGGTGCATGTGATACCTGCAAATTGATGTGTTGTGGCAATCCCACTACTGATGAGTTGCACAACTGGCCCTGCCAAGTGTGTCAGTGTGTGTGCATCCCTGTGTGAGTGTGCCTGTGTTGATGCTGGCACATGTTCATGCAGACAGGCACGTGTACAACACCTACCTAATATCTACCGTATCCCTGTTGCAGATGTCACTCACCCTCACATATGTGTTCTGAGTGCTCCACATCAGGTAACCCATGTGGTGCATCCAATAACTGCATCGAACTGTGATAGCACTACATAGTTGTCGGGGATTTGTCACCCTGTGCTGGTAGGTGTGTGACACAAACATGCCTCAGTTTTACCCTCCCACCCCTCCCTGATATGTATCTGCCTCTGTCTGCCTCCCCCACTCCCTCTGTGGTGGATGTGGAGACCCACACCTGCCTTGCTTAGGCAGCAGCATGTGTATTTTACGTGATGCTCATGTTCAGCTGATGGCCTCTGTATGAATTGCAGCCCTCCCCTAGCTGATTGCATGTGGAACAGCTGAAGTAACAATCCCATAGCCAATTGCATGGAAACACACTCCAATACCTAGGAACATCATGGTGGTGTTGGGCCTTTGCAGTCACTGTGAGCAGGAACTAGATTTGATGGTTGGCAAACAGCATCACCGATGAATTGGGGATTTATCTCTAACAACATACACTGTGGAAAGAGGGCAACCAAAGGAGGGGGATGTACCTGACCTGACTACAGACTGTAAGTGCTGCTATACTGCATTTGGAGTAATGTTGGTATAACAGTGTTTGTCTGGATATGCCTATCGTACATGTCGCAATACCTCCCATGTCAGTTCCATGTACATGAGGAATCCACATCCGCATCTGCAGACTGGGCAGTGTTGTGCCTATGGTTTCATGTGTTAGCCACAGTGCATCAATCTGTGGAATGCAAAAGGTAGTGTGAAGATTGCAGTCTGTAGATGGTGAAGGTCGTGACAGTTACTGACTTCATATCCCTTATAGGACATATGTTGCAACAAACCTTGCTACAATGAAAAATATATGAGGTTATCACAGCAACATATCTATACTGGCCCTGTGTATGTGCTGTCAGCCACACCTCTGTCAACCTTTGTACATATGGTGTGCATGAAGTGGTGCATATGTGCTGTAAATCATAAATACTGTCATTCTATCTGAAAACAAGCCAGTGATATATCAGATTGCTACACCTGTCATGTGCAGTAGTGGTTATATTTCATGACATAAGCTGGACATTCTGTGGATGTTTGTACAGTACTGAGGTCTGTGTAGTGATGGTGAATGTCAGTAGTGTGCGTATTGTTAGTTTGTACTTCAGCCTGTGTACAGACTGTGGTAGATGTCATTGTTCTAGCTCTCCTTCTATCAGATGTTACATGCTGCCCCACTGTATGGTACCATTTTGCCATACATGTTTGTAGGGCCATACACACACATGTCCCATACCATAGACAGCCATCATAATAAACTGTGTAGCAGCCCAGTATATGTAGGGTCATTCTGTGAATGGCACATATGAGGATGGTGTAGAACAGATATTCGATATACTGTAATATTATGCTAGCTTACCATATGTGTCTGTGGCAGTGTTCACATTGGTTCTGGTTATGCACTGTCACACAGGTGTATCTAACCCTGTGCTGTGACATGGCTGTCAGGCCTGCTATATATGCAGGTACATGTGCATTCCCCCATACCAGATGTAGGCCAGTGTTGAGCCAGTCTACCTGTAGCCTGCACAGTGCATTGTTACATGCCTAACAGCTTAGTGTACTTAATCAGTGGGATGTTATGTGCAGATACTTGCCAGGTGTACTGCTGCTGGGCCTCCCTTAAATGTCATGTAAGTCAGACAGAGCAGTGGGATGCTGTACAGATGTATGTCAATATCTAGTGGGTGGTATGTGTCCATGGCACCCCTATACCAGCAGTCATTATGTGTCAGGCCAAACAGGAGTGTGTGAATCCAACACCTATGGTGCTAAATGTATACCAGTCATTATGTTATATACCCATCTACATGGCTGTCTACATCCATATTGTCAGGCCTGGTACACATGTGGTGCAGTAAGGAATTATGTGTATACCTTTGCACTGTACAAGGTGTGTCCAAAGTTCCACATATAGTGGACAATATCTCTGCTGCACTCCACAGGGGCATTACATGCTAGCAGTGGTACCTTACAATGATTTCCCTAGGATGTCTGTCAGTAGCCAATGGCACATATGTTATAAGCAGATGTCCGCATCCACACATACCATGTCTGTGAAGACAATCCCAATGACAGTAGCAACAGTCTAGTAATATACCTGCTATACATACCTGTCATCCCCTTACACTATGACTTTGAGACTGTAGGGGCTGGTGTGCAGCTACACTCCATGTCCAGGACATATGATGGAAATATATGTGCATATACTTATCCAGATAGCCACATATATATATATATATATATATATATATATATATATATATATATATATATACACATGTATACTACATTGAATTACCACTGTCATGGCAACCACCTACTATAAATCCCTACAGCATGTGGGCATGGTCCCTTTAAATTTCCTGTGTGATGGACATCCATCCTGTGTGTGTGGGCATCAGTGATAAAGACAGCAGGTAGCAATACCTCTTACAGGAGAACCTGAACACTCAGAGTGGACACATATTTGTAGGAGGATCAGGAACTACAGACAGACTGTAGGTAGAGTTGTGTAATACTTTGCATAGTACTGGTGTTACAGGGTGTGTGTGTGTGTACATACTAGTGTACCATGGAATGCAGTCTGTCTGCATAGCTCACTACTGTGGGCCTAACCTCTTTCTGGACAGAGGTATGCCTATCATGTGTTGTCCATTCACCACACAGGTCCTGTGTCAGATATTACACTGGCAGTGTGTGTGTTGCATGCTATCAGTACATGGCTACATCCATGTCTATATCTAACCTCAATTCCCTGACTAAGGGTATGTTGCAGACTATCCTGTAACACCAGCACCTTGCTTAGTGTATGGCAACAGTGTTCCACATATGTGCCTGTGTTGCAGCCTCTGTCCCCCATCTACATACCAAGCTTTGCACATATGTCATGCTGTTGGGGGTTGTTCTCCAGTGGGCTGTGAGTACATCATACAGCCATTGCTACATCTAATCCACTACTTTTGTGATCCCCACACATACAGTGGAGCTGGGGCCATATATGTGTGGGCATTTCCTAAACAACACATCTGCGCCCTTATGCACTGAAAAGGCTGGTGTATGTAACAGTGGTATATGGGCTTGTATTATTGAGTCTAGGTGGGAAGCACCATAAATGACCTAGGCTGTTACAAAATATGGGGGTATCAGGGGTGAGTTGCCACAAGGTATGTGGATGCACAGTACCGTATACTCCACCTATATTGACATTACTTATATGACTTGGGGTACTGCAAGCCTACTGCCTCCTGCCATACAGACTGTTCTGTGCATTATGCCTTGTTATGTACCAGGTACAACCCATTTGATCACAAAACATCTTTACCTCCTACGGAGTTTGTACAGAGTATAGATAGGGGCTGCTAAACTATGCACCTGCAGTATATACTGTTGTTTGTGTGATACCCTGTGGCCTAGTCTGTCTGCATTATTGTGCATTCTGAAAGGTTTGGCCTGGACAGCTACAGTTGTGAACCTTTCCAGACTACTGTATTAGTGTAACTGTTTCACAGTTGCTGTAATCCTATATGATATGGCATATAGAACTGTTATAGTACACAATTAAAGGATTCCCATTCCTGCAAACCTGTGTGTGGTGTCTTTCCTATGACCTTTCTATGGGTATATGTTGCAGGCAATGATTGATATTAGTTTGTGTCACCCATACAGTGTCCAGTTTCAGGTGTTAACTGTAGGCATAGTGGCTGTTCCATATTGGTTGCACCTCCTACATATGTATCTTACTCTACATATAGCTGCGTGTGCGTGTATGTATAGTCACGTGTATTTTTATACATATATATATATATATATATATATATATATATATATTTATATATATATGTATATCTGCATATATGTGTCTGTGTATCTGTACCCTGGGGACGTTGATGGCTTCCACATATAACATGCCCTATGGGAGACAGACTGTACTTGGTAGTGTATTGCAGGGTGCATTTGTTTGGCTGTGGGGGGATGCCTTTTCCTACAAGACATATAGTGTGTGGGGTCTCTCAACCTCATTAACAGTGCATGTGGACATAGGTGTATTTGTTAATCTGCAATTGCTATCTACAGATGTATGGCCATATATACCTATATAGATATATGTATCTGCTAACAGATATATAAGAATATGTAAATAGATAGTGATACATATGTATATAGAGTTAGTAAAACAACATATATATTTATACATATGTATATCTATACATATATGGGTATGTTGTATCTGTTAAGGTTGCAATATAGTTACACATGTAGACATTTAGATGTTGGTATACATTCTCTGTGCTGTTGCATGACAGGACTGGCTGATATGTTTCTGAAACATTGAATATCTGTGTATCTGTCATGGCTTAGTGGTACATCACTTTGTCTAGGGTGTGCAGGGTCCTTGGTTTGAGCCTTGCAAGAGCTGTTTATTTTGTTGCTTGCCAGAACACAGCCCATTGGAAAGAGAGTGATTAAGGCACCTTAAAGCAGT
Organism: Protopterus annectens; assembly: GCF_019279795.1. Taxonomy (NCBI): domain Eukaryota; kingdom Metazoa; phylum Chordata; order Ceratodontiformes; family Protopteridae; genus Protopterus; species Protopterus annectens. The sequence goes on from NC_056739.1 coordinate 534,640,128, forward strand.
TGTAAGAAGGTTTGCGCGTGTTTGCGCGGAACTAAGCACTGCCTACAGAGGTTAAGCAATTTAAAAACTGCGTGTATGAAAACGTAACTGGAGGTTAGCAGTGCTTTCCGCCACACAAACCCGCACAAACCGACTTACAACTGCTTTAAAAATGCCTTACTTACTCTGTATTCAATGGGCTATGTTCTGCCCAGCAACAAAATAAACAGCTGCTGCAAGGCAACATACACAAAGTGATTTACCACTAAAACATGGCAGATATACATAATCATGATGTTTTCACACACATACCATCCAGCCCATGTATACAACACTACAGGGAATGTATTCTGCCATGTGTATACATTTGTGTGTGTATATATATTCATCTTTAAATTTATATAACATATCTTTATATTTAGATATAGGTATAGAAATATATATATATATATATATATATATATATATATATATATATATATACACACACACACACACACACACACACACATATATATATATATATATATATATATATATATATATATATATATATATATATATATGTATATATGCCAATGAATACATATATACATAGATACGCATACATCCATAGATATATATGTATACATCCACATGTCCACATATATACAGCACTATGAATGCATATATGTCAGCATATATATGGCTCACCTTTCAAAGGGAGAAATCCATGTGTCCAAAAGCTTGAAGGCCAAAAGTATGTTCTCAACATTGCACAATCTTGCAATATATGCATCGAATGTGCAATGAGCGAATGTCACTATGCATTCGCTCATTGCAGATTAGGCAATTTGGCTGCAGATGGCACTATAGTGGGGATGGGGAATATTTGCCTAGCCCCACTGTAGTGCATATTAGGAGTTAATATATCACAGTGGGGGGGTTGTGGGGGGCCCAGCCGAACAGACGGGGGTGCAGGAAGGCATGCCCCCCGGCATTATGATATATATTCCAACTTGCAGTTTGAGAGTCAACGAAGGTACCTTTAGAACTGCTGTGTTTTGAACTGTGGTGCAGTAAGAAATGATGGGTTTATCCTTTTGGTTTGCAGAAAGAGCTGTTTGAAGGAATGATTGTCTCCCTGTCAAAGGTGAACACATATATATCAATATAGGTATATATGGACATACATCTGTAGATGGAACTGGAATGTAACCACAACATATATGTCCACTTGCACCATTGGTGGGTTTGAGAGACCCAATCAACATACATCTGGCATGGATAGGTACCCACCCCCAGCCAAACATGTCTGGCCTGCAATACAATACCAACCTTAGCAGATCCCATAAGCAGGACCCTACACGACAAGGGCAGTACATGTTAACAGTACTCCATCCCACCTGTAGGATGTCAGGTTGGCATTACTAACATATCATGCAGTACAGTCAAGTGATGTGTCATGCTTGGGGGAACCCCCTGCGTAGGTGCAGTAAGTAGCTGGGATCCCTCATACGATCCAATAGGCCTACACCTGACAATTAATTCAACAATGTTGGCAGGGACGACCACATATCCACCATGTCAACTGGGAACTACAACCCAGTAGCCTGATGACCCTGGTCTGCAGGGACATGGAACATATCAACAATGAACCCATGGCCAATGTCTCTGGTAATCTTAACACACAGGACTCCACCATTGTTGGACTTTTCAAAGGCAGAGAATACAACCTGAACCTGGTATACCTCCTTTACCCGATCATGACAGGTGTAGATGAGGGTTAGAAGGTGCACAATGCCTATGTAGATTATAGCAGGCTTTTGTACACCATCCAACATGTAGGAATGTGTGTAGATGTTAAGGGCTCTACCTCCATTCACAGAATATGTTTCCACGAGGAATGCTTGGCATATGCCAACATTCCACCGGTGCCATCCCATGGACGTACAGTCCTTCACAGGTCATAGATGTGTTAATGCCCTCCTCCACACTGTTGTGTGCAGCACTACTGGGGCTGTTATAACTCACTGGATGTACCTGTTGTGGACACAACCGCCATTATTGCAGTTACCGTTGTGTCTATCCCCCCCCACATAGCTGTCTGTAATACTGTACAGTGTATGTAATCAGGTTGTTAGTTGTTGTTTACACCATTCGCAGTAGTTGAATACCTCACACCCTCCTAAGGGTAGGGCTATGCCACCAACATTGGCACACACATGTTACTTAGGTGAGGATTGCAGTAGAGTGTGGAGAGGGACATACACCCTACTGTTAGCATATTCAATGCCATCCACATTGCAGACTGCATATATAGCACTGTATGGTTGTGCCTATACTGTCTTGGTGGGATTACATGTGCAACAGATGTGTTACCTGCATGGGGACATACCTCCATGTGTACAGTGTTGTACCTGTACTGCATCCAAAGCAAAGACTCTGTGTGTTGTACCCAATCATGGCATGTATACCAGCCACTATACTTACTGATGCCCACTGTAAAAGGCCTGCTGACACCACTACACCCATCAACCATGTGGCACATGGACAAGCACAAAACAATCAGAATAGATACTTGTGACAACAATACAACATTGTTAATTACAGCTATGATGCATCATGGCTGCACAGCTACACCTTCCAAGATATTAGCATTTCACTTTACTGCTGATAACATGCTACACATCATTCCATTGCTACACTGCTGTACAGTTACCCTGTACATCAGCACCATGTTGGCCTGTCCCTGCGTTGATGTTATGGATGTCAGGGAGTGGCACAGGTATCATCATATGCACAGGGTGTCTTGGTTTGCCAGAAGCCTAGGCTGAGCCATACAATTGACAACATTTGTGTATGTGTGTGTGAGGGGCTGAGTACTGTTATGGGCCAGTGGTGATGTCGTGTGTGCAGGTATGTGGTTGCCCTAGGTTCATTGTTTATGTGTGTGTGTCTGCATGCACGCAGTTCCTCCATGTGGCTGCCCTATACAGGGAATTGTGAGATAGCTGCAGACTGTACCTTGCAGGGTTTGCAGTTCACCATCTCTGGCCACTGACATGGGACCTGTGCCTGGCAGGGGTGCTACAGGCAGTATCAGGTACAAAGTCAGACCGAGTACTGTCCCCCAAGTTTGACAGACATCCACAGGATCCAGGTCCCTCCTGGGACTGGCCAGGGCTACGTGCATGATGGTCTGTGGACAGCCCCCCTCCCACAGTGCTGGGGCTGGTAAAGCCACTATGAGAGCAGCTGTGACTGGTTGGAAGTCCACGGAGGCCTCCAGCTGCTGCTGTTGCTAGCATACATCCACATGGCCATCACAACCATCCCACTCTGTCCTAACACATGGACATGACTTGTGGAGGAGATCCAATGCTTCACCCCACTGTCTATCCATGACCTCAGTGTTATTATGGATGGCACCTGCTAGGTCACAGATGCCCTCTGCACCCTTAGACACTGCCTGGTGTACCATTCCATTGTGCCTGTGCCTCCATGACAGTCTGGAACATGCGTGTGGTTGAAATAGATGTGGCACATCTGCCAGGGGCATGATGACCAGCAGTGCTCCGATGAGCACCCCTGAACATCTGTCTATGTGATACCCCACCAGACATCTGGCTATGGCTGATGTGTCCTGACACACATGCCATAGATACCACACTGTCCTGGCCAATGCCAACCATAGGCTGTCCCTCAGCTAAGGCCAATGGTGATGAGGTAGGTAGAAGCAGTGTGACTGGGTGCATGGATGGGGTGGATACTTGTGGGTTGTCAATTGGTGGCCCAGCGGCAGCCCCTGATGACCCTTTCTGTGCCTTAACACACCTATCCTCCTGGTCCCTGTCTGTATCAGTGATATCAGATTCCCTACGGGGGGGGACCCAGCCCCACCTCACCACCTGTGAGAGGAAAACAGGGAACAGACAGTAAGACCTGTACATCACCTCTAAAAAGTACATACACACAAATACAAACGCACACACACACACACACACACACACACACACACACACACACACACACACACACACACACGTGCAGAAATGGCCACACACACAGACATACACACATACAGTCGACATACATGGCAACCCATACACTCCACCAGAAAGCACCTATGGACAGATCCTGCACTCTCATAACACACACAATAGCAGGCGATGGTGCAGTACAGTGTCACACACAAACCTGTAATTACACACATGTCAGCATGCAGGACATGTGGCGCTCAACAGCATGCAGTGCAACTGTAGTCAATTCCCGTTACCAACATTATACATGGCTGTGATGCATGACTTCTGTTAGTAGGTGATGGCCCTCCCCCTGGAACTCACTGTACCCATGTCCATAGCATTGCTGTGCACCTGTTCAGCACCCTGGCATGTACTGTGCACCATACCTCACAGGTGTAAACACCATTGCAGGATGTGTATCTGTGTGTCAGTTGTATTTCTGCTGCTGCTCACAGCCTCTGTGTGTTTCTGGATCACATGTGGACACGTGTTTAGTGAATGCTTGATGTGTATTCAAAGATGTCATCATCAGTGGTGCATGTATGAGTGATAGACTACCATTAGACCAACCACAGACACAATGTACTGTACCTATGGTGAGTGTAGAGACCATTATTGACCATGATTGAGCCCTGGCTGATGTTGCCTGTGGTACACATAGGTTCATAGGTAAGTACTGGTCTATCGGTCCTAGGGCCTACATAAGCCTAGCCACATAGGTTCCCAGCCATGCACCACCCACTAATGTTATTTCCCTGTGCACCTATCAGGCTGTGGCACAGACATACTACCCAGGGTGAATTCCCCATTTCCCATCCAATTGCCAAGTGTTTTTGTAAAGAGGGCCAGTGATTAGCATTGCCTGACATGTATGGGTAGACTGTTCCAGAGTATGGGGATTCCCCAGGACAGGACCGTATCCCTCCAGTATGTTCTGTGTAATGTGTTGATGATGTTTAGGACCCTGGAGCATATGTTAGCAGAGGGAGTGGGATGTCTTTATGTGTAGCATGTTCAACTGCTCTGTGTATGACATAGCTGTGTATGTTGGGCAGATGTCAGCTGTGCCTGGGCAATGTGCACTGGAGTGTAGCCACAGTTGTCTGAGATGGACTGTGTATTGCATGTGTTTGAGGCTGGTAATCCCATTAGTGACGGGTGTGCTCTGTCAGTGCACATGTACAATATGCATTATGGGTAGGTGTGTTAGATGTGTACATGGCCTACACCTTAGCTATGACATGCACAGTGAATTGCCAAGCATAACCTTAAACCATACTCATTGGCATCTGGCCTCTGTTTGCTGGTATCCCAGAAGTACCTACACTAAGATGGGATAGAGTTGATGTCAGTGGCCACAGCTGTGGCATTGCTACAGGGTGGCTGCAATATTACAGTACAAAACAGCTGAAGTCCACAGTACTACAGATTATGCATTGCTGCTTATCGGTACTACACAGCAACAGACCCCACATCTCACATATGCATGATCTACCTGTACAGATGCATACACTTCAGTAGTCTACTGATATGCCCTTGGACCTTACCTGCATGTTCCATGTCTGGTGTGTGTGTAGCACCCACCTCCATGACTGTATAAGTCTGTAGCTCATGTGGGTGGGCAGGTGCTACTAGGCTCATGAGCAGCTCCTCCACTCTGGTGAGGGGGGGGTGGATGTTATGGCCCCCTCTGTTGCAAGGTGGTCACCCTGCATGGCAGTGGCATGGCGATGTACTTGGCGGAGCAGGTCACTACAAAGGTGACGGACCTGCTCATATGTACGGCTGTGCATCCCCACCTCATTCACCCTGCGGACCACATCATTCCACATGGCTGTTCTCTCCTGCTGGTCCTGGCTTGTCTGTGAGAACAACAGCTGGTAGTTGTGGATGATGCTAGTGATTATAATCTCCTCCTCAGCAGTACTGTAAGCGGGATTCCTCAGGTGTGCCATACTCCCTGAAAGACATAATGATGGAAATATGTCTGAGCAACTCATATGTCAAGTTTACCATAATACAATACACATATCAGTCTCCCTCCACCATATCAGCTAAACATAATGTTCACACTACGCTAGTGGTATGTGTCCAGTATGTGTACCATTGGTCATATATTGCATTGTACAACATTTTCTGCTATGTGTTTATAGACATGCTCCCTGTGGGGACACTACAGTTGCTGGGCTGTTACAGGTATTTCACCTGCATGCCATTGTCACTGCCACTATGTTTACACATATGCATGTGGTAGGCCTGCTATGTGATTGCTACACATCTGCCATTCTCTGATATTGGGTATATCTATGCATGCTGTTGGATATGTTCTGGGATTGTATGGACTACTACAGCCCACATATGTTCCATGACAGTTACACACCAGTATGTGTAGGGGTTATTTGCCAGCAGGAACACCACTCCAACCTAATGTGCACATGTTACCAGTCCACATCACATCCGTGACCCACCATAGAACCTCATTATCTACTGTTCTGTCACTACCTTCATGTGGAACCACCTCAGAGGATGGTGCCCCCCCCCCCCATGGAGCACACACAGACATGTCTGTTACCCAGTTAGGTCAAGGGTCTTGTGAATAGGGAGCTCCACAGAGACATGGGGTATGTGCTACATCAACTGGAGGCATGCAGCACATATACACAAGGTTTAACGTGCATGTACCTCCTGTCCAGCACACAGCCCAGGCACCTTTATGTCCATGTAGATGCTGTTGTGACTGTCCATGGGTGGGCACCATGTTCCCTTTGTTCCCATGTGGGGGCTCAATGGTCTCCACATTCCAAAAATAACTACCCATCTACAGTGTTTAACCACCACATGTGTTATATACCAGCTCTGCATGGTGTCTTGTTTGTTACCGAACCAGACCTGCATACCAATATGTGCCTAATGCCGTTCACCAACATATATATCCCACCGTCTCATACAATTGCGATGTGTTCCCAGCATGGGTTACACACCACACTCCACACTCCATCTTGCAGCCATGTACTAGTGTGTAGGTATGTTGTGTATTGATGTGTGATGTTCTCTCACACGTCATGGCAGGGGACATGTATTGACATAGATATATATATATATATATATATATATATATATATATATATATGTGTGTGTTTATTTATTTTTATATCTATACATATATATATATATATATATATATATATATATATATATATATATATATATATACATATGTGCATATATGTGTGTAGATATCAATTTGTGTTTTTTATATACCTATATAAATGTATAACTGTCTGAGGTTCTGTACAAATGCACAGCTGTGAATATGTATCACACATATATGTATCTGTATGTGGGGTGCATAAGAACATCTGGACCACACTCATGTACCCTCTTTACTTAACAGCTGAACTGTTCTGCCTTGCTGCAACACAGACAGGTGTCACATGTGAACACAGACTAACATTAGGGGGGTATATATGGTGACAATCTTTAGATAAGCATATTATACTGTTATGGCAGTTGGGCATACTATACTACACTTTAACATGACTGTCCTGCAGGTGGTGTGGTCTTTCACCCATGTGTCTATCATGACAGTATTACTATCCCCACCAGCCATTGGCCACAGTAATTTACAGAACACAGATATCATGGGTCACATCTTTGCCATTCACTGCTGGTCTGCACCTTTTACAGATATGTCCCACTGCCCACAGGGACTGACACTACTGCCCAGTGCAGTTGTTGAGCACAACATTATTACAGGAACAAGTACTGATGGCACATATACATCCTTTCACAGTATACATCCTATTATTCTATGCCATATACCTCATGCCAGTGAATGCATATCTGTTTCACATACCTGTACTGATGGCACATATACATCCTTTCACAGTATACATCTTATTATTCTATGCCATATACTACATGCCAGTAAATGCATATCTTTTTCACATACCTGTTATGTTGTTTCCGCTGTAACACAACCCTGAGCTTTGTGACATTTCTTGAATGTTTTTTTTTCTTCTCTCTCTCTCTCTCTCTCTCTCTCTCAGTCTTTCCAGTGGAGTGATTGAGCTGGTTTGAATAGATTGCAGCATGCTTTTGTTGGTATTGCACATGATCAGGTGGTGGCCTCTGCACCAGTCAGTGTTCACCAGTTGCTAATCGCATGCAGCCTGCTGTGTTGTACTTCAGATAACCACTGTCATGGCAACCCTGTACTATAAATTACTGCCTTCTGTGGGCATTGTCCCTTCACCTTTACAGTATGGATGAAATCCTTCCTGTGTGTGGACATCAGTGTTACAGACAGCAGGTAGCAATACCTCTTACAGAAGAACCTGCAGACACAGGCCTAATCCATATTTGGGTAAGGTTCCAGTCCTACAGACAGTGTGAGTAGTGTTGTTGTGTGCAATGTATCTTGCTGCTCTTACAGGGTTTCTGTGTACATGGTAGTTTTTCATGGAATGCTGTCTGTCTGCATAGCTCTCAACTGTGGACCTATCCGTATGATACCAGGGGGATTGGCTGTTAGGTTTCGTCTGTGCACCACACAGGTATTGTCCCAGATATATCTGTGGCATTCTGTCTGTTGAGTGCTATCAGTACGTGGCTACATCCATTTGTATTTCAATGTCATATCCCAGCATAAGGGTATGCTACAACAAATCCTGTAAGACCAGCAATTTCCAGGGTGTGTAACAGCAATAATGCAAATATGGCAATAAGTTCCTACCTCTGTCCTCCACGTATATGCCAGTCTTTGTCCTGCTTTGATACAGGAAGGATTGTTAGGTAATGGCCTATCCTTATTTACTGCTAGCATTGCTGTTATCATCACAGTGATGTCATGGACTCACACACCAGCTGTTGGGCCAAGTCCGTATATATGGGGGCGACAGCTGGAAACCACATATGTGCTCTTGTACATTCCAGAGGTAAGTGTGTGGTACACAGTGTTCCTTGCCCTTGTACAGCATTTTATGGGGGGGGGGGTTCTATGCCATTAACCTAGGCTATGGCACCTTTTCAGGGATATAACTGTTGAGACAAGGGTCATTCAGTGTGATAGTCAGATGTTAGGTTAAGCAATGTTATGTACAAGATTCTGTGACATTAACACGAGTGCTACTTTTCTCCCTAAGGCTTGACTACAGGGTGTAATTGGAGGCTGCTGAACTACATCTGTAAATGTTGACTGTTACATATCCTGAATGCAGATCCTGTTTCTACTGTTGTACTAATTGAAGGCCTTGGCCTGGACAGCATAGTATGGTATATATATAAACATTGCTTGCATCTACCGTTTTGTGTGGGCCTTGCATTCATGACTAATTACATATTTCAAACCTTATGTGGTGTCAGTACTGGCATACATTATGGTATAGTACATGAATAAAGGTTATCTGTGTATGCATACCTGTGTGTCGTGTCATGTCCTTTGAATTGTGGATGGGTATATATTTAATGTCAGTATTCTCATTTGTGGAAATGGTTGCCACACTACACATTTCACAGATGCCAGTTGAAGGGCTTGTGGCTGAGGGATATACTTTGCACCCAGCACTTCCACACTACTTCTACATATGTATGGCTACTGATAGCTTTTGTGTGTGTATATGTGTATGTACCTATATATATCTCATATGGCTATATGTATATATATGTAATATATACATCTGTATATATATATATATATATATATATATATATATATATATATATATATATATATATATATATATATATATATATATATATACATACATATGAACATATGTATGTATCTATATACAATTGATGTTATATGATTATTTGTGAGTCATACATTAATATATATATATATATATATATATATATATATATATATATCAACATACAGTTGTCTATCTGTCAATATTTACAGATATATATTTGTCCATATGTCCATGCATGTTCGGCTCATATTTTGACCTGTTCCTCATTCACTTAGCAACTGTCATGGATGATCGCAGCATTGAAGTCAGTAACTTGTGGCAACACTTTTGTGCTTCAGACTTCATCTCCTTCTACATATGTGTTCTAATACATATAACTGTGTAACTAGCAACATTTTAAGTGTATCAGAGCATTAGTTGACATATATCCCTATATGTACTCACAGTGTGGCATACTTTGTCCAGACTTCTTGCATTAATAGGTTATGTGGTGTGATAATAATAATACATTTCCTGTACTTTTGACTGATTGTGCTGCATGATATATTTGTGAAAACTTCAGGTTTTGTATATCTACCATGGTTTAGTGGTAAATCACTTCATGCTTGGAGTGCAGGGCCCTTGGGTTTGAGCCTTGGAAAGGCAGTTTATTTTGTTGCTGGGCAGAACAAGGGACGTTGGCTACAGAGTGATTAAGGCACTTTTAAGCAGTTGTAAGCGGGTTTGCATGGGTTTGCATGACGGTAAGCACTGCAAACCTCTGCTTATGTTTTCTTACAATCAGCTTCAAACCTCTAAACCTGTGTAGGCATAGCTTACCCCCGCGCAAACCCGCACAAACCCACTTACCTCTGTTTAAAAGTGCTTACTGCCACTTACCTCGGCGCTAATTCCTTTAAAAGAAAAGAAAAAGGGGTTGATAGGACAGTGGTGAAAAATGGGGCACAAAGAGGGAAAGACAGTAGGGAAAATAGCTAGGCATGTGCAGGAAGGGTGTAGGAAAGGTCCATAGCTGCCCATTTCTTCTACAGCAACAGCTGTGCATATACACCAAATTTGCAGGTACATTTGGACCCTCAAACCCCTGGGAGAGGGGTGAGAACAACATATATTCATTGTGATTCCAATTAGACCAGATTGCATGTGTCCAGTTGACACGTGTGCAAAATGGACAGCTATGTATGGGGCAAGAGTTTTTTGTTGGAACAGATTGCCCTTTTTTTTTTCAGGTGAGAGTTGGATGTTGGGGAGATGTAGTAGGTATATTTGGGGAGGTAGGTTGGGTAGGTTAACAGACAAGACACACAAGATACATAAAGGGCCGGTATATGACACATGTGAGGGTAAACACCTTGGACGGGGAGGAGTGTATAGAAGTCGCAAGCCCATGAGCCCCCAACTGGGAACAGTGGGACTGAGGTCCTCACCCATGGGCAGTCACCACTGCACCTTCACAGCCCTGAGGGTGGCTGTACTGGGGGCTGTGTAGGAGGGGCAGGCTCACCCTCTAATAGCGTCACTTGGTCCTCAAGCTGGCGTAGCCAGTTTTGATACACCAGATCAAGCTCCTTACGCACCATAGCCTAGACCTGTTGATGGGTGACAGGTTCCCCTCAGCGCCCGGTCCGAGGGAGGGAGCCCCATCCCCTGCAGCGGTTCCACCCAAAGGTGGCACAGGGCCCACAGAGGAGGAGGTCTCTGGCTGGGCCCCAGATGTGCTGGTGCCCGGTGCCATGGCCAGCTGAAGTGGGACAGGTGGGTCTGCTGGGACCAGCCTTCCCATACGAGCTGTGTCGTCACAGTTTTATGACAGATATGGACTAGTAACAGTCAACAGCATTCAGGATTAGTTATAACAGCATGCATAGGTATTCCCATTAACCCAACACACCAGATTTAACACAGTTGCAGAGCAAGCAGAACTCATGCATATATGGAATAACAGTGGCCATTATAGGAGCATGCAGGTTTCATTGATGGCAACAGGCCACCAATGTGGGTGTATTTTCACATGGAACATGCATAGAAACAAATGTGAATATTTATAAACCATTAGGACATATGTCCAACAAAAGTTTGGAGTGTACACATACCAGTTGAGGAGTGTCATTGGGTTATTATGCACATATGGTAGGTGTGAGAGAGAGAGTTCAATTAACAACTAATATATCCTTGTAGTTTTCATAACATTCTTAGTCACTGCTGTGGTCTTTCCCTTACATGTATTATTACACAACACAATGGCCTTATATTGTACACTGCCATATTTATAATTTATTATATACGTGACCTGTGTCTTACATACAGGCATGACAGGCTGCAGGTGTTAATGCAACATATGTTGAGAATTGCTGTCATACACTTTGGGTAAGGTGATAGAAAGGTTTGTTTCCATATACATTCCTGACTATGTACACTTTTGACTATCAGTTATATGTCATTGACAGCTGCCTACAATTCTTGGATCATCACAATGGATTTTCAGGGGAACAGGGTACCAAGCTGGTTATATGCGCCATTTATCTGGACATGCTGGACAGATTGGAACAGTTGCATGTATGAATATGCATATAACTTACAGTTTGAATATTCTAGCAAATTCTGTACTGTTGGATGTAAGTGTGCATACTGCTTTCCATCTGAACATTGTATCAAAATCTGTACAGTTGTGGGGTATGATTATGCATACAACCTAGTAGCACTCCCATGATTCAAACCCCTTCTGTGTGACAAAGTATTAGAGCTAACATCACAGTACACTGTGCTGTCAGGGAATTGATGTAAAGCTTTCAACTGTTTTCTATTTAAGTCTCCCTAACTTGTACAATATAACTGACCTCTTGGCACTTCCAACATTGTTATGCAGGACTTCATGCCCATTTTATCTGCATACCATGGTGTGGGTGACACTGCTTAAGATACAACAGTACTATTTATAGTATGGAACAGATCGCCAACATATGAGAGAAGAGTAAACAGAAGCACTCCAGGGGTTATACCTTTATATCCGTGGTGGTGCAGCGGTAGCATTGTTGCCTCACAGCAAGAGGTTCTCCCATTTGATTCTTGGCTGTAGTGCAGGGAGTGCCTTCTGTGTGGAGTCTGCATGTCCTCCCCGTGGTTGGGTGGGCAGTCAAAAGACATTCGTAAATGGCCATGCCTTAGTTGGAGGTTGAACATCAAGCTGGCACCTCAGCGTTCATGAAAATCTACTGCCAATCATTAGCGGACCTGAGTTCCACTGTGGCGACCCCTAACCGGGAAAATCTGAAAAGACAAACAAACATTACGCATTTATTTCTACTGGTACAACACTTTATAAGGCTCTTATATTTATTTGTTATGACAGTACATGCAGACTGATTACTAACCTGCCTCGCGATGCAGCCTTTGCAGCCTAGCATCATGGGCTTGCTGGTTTGCAACCCGCTCATCTGCAGCTGTCAGAGATATGCAGTGATATTTAACCATACCTATCCGTAATATACACAAACTAGGCAATTATATACTACTTAATAGAATGAGTGCTTACTCACTACTGGGGCATTGGGCATCTGCCGAGACTCCTGGATCCACTGTGCAAGTACATCCCCCCTCCACCGCTTCAGGTCAGCATGGTGGGGCCTGACCTGTTCACCAGACTGGGGAATACCTGTGGCACTGGTGAGGTCATGAGCGAGACTGTCCCAGGCCTCCATTTTATACTGCGAGCCCTGGTACTGGCCCTACAGTAATCTCGGATCATGGTGCTTTACCAGGAGCCATACCATGATTTTTGACACCTGAATGCCCCAGCACTGTGCTCTAAATCGAGTGCCTTCACCCACACCAGCCATTCTGCCTGCAATAGGAAGCTACAACTAGTTATGGGTAGTATTCCCACCTGTGGGGTTTAAATATGGCCATTTCCCTGCACTTCCCTGTGACTGTCTAGTTTTGAAAAGGCTAAGCTATGGACAGTCCTGCTTACATGAGGTTGGCACTGCTTAAAGAGGTATACCACTAGTCAGATTGAATTGGCTCTCCTACACATTGCTTACACTTACTAACTTAAGCTGTGCTGTGGTTAGCATTGCTTAATAGTTAATTAGCACTATATTTGCCATTTGACAATGATTTATTCTTCATTCCAGGTTATATATGTGTCTGGTAGCCGTGATTCATGTGTACATACATTGTATGGGGACCTGGGGACTTCTACACTTTATCACATTAACACCTCAAATCTATGCTTACTGCAGTACTCCAGTTAACATATTTATGTTCTGTGGCAGGTTATCCAACATCACACTGTACATAGATTCAGTTCATATGTTTGGTTTGATTTTCCTGTGGTGATGATTACTTTTCTGGTACCTCATTCATATCTATTACTATGATGGCTTGGTGGTTAACTACTGTGACTATAGTGTGCAGGATCCTGAGTTTGAGCCTTGCACAGCCAGTTTATTTTTTTGCTAGGCAGAACAAGGGCCGTTGGATGCAGTGTGATTAAGGTACTTTTGAGTAGTTGTAAGTGGATTTGCATGGGGTTAAGCACTGTCTACACAGGTTAAGCAATTTAGAGGTTTACTGGGTGTAGGAAACTGTAACTGGAAATTAGCAGTGCTTACCTTCGCGCAAACCCGTGCACACAGCCTTAAACTCACTTACTAGTGCTGACATATGCTTTCTACTGTTTCTTGCTGCTTAACCTAACTACTGCTTTATGCATAATGATACTGACACCTCACATGTGCATTTCCTGCAGTACTCTAGGTCATATATGTGTGTGTGTATATATATATATATATATATATATATATATATATATATATATATATATATATATATATATATATGTTATTCCATGGGTTATGCAACATACATATTACTCATAATGTGCTTTGCCATGGGAAATGGTATGTCTCAGTTACCTTCCTGTTCCCACCCTCCTTTCTCCCTTCCATCTATGGAGCAGTCCCATTAGAATGTGAGTGTCCAACCCTGGCACGCCTCGGCCCATAATGTCTTACCCATCATTCCCTCCAACCCCTCCCTCCTCCACATAAATCATCCTTCCTACAGGTTCCATCCGAATCTCACCACACCACTAAACATTGCCCACTCTCCACCTCATGTAATTTGTCTCACCCTATGGATCTTCAGGGTTCCCACACATTCAGTCTGTGAACATACATATCCTTTGCTTACCTGTAAGGCATGGTATGTTACCCCGAGGACTCTTTTTAGCAGAATTTTTGGGGTCGTCCCGCTAGGGACGAATATGTGTTTGTTTAAGATTAGACTTTGCAGGTTGACACTGTTTCTCCTACTAGTAGTATCCTGTCAGTAGTCTGGGTAGCAGTGCTGTTCAATGCTTAGCAGTGCTTAATGTTCGATTTTCATGATATTTGTCTTTTGGCATTGATGTCTTCTTCATTACATGTTGTATATGTGTCTTGTATCCTTGATTCATATGTACGTATGCTGTATGAGGTCCTGGGAACTTCAACACTTTATTGCAATAACACCTCACATCTGGCCTTACTGCAGTACTCCAGTTCACATATTTATGTTATGTAGCAGGTTATACCACTTCACACTGTACATGGATTCAGTTCACATGTTTGGTTTGATTTTCCTGTGGTGAGAATTAGTTTGCTGATACCTCATGCACATCTATTGCTATGATGGCTTAGTGGTTAACTACTGTGACTATAGTGTACAGGGTTCTGAATTTGAGCCTTGCAGAGGCTGTTTATTTTGTTTCTGGGCAGAACATGGGCCATTGGATCCAGAGTGATTAAGGCACTTTAAAGCAGTTGTAAGCGGGTTTGCACGGGTTTGCATGACAGTAAGCACAGCTAACCTCCGGCTACAGTTTCTTACACTCAGTTAGCTTCTACTTTGCATAATCTGTGTAGGCAATGCTTACTCCTGTGCAAACACACTTAGACATGCTTACTACTGCTTATTTGTGCTTAAACCTGCTTACTAGTGCCTTATTCAGTATGACACCGACACTTCACATGTGCATTTCATGCAGTACTCCAGTTCACTTTTAAATGTTATTATGTAGGTCATACGGCAAAAAGATGTAAAAATATATTTATATACAGATTTCACATGGAAAATGATAGGTGCTGCTGTGGGACTCGAACCGGGGAATGCCTGTTCATTAAGCGGATGTTCTAACCACTACTCTATTGCTGTGCTGTTTCATTTGCATATATATTCCTTGTTATCCTCTTCAGCCTTTTCAGCTGCTTTAACCATAACTAAGCGATGGGCAAACCAGCAGACCTACAGTTAACTGTACTCAAGGTTTTAAAAAAAAAAATACAAGGGTTTCTTTGTTTTATTTCAATGTGCTGTTGCTGTTGAACACATGGGGACTGTTAGTGGGGATATGAAGACACCTATGAACGATCTTGCTCATTTATTTACACTTTCTTTTGTTCTACTTTGCAGGGGCGTGTTTATTCTGAGAGGTCTGTTCTCAGACATGCCCCTTGCACTCGTCCACACTCAGTGTAGGATTTGGAGCTCAGGCATCGCGCCTTCATTAATATGCATGGCGCACTGCCGTCCTTCTCTTAAACTGCCGCTTATGTGCAGGACTAGTTTAGTCCTGTATGGCAGATTAGTAAATCCGGGGGAATGTGTTGCAGACTATGGAACTTTGTTAATAGCAAGTTAGATTAAATGCCAATTTAAGTACCAGGTTTAAAAGTGTATTTAAACAATAAGAGTTTATTAAAGGCTAGAAAGTTAAAACCTTGTAGTCAAAAATGTTTTAGTAATGTTATTTTACCATAATACAATATGTACATGTGTGTATTTTATTTGTTGCTAATTATGAATAATTTAGTATAATTTTAATAGTGGGACATGTTCTTTTAAGATGGTAGATCATGTGATCATTTGAAGATATTTAAATGTGATTTAATGCACTTGTTGCTCATTTCTGATGATGTTCAGGTCGGATGAAAACACTTAAATGAGATTAAACTTTTTTTATATTTGTGTCACCATTTTCTGAGTGACAATTTTTTGTAAACAATAAAAGTAGTTTAAAAATGAGTTCATTACAGCTGCTTGAGTCCCTAGCATGCAGAAAAAACACTGCCTTGAAGCCAGGGACTTGAGCTAATCACAGCTCAGTTAGGCTACTGCTGTTGCTTGGGCTAAAACTCCAATATGACTTTGAGCAATCAGATGTGGGGAGGGAGCATGTCTCACACTCAGACATGAATATCAGTTTGGACAAACAGCTGTGAGGAGGGAGCGAGTTATTATAGTATAGTCAGCTGCACTGAAAAATAAATTGGACAGATACAATTTATTAGACAAGGACAGAAGTGGAGGCAATCAGGTTATACAGTAATATGCTTCTTCGTCTTTCAGCTTTTCCCGGTTAGAGGTCGCCACAGCGGAACTCCGGTCCACTAATGATTGGCAGTAGATTTTTCCAGTGCCAAGTTGCCAGCCCAACGCCCTACCTTCAATGAAGGCACGCCCATTTATGCATGTCTTTCGAATGCCACTCGACCATGAGGAGGACATGCAGACTCCATACAGAAGGCACTCCAGCTGAGAATCGAATGGGAGTACCTCTTGCTGTGAGGTGACAATGCTGCCACTACATCATCATGGCTTTTACAGTAATATGCTAAAGGAGGAAAATGTGGGGCAGAAGGAGGAGGAAGCAGCTGTAAATATGAGAGTGGAAGAAAAGCAGCAGTTGAAATGTCTGTTCAGTGTAAGCAAATAGGTAAGGAGATGGCTCTGCAGTGAATAAAACTGTAAAGGGTGTACCTATTGATGATATAGAAGCCCAACTTAAGGAGACAGAGCTACATTTTGACCTCTGGTGAGACAAGGATATGGGTAAATAAGGAGCCTGGAATGGCACTGCATACAGAATCCCTTAATGGATGCTGAGATTTGGGGGTATGTGTACGGCATCTAGAAAATTTTTCTGAGCTAGAATGCCAGGTCTGGGAACAATTCAATTCTCAAATAAGAGATAACATTTTTGACTGCAAGGGAAAGAGATGATAAAAGAGTAAAGCTGACATGACCAATATCAAAATCAGCAGGAAAAAAAGCAAACTGTAATGAATGGAAACTTGATCAAAAGGTCTTCCAAGATTTGAACCATCTGTGAGAGTCCTTCAAGTAGACCTCTTTGCCTGTCTGAAAAATCAGTTGGCAAACTTCTGGTCTGGGACTCCATGCAGCAAGGAGTGTAAGGCAGATGCTTTTTCCTTTCCTTGGACAGGAATATCTCTGTATATTTATTCACCCTTTCCACTGATATCAAGGGTACTTCTGAAGCTCAGGAGTCCCACACTATCATTGTGATGACTCCCTTCTGACCCAGGCAACAGTGGTTCTCCCTTCTTTGGAAATTGCTATAGACAATTACCACACATTCCTCTCAGAATGGATCTACTTACACAAGAATAGGAGTGTTTCATATACTCTGACCATGATCAGCAGTAACTGACTGCTTGGATGATAGTTATAATTTCCTTTAGGTACCTGTTTACAGATGATGGTTAGTTTTGGACTTTACCATTTACTAGGTACTAATGGAGGCAAGAAAACCTGCCACTTGCAAGTCATGCATTAGCAAATGAAAAAGGTTTTCTAAATGGAGCCAAAAATATAAATAAATAAAACACTGGCTATAAAAATAAAATGCACTTTATTCTGATAGTGGTAAGAGCTTTGATTCTAACCAAAACTTCATCAGCCTGACAATATAACTGGCACACATTAAGGGCTAGTGTTTCTCTGGTTTTACAATATTTATGTGACTTACTGGCTTATGGCCTTTCTTTCTGCTCCATCAAGGTTTATTTCTCAGCCATTTCAGCATGTCTGCCCATGGATCCCCTTCTTTCAATGCATTCTCATGTGAGAATGTTTTGGAAAGAAGTTATGCATAAGAGATCTCTGAGAAAACCAGTAGCTCCTCCTTGGGATCTTAATTCTGTGTTAGAGAAGTGAACTCTTGCTCCTTTTGAATGGGCTTTTCCTGTTTACTTTAGGTTCATAACACAGAAAACTGTTTTTCTCATTGCTCTGACCTATGCAAGATGAGTATAAGAGTTGCAAGCTCTTATGGTGAGTTAACCCTATCTCATTTTCCACAGAGACAGGGTTTCTTTGAGAACTAATCCTTCTTGTTATGCCTAAAGTGGTATCTGAGTTTACTTTAAGCCAATCCATTGCTGTGATTTGTTTTTCTGAACCCAAAAATGATATAGAAAGGAGACTCCACACTTTGGATGTCCACAAGACAGCTCAGGTCTTACCTTGACACAACAAAATCTTTCAGATCTTTGGATCAGTTGTTCATTTCTTGTGAAGAGAAGAAGAAGGGACAACTTGTACTTAAACAGACAATTCCCAAATAGTTGTTTTAGGCTATTACCTTTTGTTATACTCACTGCAACAAAACTATTCCAGTCAGGGTCAAGATTCACTCTACCAGCAACTTGTTTTCATCTATGACTTTGTGGAAAGGGCAGGGTTCTAGAAGTATTCTAGAAATGGAATCTTGGTCCTCTTTACCTACTTTTACAAAGCAGTAAAAGCTTGATTCCTTCTCCAAGTTTGGATCAGGTTTTGTAAAGATCATTCTGCAGGGGCTCATGGATCCTACCACCTCCCAAATGTTATGAGCTAGAGTAATCTACCAATATCACTAAGGCTACTGCAGTAGTGATCAATATAATGAAGTTAATATGGTTGTGTAAGCAAACTTACCATAACAGTAAGAAAAGAAGGATTAATTTAGTTTGGTCAGCAACATGGAACATAAATTGATCTGATGTTTTCATTTTCATTAGCTCCTCAATGAATGGGTTAGGATCCCACCCTCGGATCTGACTCAGTCATTTTCTTTAGAATCTAGGCTCTGACTCTCAAACTCCTCCCTTACCCATAATTGCCCTGACTACTTTGTTACCCCAGATCTTGCTTGCCACTCTTCAAGATCAGAGGTAATTGCAATCTTTCAAGCTCTTAGCGAGTTTAGTGAGTACATAAACTTATAGTTCTTCTCCTTAATCTTTTTTCCTTATCATTTATAATATCTCCCTTATCTCTTTTTCTAAACTTTTCTATTACCAAAATTTCAAGTAATTTTTTTGGTAATCTTAGCTACCATTGTTGGTAGTCTTTCTCCCATTTCTGTGACCTCACCTTGACGTAATCCTTTGTCATACCATTATTGGTATTAAAATTACCATTTTCTGTCTTTCTCTTTTAATGGTTATAACTGTTTAAAAAATGTCTTTTTCTGGGTGCTTCATTTGAAATTTTGCAGTATGGCTGATAAGCCTACTGGGTTCAAAAAGTGCACTTCCTGTGGGCATAAGATCCCCAAGTCTGATGCCCACAGCAAGTGTGTTTATTGTCTGGGCTCAGCATACCTGGACACCTGCCATAACACAAGCACTCAGGTCACTCCAAGGCAAGTACAAATAAGACTCAGTCATTGTCCATGCTGGTGTGAATGACCTGAGACGTACCTCCCTGGACTACATGAAAAGAGACATAAAGGAGCTCTCTGAGCATGTAGCCCAGGCCGGTATGACCCTGACCTTGAGTAGCATCTTACCCTCACCAAGAATGATGCCACAATATGAAGACAAGATGATCAATTTCAACAATTGGCTTAAGTACTGGTATCATTCAAAGGGGCTCCAATGCCTGTCAGCTTGGGATGATATGCTCGACAAGCCACGGTGCTTCGCTAGGGACGGCTTGCACCTGTCACCCCTGGACTTTCGGATATTGGCAAAGGCTCTTGCTACCTCCATAGTGCCTTTTTTAGGCAAGGCTCAAAAGACAAACCGACCTCCATAGGTATCACAAGGGATAAGAAACTAAGAGTAATGCTACTCAACGGCAGAAGTCTAAACCTCAAGATGCACGCACTTGAAACTCTCCTTAGCATGGAGAACATCGATATCTGTGCAGTAACAGAAACCTGGTTTAGGGCTCCCGAGAGCACCCCAGCACTACCAGGTTATACCTCATACCATGCTTTTCGGCCCCAAAACTTGGACCGAACCACAAAAGGAGGGGGAGTATCGATATTCATCAAAGATACCCACACCTCCAGGTTGGTGGCAAAGCATGAAGCATCAGAGACTATCCATTTGCAACTAACAGTGGGTAAAACTGCCTTCCAGTTTATAGCCTGCTACAGACCACCCTCCCAAACCCAGGAACCCCACTCGGCCTTCCTGAGAACACTGGAAAATATGAAGGTCTCTCCAAACACCATTATATTGGGTGACTTCAACTACCCAAACATAGACTGGGAGCATTACTCTAGCTCCAACACCCTAGCCCAAAGGTTCCTAGAATTTATAAACTCAAATGCTATGGAACAACTTGTTACCACTCCCACAAGAGGGGAAAACATACTGGACCTGATCATCACCAACATGGGGACACTATTCTCCAGACCAGAAGTGTATCCCTCACTGGTAAGATCAGACCATAAACTAATCTCACTGGATATTCACATCCCGACCCCACCCCCACAACCGAAGTGAAATCCTTCAAAGCCCACGTGCCTGTGGAAAATATGGCCCAGACCGCAGAATCCTTTATAAACGCATTCTATGAACACCTTCAGGAATGCATGGATCATGCGATCCCAAATAAAACCAAGACCCAATCCTCCAAAGGCAGACGTCCTGTCTGGTGGACCCCAGCCATAAACAAACTATACAATAGAAGGAGGAAGCTACTAAATGATAGAGCAAAATCCCAAAATGGGAAGGCATCACTGATCAGTATTAGCAAAAAACTACAGGCACACATAAAATTGTCTAAGGCCAGCTTCGAGAGAAAAATTGCACAGGACACTAAGGATAATCACAAGGCTTTTTTAGTTATGTTAGGAACCTGGGTGGTAATTCCCAGATATGCTCAGAATTAGTCCAAAATGACAAAAAATACACCAAACCCACAGACATTGCCAACATCCTAGCTGACAGGTTCAGTGCAAACCCCCCCCCACCACAAGGGCAAATATCTATCCCAGCAGAGTGCTGCCCCCCTGACATCTCAGATGCTCAGGTAAGAGCCACCCTCTCCAAAGCAAAAAACACAGCATCAGTGGGACCAGACGGTGTCCCGGGCTGCGTCCTACATGAACTCCAAGAAGAGCTAAACCCAAACATAAAACTACTGTTCAATCTCAGCCTTACTACAGGATATGTGCCCAAAGAGTGGCGTACAGCAACAGTGGTCCCTCTCCATAAAGGTGGTGCCTCAAATGGATCCTGAAAACTATCGCCCCATAAGCCTGACTAGCTTGGTCTGCAAAGCTATGGAAAGGATTATCATGGACCTCATAAATAAAGATATTGGGGACCTACAAACACTGGATCCTACCCAGTTCGGCTTTGTTAAGGGCAGATCCTGCCTCTTAAACCTGGTTGATTTCTTTGAAACAGTCACCAAGGCCATTGACGAGGGGAAGGTGGTCCACACAGCCTACCTGGACCTCACAAAAGCCTTCGATACAATACCCCACTTGGGCATTATAGATAAGCTCACCAGCTTAAATATAAACCCCTATGTCACTAGATGGATTGCAAACTGGCTCAAGGACAGAACCCACACGGTTAGAATTGCTGGAGCCATGTCAGACTCCAAACCAGTTACAAGTGGTGTCCCACAAGGCTCAGTCCTGGGACCTCTCTTGTTCGGTATATATTTCTCTGAGGTACAGGCCAACATGGAAGGACTGTGACTGACCAAGTTCGCAGATGACTGCAAACTGGGCACCATAATTGACTCTCCAGCCGACACAAGCATCCTCCAAAAGGGCCTCATAGAAACAGACAACTGGTGCCAGAGCCATGGCCTTAAGCTAAATGCCAAAAAGTGTATAGTCATCCCCTTTGGCAAAAACAAAGTGCCCACAAATTACCACATAGGTGGTAATCCATTAAGTACAGAAGAAGTAATTAGGGACCTAGGGACCCAAGTTGATAGCAATCTCTCATTTGACAACCACGTGGCCAAAGTGGTTAGAAAAACATTTTATATAGCCCACCTAATCTTGAAGAGATTCGCATCTAGATCAGGGGATGTCATTGTGCCTCTTTACTCATCCCTCATCAGGCCCATAATTGAGTACAATGCCCCTTTTGGGATGTACCTTACCAGACACCTGCAGCAACTGGAAAGACCCCAAAAGTACCTCACCAAGAGGATCAAAGGGCTCAAACAGATGCCATATGCTGCCCAGTTAAAGAAACTCCAGCTCTACTCAGTGGCATACCGCCTGTTCAGAGGCGATCTGTGCCTGACGTACAAAGCCATGTCCAACCCGGAATTAATGGACATGCTGCACCTCAGAAAATCCAAATCCCATCGAGCTACGCGCTCGAGACTTGAACCTCAGCACTGAAATAAATAGGACATGCAGGAGGGACAGATTCATAACCCAGAGGCTCCCTTCACTCTGGAATAAAATCCCAGTCCAGGTTAGGCAGAGTCCCTCATTGACTCTCTTCAAGAGGAATCTTGATGAGTGGATGGGAGATCGTAGGTTTACCCCGGGTATCACTTCTGTGTCACTGTTAGACAGAGGCACAGTATACTAACCTCGAAAAAGGGCATAGCAAAATAAATTTAAAATGGGTGGTGAAAGCCAAACACATTCTGGCTAGGCTTATAAATGCCCTAGGGCAGATAGCCTAGTATGAACCTATGAACCTATGAACCTTCTGCTACATTTGTGTGGTTTTTAATGCTATACTGATTGGCAATAGAAGAAACAAACTTATCCTAAAAGGCCTCCTTCTAGCTTCTACTACTTCTGCTGGTACTTCTTCATCAGGGGCTCTAACCTCTACTTATAAATCTAAGGAGCCCAGAGATCACCAAAATTCTCCCCTGCATGGTCTCCCTAGCCAAGTCAACACCTTCATCTAAGCCTCCTAAGAAGGTTGCAGAGTTCAGATCCAAAGTCTTCAAATCTGACATCTACTGTTGTAGAGTCTCCTCTGCTTCGTACTCCAATCTTTTCCCCAGAAATGGTATCCCAGAGGTTGAGGTCTCATTTTCTTCAGGATACACCTAAAAAGTCTTCCAGGCCACTATCCACTTCTTCCTCCATTAGCTCCTCCAAAAGTATTTCTAAGTAGGGGTGTGATAGGATGATGACAAATTTCCTCAGAACACAGATCCAAATGGGGTTCCTGCTGGCTTTTTCTCTTATCGCATCCATGTGCCTTCAACTTTCTTTCCAGGCTTTAGTTGCTCCTTCTCTGATCCCAGCCTGCCATTTAGAAGCCCTTAGATCTGAGATTCCTGAGAGTCAAACTGTTGGATCCGATGCTTTGGTTCTCAGGGGTTGATACTGACTCTGAAGCTTTCCGAGCAGTCTCTTCACTTTAGGCTTCAGCTTTTGACAGCTTGGTTCTGACTCCTCCCTCAGAGCAGAGATTCAAGGAGGACCTTAAATCATCTGCTCTGAGAGTCTCAACTCTGGTTGGATTGTCCTTGGCTTCTCCTGATCTTTCTGTCCTCAAAGTGATGGAAAGGGTTTTCTGTCACCCCAGAGCAGTTTCAACTCTTGCACCTTCAGATCCATTCCCTGTTCCCTCTTTGGATTCTGTGTCTGAGTCTACTTATCCTACACCTGAGAGAGAGAGCCAGCCTGGAGGAGCTTCCAAGCAGTTCCTGCCAGGGAATTTTCTGCTTCTTCCAACACCTCTCCAGAGCACCTCATTGAACGTATTCCTCTGAAGAGGTCATTCAAGAGGAGGCCCTTGGATTGCCTGCAGGAATCCCTCACAGAAGACACCAATTTTAATTACAGGGAAGGGTCTCCTAGATCTCCACCTGAGGATATGTCATTTGTAGACATTTTGGAGATCCTTCACCAGAAATGTGGTTGGTCTTCCCAAAACCTTTCCCAGGAGGAATTAGTGTTCTTGGAAGTTGTTGGGTATGGACCATTGACGTCTTAGGTTACCCCACCTGTGGATGAAATTATAGACCTTGTCTCTCACAGGGCATGAGAGGATCCAGACTCCATGAAAAGGATCCCCAAATGCCCGAACAAGATTTTGAGCATCTCTTCCAACAGACAACATTGGACCAAAGGAATTCCTGTGGAAGCCATGGTTGTTGAAACAGCCACATAAAAAGGAACTGGTTGAATAGATCTTCACTGTCTCTCCCCCTAATATGGAGTCTAGAGCATTGGACAAGTTTGGGAGGCAAGTGTATGCATCAGTGACCTTTGTCTTATGGTCACTGAATTACCTGACACATTCCATTAGATAACAGAGGGACTTAGTTAAGAAACTCTACCCCTGGATCCATGACAACAGAGGAACAGAAGTCCTTTTCCTCATGATTGGCCACCCTGTGGCCAAAAGTTACCTACTGCAATTCTCTAACTCTCTGGGAATTACAATCAATCTGTCCAAGTCACAACTCCAACCAGTTCAAGTATTTGAGTTTACAAGGGCTAGTCTAGATACAGTAAGTGTTTAGCTGTTCTGCCTCAAAACATAGTTCTTACTTTGAAATTGCATGTTAGGCAGGTTCTTTCTCACCCCTTTCCCCCAACAAAAATGATACTCAAAGCCCTAGGGTTAATGGCTGATGCAATAACTTTAATACCCACTACTCATCTTCATATGAGAATTCTTCAATGGACTGTAGCAGTGCAATGGTATTTTCATCAGCATCCCTTACATCACCAGATAAAATTATCATGGGTTGAAGAAAATCCCTACTGTGGTGGATACAGTCCAAATAATTTTTTCAAGGACACCCATTTACTCTTCTTCCCCCAAATGCCACATTGAC
This sequence comes from Protopterus annectens, assembly GCF_019279795.1. Classification (NCBI taxonomy): domain Eukaryota; kingdom Metazoa; phylum Chordata; order Ceratodontiformes; family Protopteridae; genus Protopterus; species Protopterus annectens. The sequence continues at coordinate 534,665,659 of NC_056739.1, forward strand.
TACAGACTCCTCCCAATTGGGGAGGGGGACATTACTTGGAACTAACCATTCAAGGCAATTTCTCCTCTGAAGAGACCAATTTGCATATTAATGTTCTGGAGAGGAGAGCAGTGCTTCTAGCACTGCAAGCACTTCAGAGCTCTCTTACACTAGGAACTATTGCTATACAAACAGACAATTTGTCAGTAGTATTGTACATCAACAAACAAGGGGGAACCAGATCCCATCCCCCTGTGCCAAGAAGCAATGAAAGTTTGGCAGTGGGTGATCTCCTCCACCTGCTTTCTTGTAATGATCCACATACTAGGGAAATCCAACATCTTAGTGGACAAGCTCAGCAGGACCATCCTGATGCCTCACAAGTGGTCTCTTAATCAATCAGTGGTAAATATGATCTTCCACAAATGGGGTCAACTGTGCTGTGATCTATTTGCCTCTCCCATCAGCAACAAATCCAGCAGTTCTTTGCCCTTAGTCCACCTCAGGGACAGTCACCAAGAGATGCTCTAGTCCATGTTTGGGTCTCCGGTCTCCTTTATGCTTACCCTCCTCTGTCTCTGATATCCAAGTGTCTTCAGAAAGTGCTCTGGTTGAAGACCAAGGTAATCTTCATTGCCCCCCAACTGGCCTTGGCAAGTGTGCCTTCCCTTCCTGTAGCCTCACCTAGTATGTCTTCTTTGGACATTAGATCCCAGTCCAGACCTTCTGACATACCCACTGGGAATGATTCATACAGTTATCGCAGGCCTCAAGTAGTCCACATAGTCTCTCCAATTCCAATGATGGCTAGGCACTCCAGGCTTTCCTTCCTGGTTCACAAAATTCTATTCTCGTCCCATAAACCTTTGATTAGGAAGATTTATAAAGGTAAATGGAAAAGGTTTGCCTTTTGAGTTCAACAGAGAGAGTTGGATCTGTTTGCTGCTCCACCACCAGCTGTTTTAGATTTCCTTGCCTCAATCTTTCGTGACAGAGCAAGCTTCTTCACCATTAAAGTTTAGCTAACAGCTATCTTCAATTATCATATCAGAGACAATGCTTCTCCTTTAGCATCATCTAGGTTACGTAAGGCCTTTCTTGGCCTCCAATTAGGGATCCTTCTCCACCATGGGATCAGACTTTGGTGTTGCAGACTTTGGTGCTTCCACCCTTTGAACCTTCAGCTAAAGTAGACCTTAGGTTTCTGTCTTTGAAAATGGTCTTTCTCGTGGCTATAACTTCAGTGAGACAAGTAGCTGAACTCCAAGCACTCTGTTTGTAACCACCGTATTTGCTATTTCACAAAGATAGAGTTACCTTATGTACTAAACATTCTTTTCTACCAAAAGTTGCCTGTGAAACTAATATCAACCAAGTGATCAGTTTACCAGTTTTCTTTCCTAAGTTTCACAATAAAGGAGAATATATCCTTCATCTTTTAGATGTACATAGGCAACTTCATTTTTACCTGAACAGGACTCAGGACTTTAGGAAAACCGATCATTTATCTCCTTTTCTAGTACTAAGATGGAAAGACCAGTCTCAAAAACTATTCTAGCCAAATGGATAATGTGTTGTATTTCCCATGTTTATTTTTTGAAAGGTTTAAACCTGCCAAGACAAACAACAGCTCATTCAACTCTGTCAATGGCTATATCAGCTGAATTTTGGTCTAGAACCTTCATTGATGATATTTTTACAGCTGCGACATGGTCTAATGTTCATACTTTTATTTTTCATTACAAACTAAATATCATCTCCAGAAACAGAGCAGTATTTGTTTCTGAGGTTGTCCAGAACATCCTTTCATGAGGGACACCCAAGATTAATGTAGCTGGGGAGTTTGTCCCATTCATTGAGGTATGAATAAAAATGACAACACCAGATATAAAAGTTACATCCTCAACATAACTATGCATCTGTGTTGTTCATTTTCATTCTTCCTCAACTTCCCTCTCACCTTCCCCCATCCATGTCTTTGGAAGAGACCTAATGGAATTGTTACTAGGAACCATAGTTCCTGTTTGAACTCCTGATCTTTCAGCTATCACTTTTCTGTCATAGCTATGTTGAGATACCGTGTTGTGATATTGTATAATAGCAGCAAACTCAATCTGAGGTAACGCAGATGTCAGGGGTATTATGGGTAAGGGAGGAGCTTGAGAATTGGATCCTAGAAACTAAAGAAAGTGGCCGAATCAGATCTGAGGGTCAGATCTGAACCCATTCTTTGAAGAAGAATGAAAATGGACAACACAGATGCATAGTTATGGTGAGTATATAACTTATATTATATCTGAAGGTATCATGTCTGCTGGAAAATATTTTGTTTTTTATCTTAGCCAAGGCATTATTACAGGCAGTTAATCATGATACACCAACTACACTACCTGTAAATCAGGTCAGCAGACATTTACCTGAGGAATACATGTCAGAAAATTCTGAGATCGACAAGGACAGGACTTCTTTAGTAGATGCTCAAGCCCAAATCTCAGATTCAGAGGAAACTTGGACCTCACATCCTCCTTTGGAGGACTTTCCCTTTTCTCAAACTATAGCCAGGGTGAATGAGGCATTTTGTCGGAACAAATGGATGTTTCCCCTGAACTGAGGAGATATTATGATATGTCATAAGTAGATATGCCTCATTCTATTCCTTTTCCTCCGCTAATACCAACCTTGAATTATGTATTTAATGCTGTCTGTAGCAATCCTGTTTCTTAACCTTCAGTCCCCAAAAAACACATAGGCGTTATAAAGTTTCTCACACTAACAAGAATTTATTTTACCAGCTAAGGCATGATCCTGCTGCCATTTCTACATACTCACTAGTGGGGAGCAGGTTCTTGGTATCCTCCAAACTTTTACCTGTGGACAAGGAGGGGAAAACATCTGATAGATCTGGTAAGAGAATTTTTTCTTCTTCAGTTTTGGTGTATATAATTATTAACTGTCAGACCCATATGTGGGCGTTTGTGGTTTTTTTGTACTAACAGTACAATTACCTACCTAACATTGTTAATTTATCTAAACATGACTCAAGGTCTATGTATGATTGTGCCAATACTGTGTTTAGGGCCATTGCTTCTGCCACAGTTTTGAGGTTTTGAGGAGGTATACTTGGGTACATAATCAAAGGTTTTCTAATGAGATATATCTGAAATTTTGAATTTAAGTATAGATAAGAAAGTATTATTTGGCTCAAAAGCTACTTAGGCCCTCAAACAATTTGATGAAAGAGAGAAATTGATTCAAGGAGTTTCCAATATTTTTGAGGCCCTCTCTTACATATCTCTCCGAACCTCTTTCATGACTAATTAACAAAACAAGCAATCCTTGCCTTCTCAAGCTAAACAGGGAAACAAAATGAGATGGAATGAGGGGAACAGCAATAAACAAGGATCCTTTCCTAAACAGGGACAGTCTACAACTTCAGAATTATTATTCCTACATTCTTCCACACCCTTCTCTCCTCCAGCCCCTATCTTTCTCTGACCCAAAAACTGGCGTTGTAGTCTCCCCTTTGGCAACAGATTGTTACAGACTCTTGGGTGTTAAAAGTCATTTCCAGTGAGTTCCTCCCCACCCATTGAACCAAACAGAATTTTTCCTCAGGTTCTTTAGCACTTTCCCTAGGATTTGTAGAACCAGTGCCTTTAAAATAAAGGTGTAAAGCCTTCTTTTCCAAAATGTTTCTGGTATTAAAGAAAAAAACCTTTTTGGAGACCAGATCTAGATCTTTCCTTTCTAATTGTGTTGTGAAAGTTCCAAAATTCAACATGTTGACCCTGTAGAATCTGTTAAGTCTGATTTACCAGAGAAGCTTGAGGGTAACATTAGATCTAAAAGATGTATTCCATGAGATTCCTGTAGCAAAATGATTCAAGAAATTTCTCAGGTTTTCTGAGTCTGGGTCACATTGTCAGTACACTGCATTCATCTTTGCGTTATCAACAATCCCAATTCTGCTTACAAAGTGTCTATCTCCAGTCATAGATCGTTGCAGACTGAATGGTATTCATGTATTTCCTTATTTAGATGTCCTCTCATCTTTGCAGCGTCTTTTCCAAGAAGTCAGGAGTCATTACAGTCAGTTTCCTCTCTTCTGACCAATCTATAGTTCCAGATAAATATTCAGAAATTTTCATTGACCCCCATCACACAGGATTTGTTTTATCTAGGATGCCTTACAGTTTGCAGCAAAAAGTTTTGTTGACACAGGAGAAGGTAGATTTTAGTCTGGAAACATTTCTGAACTTTTCAAATCATTCTCAGATTTCAGCCAGAGAGTATCTCAGGATCCTGGTCTTCATGGCATCTATGATCCTCACGATCCTCTAGCCATGTTACACATGTGAAAGATAGAATGGTTTCTAAGAATACACATTGATCCAACATTTGCACACTTCTGGAATTTCAGATTCCAGTCTTAGGCCTTGTATGAAAAGAACTGCACTGGGGAGACTACAAATACAAGAAAATGCTATTCAACATGTTGACCCTGTAGAATCTGTTAACTCTGACTTACCAGAGAAGCTTGAGGGTAACATTAGATCTAAAAGATGTATTCCATGAGATTTCTGTAGCAAAATGATTCAAGAAATTTCTCAGGTTTTCTGAGTCTGGGTCACATTGTCAGTACACTGCATTCATCTTTGGGTTATCTACAATCCCAATGCTGTTTACAAAGTGTCTATCACCAGTCATAGTTCATTGCAGACTGAATGGTATTCATATATTTCCTTATTTAGATGTCCTCTCATCTTTGCAGCATCTTTTCCAAGAAGTCAGGAGTCATTACAGTCAGTTTCCTCTCTTCTGACCAATCTATAGTTCCAGATAAATATTCAGAAATTTTCATTGACCCCCATCACACAGGATTTGTTTTATCTAGGATGCCTTACAGACAGTTTGCAGCAAAAAGTTTTGTTGACACAGGAGAAGGTAGATTTTAGTCTGGAAACTTTTCTGAACTTCTCAAATCATTCTCAGATTTCAGCCAGAGAGTATCTCAGGATCCTGGTCTTTATGGCATCTATGATCCTCATGATCCTCTAGCCATGTTACACATGTGAAAGATAGAATGGTTTCTAAGAATACACATTGATTCAACATTTGCACACTTCTGGAATTTCAGATTCCAGTCTTAGGCCTTGTATGAAAAGAACTGCACTGGGGAGACTACAAATACAAGAAAATGCTATTCTCCTCTTTTTTCCTCTACATCTAAGCCAATTTTTAACTAAAGACACCTTAGATTTCACTTAATTTTTTTTATGGGGTAAAGGTGCAAGGTCTTTGGGGTTCATCATGCCAAAGAGCATAAATGGCAAAGAGATGTTGGTGATGATTAATCCCTTAAAATCTCTTTATCATCTATGGTCCCCATGACCTCTTAGGTGGTTACAGACAATACTTTAGTGATATGGTACATCAACAAGCATGGGTTGCCAATATGTGAGTAGGCTGGCTATGATGGATAGGGAGGTAGCTTTTTGGCATTCTTTAAGCTTGTAAGCATCTCATATTCTGTCAGAGCAAAACATAGTGGCAGACAAGCTGAGCAGGACCAGGACAGACTCTCATTAATAAAATGAAATTGAATTAAGTGGTCTTCCAGGATTGGAACCTGTTGTGGAAAATACCTCAGGTAGATCTGTTTGCCTCCTTTCAAAACAGACAACTGAAAAATTCTGCTCCAGGACTCCTTGCAACCAGGCCAGAAAAACATATTAATTTTCATTCCCATGGATAGGAATGTTACTTCATGCACTTATACCCTTTCCATTGATGTCCAAGATTCAGAAGGAAACTCCAAAAATAATTGTGGTGACTCCCCTTTATGCCCAGGCAGCATTGATTCTTCCTTTTTATGGAACTGGCTAAGGACAGTTGCAACACACTTCATCATCAACTGGACCCATTCATACTAAACTGTAGGAGTTTGAAACACCCCAGTTTCAAACATCTTCAGCTAAGTGCCTAGATGATTCCATTCTAATTCTTTTTATGGACCTCTTTTTGGGGGGATGTGCAGTGGTAGTAAAGGAGGCAAGAACATTTTCTTCTAGGAAATGTTATATTGGCAAGTTGAAAAGATTTCCTAGTTATTGCCTAGCTAATAACCAGGACCCTATCAGGGATTATGTACCACTGGTGCTCAAATATTTGTGCAGGTTACTAGTCTCTTATTCGTCTATCAGGGTGTATATTGTGGCCATTCAGCATTTATGATCATGGATCCTTCACTTTCTTCTATGGTTTTGGTGAAACAGTTTCTTAAAGAAGTTTTACACCAGAATCCATCATGTAAACAGGATGCTCCTTCCTGGGATCTTCTTTACTTTGTGCTGGAAATATTAACCAGGCCTCCATTTGAGCCCAGAAAATTAAAACAGGCTTAAAGTTTGTTACATGGAATACTGCCCTTCTCATTGTTTTGACATCAGCAAATATCTGAGCTGCAAGCTCTAAAAGTAGGTGAACTCTGTTTAGTCTTCCATTGAAATAGGGTCTCATTAAGTACAAATCTCTCAATCTGATGTTGTCATTTTCATTTATTCTACAAATGGTGGGTTCAGATCTGATCCTAAGATCTGACGCAGCTGCTTCTTCCAACTAGTGGCACACTGAAACTCTAGAGCTCTTCCCTTACCCATAATGCCCTAGTCACCTAACATACCTCAGATCTCATTTGCCGCCTAAACGTACAGACGTGGTCACTGCATATTCTCAAGTAAGCGACCTTTCTGTATTTTATAACTTTATAATGTTACAACCTTTCAAGCGCTTCCTCCCTTTTATTAATCTTTTATTGAATCCTGTATTAATCTTATTTTTCTGCCCTCATTTCCATAAAAATTATCTCTATATATTTATGCAGACCTTTATTACAACCTTTCTAGTGTTTCCTCCCTTTTATTAGTCTTTTATTGAATCCTGTATTAATCTTGTTTTTTCTGCCCTCATTTTTGCAGAAATTATCTCTGTTTACTTGTGCATCTCTTGAATACCACTGTTGGTATTTCCTTTTTTGTACTTAGTAGTACTTCTTTATTACCATAGCTGGTATTTTCTTTTTCTAATCTCTTTCTAGTGTTAATATTAAAAAAAATGTCCTTGATACTTAATCCTTTTCTAATTATGTCCGAGAAACCCACTGGTTTCAAAACGTGCATGGCCTGCAGCCATAAAATTCCAAATTCCAATGTACACTCTAAGTGTGTCTATTGTTTAGGTCCATCTCATTTGGATGCTAACTGTGACATATGGAAGGCAAATGTAAGGCCTTCAATTTGCAGGCCTTGATAGACAGGAAAACAAACTGATCTTAAGAGGTTTGCTACCCTCTAAACCTGCTTCAACAGCCTCTGGGGCTAATCTCTTCAAAACCAGTTAATAAGACAGGAGATTCAGTTACTAATGGCTGGAGAAAAAGATCCCTGGATCTGTCTATTTCTCAGTTCCAGTATCTGAACCTCCTCCTAAAGTAGCTAAAGTTTCAGCTCCAACCTCTTTGGATCCATGACATACAGTAGATCAGAGAAATGTCACTGGATCCAATGACTTAAGTTGCTACTGAATCAAGTCCCTTCCCAACTCTCTTCATCTTTTTTGGACTGTTCACTGAGACAACACAGCAGGCCATCTTCTACAGCATCATCTGTTCAATCCTTCAAAAGTCTGACAGAAGCTGATTTGGACACAATGATGAGGAAATTTATTACAATGTAGGTTCAAATGAGAGCACTTCCTGCTGCGACCCCATCAAGTACAGAAGTACTTGTCAGTACTATTCCCCCATTATTGGCACCTCCTCTGATCCAACCTTGGGAGTCATCTGCATTGGATTTGAAAATGCTGGTATCAACTTTGATGACATCTCTAAGTGGCCCGGCACCAAGCACTTTGGAGCCACATGACTCTTAGAACCGTAGAGTTAGTATCGGATGCTGGGTGTTGAAGTTGACTCTGAAGCTGTTGACGTCATCTCTGCCCTTCAGATCTTCTGCAGTAGATTGCTTATCTCTGACTCCATCCTCAAGTAATTTGCTTGTGGTGCAGAGGGAGCTGCTGGTCAGTAAGCATGCCTTATTGGATCTATCAGTTTCCTTTTCTCTGAAGCATTCTGCATTCAAGGTAGTGGAATGAGCTTTCACTGTTCCAAGAGTTCAGACTTCTCTTCCCTCTTCATCTCTGACTACCCAACTCCATTTGACTGTGTGTCTAGAGCCTCAATAAACTGTGCCACTGGGACAGCCAGCCCAATCAAGTCTCCAGTACACATAGCAGGGTAAAGTAGTTGCTTCTGACATTTCTCTGGAGCATCCCATCTTAAATGTTCCCAGGAAGAAAAAGTTTAAAAGGAGGCAATTGGACTCTCCACAAGAGTCTGTTACAGAAGATACCAACTTTGATGAGAGGGAAGGGTCCCCAAGATCACCACACCCAATAATGTCTCATTTGGAGACATCCTAGAACTCCCAAAACAAAGGGGTGGTTGGTCTACTGACAACCCTTCCCAGTAGTTACCTGTATTCCTGGAGTCTATTGGAGCTGGTCCATTTGCCTCCTGGATGACTCTGCCCATGATGAGCTCATTGATTTGGTCTCTAGACTGGTGTAGAAGAAACCTGATACCATCAAACCTATCCATAAGAAACCATATAGGATCCTGGCACCAACAAAGGATAGAACTTATTGGAGCAAGGGAGTACAAGTTGATGCCATGGTCATAGCAGCAGCCATGAAGAAGGAACAAGCAGAGCAAAGTTCCTCTGTTCACCCCCGTAACAGGGAGTCTAGGGTGCTGAGCAGATATGAGAAGCATGTCTATCCTTCAGCAAACTTTGCCTTAGGTCACTACTACTTGGCGCATTTTTGAGACTTCAGAGGGATTTGATTAAGGAACTTTACAAATCCCTCACTGGGACCATATCCTCTAAGTCAGAAAGCACTATTGCCTCACCGTTAACTACCCTTCAATCCATTTTAAACTTGTCCATGAGGTTTATCTTCCATGCAGCTGAAAGTACCTCACTGGGTACGGGTTCAGACATTTCCATCAGAAGACATGCCTAGATGTGCTTGCATGACTTAACGGAACCCTTCAAATCTTCCTTCAACAATGGTTCCTTTGATGGAAGTTCCTTATTTGGCACACTCTGTAGGTGTGAGTAGGAAGGAAAAACCCTGTCTGCTGTAGGCATATGTTTTTTGACCCCTTAACAGACCTTCTCTGGGAACCAATGAGGCATACAAAAATGTGGTTCAAAAAATCCCAGGGTCCCTTCCAAGATTCACGTGGAGACTGATCTCACAGGGGCAGAAGGAAGAACTCTAATAGAAGATGCTATCCCTGCAGCAGAGGTAATCTGCATAATCAAGGATCCAGAGATACTTTCCCTGACAGATGCTATCAGCACTCCTGAAAGGAGGCCTAATGGTCGAACTCTTGATGCAGTCAGGGGTCATTTATCCCTGCACCAGAGAGCCTGGAAAGAAATTACAAAAGATTCATGGGTATGGAGGATAATATCCAAAGATTATATAATACCATTTTTCCATCTACCCCCACTAATAATAAACAAAATCCCAGATGTTTCATCCAATCAGAAGGAATCAGCAGCAATAGGAATAAACACGCTGCTAGAAAAGAGAGTCATCCAAGAGGTCCCCCTTGGCAGAAAAAGTCTGGAACTTATTCAAGATTCTTTTTGGTGCCAAAGAAAACAGGGGATTAGAGGCCAATTTTAGATCTCAGCTATCTAAATCAATCATTTCAATACACACAGTTCAGTCCATTCTGCTATTTTTACACATGGATTACTGGGTGTGCTCAATATATCTTCAGGATGTGTACTATCGCATAAAAATGAGCAAATGGTCCAGGAGATACCTACTCTTTCATCTGGGAACCAGTCATTACCAATTCAGAGTTCTGCCCTTTGGTCTCACCTCAGTCACCATGGTGTTTACAACTATATGGCAGTAGTAGCAGCTCACTTGAGACTGCAGTATTCTGTGTGTTTCCATATTTGGATGACTGGCTCAAACCACTCCAACAAGTATCGTTTGATTCAAGCACAAGATTATGTACTCCAGTTATGCTCTCACCTGAGGATTTCAGTCAATCACAACAAATCTTATCAAGAACCAACACAGATATTGGAATTCATCAGTGCCTTACTCAATAGTCACTCAAACAGCTATGCACCCTCTGTCCAGAGTTCAATCTATTCAGTTTCAGGTCATAAAGTTCATTCACAAGTCTACTGTTTTAGCTCAACTGATTCTTCAAGCCTTGGGATCCATGTCAGCAACAATTATTCTGGTTCCACTGTCAAGGTACCATATGAAAATTCTTCATTGGGCACTCGCAACACAGTGAGCCATTTTCCATTAACCATTATTGAGTCAAGCCAAAATAACACAAGTTTTAAAGAATTATCTTTTATGATGGATACACTGCAGTCAAGTACAAGAAGATTGTCCCTTTGTTCTTCCCTGGCCCAAGATCATAGTGACAATGGACATTTCCTAGATCTGGTGGGGGGCATTTCTTGGAAAAGGCAGTCCAAGGCACATGTTCCCACAAAGAGGCCAATACACATATCAGTGTTCTGGAATTGAAAGCTGACTTCCTAGCACTGTAGGCCCTTCAAGACACCCTCCCTACCGGAACTACTGTGATTCAGACATACAATAATTTGGTCGTCTGATACATCAACAAACAAGAGGGAAGCAAATCTTACCCTGTTTGTCGAGAAGATTTTAGAGTATGTCAATGGGTGATCTCAACGAATCACTTTCTGATAGTAATGCACATTCTGAGAAGTCTAATGTGATTGCAGACAAGTTAAGCAGGTCTATTCTAATGCCTCACAACTGGTCCCTCAATATGAAGATGATGGAGATGCTTTTCTTTCGATGGGGCCAACCATGCTGTGACCTCTTTGCATCTGCTCTCAGCAAGAATTCCATCAGATTCCTTGCCCTGCTCCCATTCTATGGGAGAGTCACTGAGGGATGCTTATCTTCACTATTGGCACACTGATCTCCTTTACACATACCCCCCATTACCCCTGAATCCCCAAATTTCTTCAGAAAGGATCTTAAATAAAGAGCACATTATCATCCTTGCCCCTTACTAGCCTCATCAGATCTGGTTTCCATTTTTTTGGCCTCATCTTTTATGTCCTCCCTGGATCCAACTCCAGACCTGCTTTCTTACTTGACAGACATTACTCATCTGGACACCCCAGGCCTAAAATTGACTGCATGGTTTCTCCAATTCTGTTAATCACTAGGCAGCCCACCACATTCTTTTAACATCCCACACAGCTTCTACCAGGAAACTTTACAAAAGTTAATGGGAAAGATGTGTTGGTTGGGTGTAGCAGAATAATTTAGACCCCTTTTCAGCACCCAAGTCTAAGGTTCTTAACTTTTTAGCTGCAATTGTTAATGAAGGTGCTAGCTCTTCTCTTATAAAAGTACAAATAGCTCCTATTTCTAATTTTCATATAGGAGTAAATAACTCACCTTTAGCATCCTCCAAACTTTGCAAAGCCTTTTTAATAGGAACTTATATACTTAGACTACTGTTAAAAGATCATGTTCCTCCTTGGGATTTAAACATTGTTTTACACGCTTTAATACAACCTCTCTTTGAACCATCAGCTAAGTGTGAATTAAAAAATCCATGCAAACCAATCATTTCTTTTTTCCTAAGGTGGTCTCAGAATCCAATATTAATCTTGTTATCCACGTTTCTTTCCAAATTTCTCAAACAAAGGAGAGTATATGTTACACATTTTGGATGTTCACAGACAATAACATTTTTACTGACACAGAACCAAAAATGTGAGGAACTCAAAACAATTATTTGCTTCCTTTTCAAAATTGAAATTAGGAAAATTAGTTTCTGAAGTGACTTTAGCAAATTGGTTAACTGATCATATCACCTTTATTTATAAAAGATTTGTTTGTCTTTACCAAAATAACTAAAAGCTCATTCCAGCAGATCTATGGCAACTTCTTCAGCATTTTTTTATAGATCTTCATTGGATTATATTTATTCAGATGCATCTTGGGTAATTCTCAGACTTTTATTGCTCATTACAAATTGGATCTGGTGTCTAGAGGAACTGCAGTCTTTGGCTCAACAATGCTCTGAAATATCCTTCCTTAGAGTCCTAATGGGATTTAAGTAGCTGGGGATTCTGTCCCAACAGTTGAGGAATGAATGGAAATGACAACATCAGATAAAACAGTTATGTTCTCACAATAATGTTCCATCTGTGTTGTCCATGTTCATTCTTCCTCAATTTTCCTCCTACCAGCCTTCCTCCCTGTTTTTTTTTTTCATGTTGAAGGATGTTTCAGAGTTCATGTTGAATCAAGCCATCAATCTCCCAGTGTTCTATTCAGAGCATCAGAATCAGGGGAAAAGGATACTATGTACTCTGGACATGCACAGCCAGCTCAGTACCCAGACTCAAGTCCTTTAGAACAGCTGATCAGCTATTTATTTCTTATGCTGGGCCTAAGAAACCCATGTCAAAATGGCCTATTTCCAAATTGTTGTCCTTGTCTATTGCCTTTTGTTTTGCCCACTATAGTAAACCAGTTCCAGACAGTATAAATGCTTACTCTACAAGGACCTTGTCTTTTTTGATGTTATAATGGAAAAGGGTGGGCCGTAGAAGTATTCTAGAGGCAGCTACATGGCCCCCTGTATATACCTTTACAAAGCAAAGCAAACTGAATTATTTTTTTAGATACATGATAGGTTTTGTTAGGATCATTCTCCAGAAGCTGTTTGACCCATATCCTTCCTCCTCACATTTTGGATAAGCATTGGTTGTCAACCCATATAGTCTAAATGCTAGTGCAGCAATGAGAATGATGAACACATTACATTTGTGTAAGTTGCACTTACCATAGCAGTAGATGTTCAAATCTGTCAGTGCTGCAGTAGCCACACTCACCCTCCATCTCCCTATTTTTGTATATAGTTATTGTTGGGAATTAATTTGGTGGTTATTTCTTGTTTTTCTTTTTTTTTATGTTCAAGTTGACATGATACTTCTTAACTTTTGAGTAAGAATGTCCTGAAGATTTTTGCACTCTGATGACTGATTTTCCCACCTCAGGACTGTCCAATCAGCTGTCAGAGTAGAAGTGTGGGAGGGGAAAAAAGCTTTTGGAAGCTGGCTGGTTGTATATTAGTCAAGATTCGACCTATGTATCCTAAAGGCTATGTCAATAGTGAGAAATTCAAACACCTACTGTTATGAGTAAGTCCAACATACTTAGCTGTACTTGCTTATTGCATGTAATTGTTTACGGCAGTGACTGGACCTTTGACAAAACCAGTAAAGCAACTCTATCCATGCCAGCACACACACATGCATATACACATACAGACACACACATATGTACAGAGTCTCTCACTCTACCATATCTTTTCAAATACAGCAGACATTTTCTGCATTTGTTTCTAATTCTACAGTTCTTCTTCCTCCTTCTGTTGACCAACCATATGGAACTTATGGACCTACAGTCTATCCACAGTGACAGATGTTTGTGTTGACAGATGTTTATTTTATACATCTACAGCTGCAATGCAATGTATTATTACACTTGTAACTATAACAACTAGATTGTGGAATTCAATCATAAATATATTTATTTGCCATAAAACATTTCATGTATAATGTGTAAACCATATGTATATATATATATATATATATATATATATATATATATATATATATATATATATATATATATATATATATATATATATATATATATATATATATATATAAAAATATATATTTTCATATATATATATATATATATATATATATATACATATATATATATATATATATATTTATACACACACACACACACACATATAGATATATATGGGCTCACTTAAAAATTTCAAAATACCAAAATCCCAGAGTTCAGAATATTGACCTCAGAACACCTAGATCTTGGAATCTCAAAATTCTGACCCCCCCCCAAAAAAAGCAGTCGACAAAACACAAAACATGTTTTTTCAGGGGGGCAAGCCCTCTTCACCCCCCACACTCCCCACTACTTAAATATACCAACTCCGAGATTGCACTACAGCAAGGAAAAGGGAAATCTCTCATTTTGTGTGGTATGCCGATCTCCGTTCAGGATTTCAAAGTTTTAAAACTTTGATCATATGGTCTTTGATCATATGAATTTCAAAGTTTTAAACTTCGGAATTCTGAAGGGGACCCATATATATATATATATATATATATATATATATATATATATATATATATATATAACTATATAGATAGATAGATATATGGATTCCTATCAGATGATCGTGTTTTCAGAAACTCGAAATTCACAATGGTCAGGCCCATTTGATCAAGTTTTTGAAAACTTGAAGGTTTTGAATAGAGATTGTGGCACAGCAAGGATCGGGAAATGTACCCTTTTCCTCATTGTAGTGTATCAAATATTTTTGCTTAGGGCAACAATATGTTCTATCTGTACTTTGAATGCTTTTCATCTGAGATGGTTTTCACAATTCATTTTACCATACTAGTTTAATGCTTACTATGCTAAATAAGTTTATTATTAAAGCCCAGTTATATAGCGTGTTTGCATGATATTTTTCTTTCCTTCAGCTATCAGTTAATTTATTTTAGTTAGCCAAAACAGATGCTTAATTCTTTTAGCCAGTTGTTTTCTATACATATATGGTTGTTAAGAACAAATAAGAAACAGGTTTTTATTTATTTATTATTACTATATTTTTTTTGCTATGTTTCATCTTTCTTAAAGCTGCTAAGTGACAACTTTTTCCAAAAGAAAAGAAAAAACTGCTGTAGAGAAATCTGCAGGGGCTTTAAACCATGTGTTTGTCTTGAAGCTGTTAAATACATTTTAGCATGATTCTGAAGTGTTTAGATATGAAGCAACCCTGCAGTGAAAAATGTTTCATGCTGGCTTTGCTTTACAGCAAACAGAAAACAAAGCAGTTTTCATGTTGTGTATTTCCGAGGGTAAGTGTACAATTTATTAATCAATAATTACTTGTGTACAATTACTTGGATTATTATTTATCAAGTAATTTTGCACATATATATACTGCTAATGTTTTTAAAACATTAACATTGAAAAAGAGAAAAATACATAGATTGTTTTTTTTTTGTTACATAGATATTTCAGTTTGACTGTGACCAGATGTGTCATTGTTAATATAGTGCAAACCTGAAATTCTAGTAAAACACAGTTTTTTTACTAATTTACCTTAGAGATGCATTTCTGTATATTATCAGACCTATTACAAATATCTGAGTGTTGGGATTTCATAAATTTCCAAATCACATTTGACAATGGCAACTAATCATTTGTGCTGTCATGCCACTGCCTATTACAGCTTCTAGCCCACTGCATCATAAAATGTGTATATGCAACAAAATTGAGAAAACAAAAATTCATTCTCACCAATATCCTGATTCAAATTAAATATTCTGAGAGCAGAGCCAACAAAATAATTACAAAACACTGGTGCTTCAACTTTGTTCAAAATTACATTTGCAAGGCTAAACTAGTATTCCTTGTCTACCAGGAGGTTTTCATAAAACTGGAATTAGAAAGAAATGCATTAATAAAACAGTTCAAATCTGAAAAAAATGCCAGGTATTGAACTGATAAATAGTTGCAGCACTAAAGAGTATATTAATAGTAAACAATTTGCATTTCCATATTTATAAAAGCCTTTGAAATAACTTTCTTAATGTATAAAAATGCAGTAAGTACTGAGTAAAAAGAAAATTGAAGACAGCTGTGTACTGCATAGTCCATGAATTTAATAATGTATGTGTTCCAGTGCAAGTATATATATATATATATATATATATATATATATATATATATATATAAATAAAACAGGTGTACTTCAAAAATAAGAAAACCCACTTACTCGAATCACTTATGATCGAGACTAAAGCATCAAAACCTTACATACACGAAACTTCACATCAACGAAAATGTCAGCCGAAAAAGGAATCACTTGTCCACCACAGGGAAATTTGCCCTTTTACCCACTGTAGTGCAATTTTGGAGTTGGTACATTTAGTCAGGGGGATGTGTGGGTGAAGCCCCTCACTTTGGTAGGTTTGACATGCTTTGATTTGTGCATTTTGTCCTGGTGGCCAAGTGGTTCCTTTCCCAGTTGACATTTTTGTTGATGTGAAGTTTCATGTATAGAAGGTTTCAATGCTTTTGTCTTGATCATAAGTGATTTGTCTAAGTGGGTTTTGCATTTTTGAAGTAGACCCATATATAATATATATATATATATATATATATATATATATATATATATATATATATATATATAAAATGTATATTTATATATATATATATATATATATATATATATATATATATATATATATACGTACATATAAGGGAATACTTACTTACATGGAGAAACCCTAATGTTGATGATTTAAACATCAACCGCTAAACTTTGAAAAAATTAACATTGACACACTGCCAAGTGTGTGCTGAGAAAAAATGTCAATGCATGCAACTGTTCTCAAAAATATATATATTGTTTTTTTCAGAAGGGCAAGCCCCATGCAGTCTTCTATGTGGGGGGATGCTCCCCTACACTCCCTGCTAATTTTATATACTAACTCTGATATTGCACAATCCCCAGGAAAAGTGAATATTCCCCTACTCATGGATTGTTGGCATCAAGTACCTGTCAGCCATCTGCATATGTTGACCAAATGTGGCCATATAATCAGATGTCAACCACCTAAAATTTTAACCAAATACCCAAGTCTCATATAGATATATAAGTGTGTGTGTGTGTATGTGTGTGTGTGTGTGTGTGTGTGTGTGTGTGTGTGTGTGTGTGTGTGTGTGTGTGTGTGTGTGTGTGTGTGTGTGTGTATGTATTTATTATATATTTTTTTCAATACTGTTAATTTTGAGAAATGGAGTGGAACAGTGGCTCAGTGGTTAGCACTGTTAACACACATCACTTGATTCTCAAGTTTGATTCCAGGCAGGGGTGCCTTTTGAAATGAAATTTATATATGTCTTTTGTTTGCCTATTTATGTATTTAATATGTGGTCTAATTTCCTCACAAAACCCAAATATATGCTGCATGTGAAGTGTTACTCATTTAAATTAGCTGTTGGTGTGTGTGTGTGTGTGTGTGTGTGTGTGTGTGTGTGTGTGTGTGTGTGTGTGTGTGTGTGTAGTGTGTGTATGTGTATGTGTATGTGTGTGTGTGTGTGTGTGTGTGTGTGTGTGTGTGTGTGTGTGTGTGTGTGTGTGTGTGTGTGTGTGTGTGTGTGTGCGTGTGTGTGTGTGTGTGTGTGTGTGTGTGTGTGTGTGTGTGTGTGTGTGCGTGTGTGTGTGTGTGTGTGTGTGTGTGTGTGTGTGTGTGTGTGTGTGTGTGTGTGTGTGTGTGTATACTCCATGAATGACTATATGTCTACATCCTACAATAAACTGCCATCCTGCCATCCAATGCAGAATTAGTTTCAATGCTTTGTTTGCTGTGTGCGCCAGGGTGGGTCCTGACTCCCTTGTAGCACTGAACTGGATAAAATGTATATCAGATAATGAATGGGCAGACAAGTTCTAACAGTCATTTTAGGTATGCTGTGGTTAAATTCTGACTTGTTGCTCTGTCCTTTTATGCACTCTGAGTAGTGCCCCATTTGATGTCCAGCTCCAGAATGACTAAAAAATGTAGAAAGCCTTCTGAGTACAATGAAATTGAAAAAAATATATATCTTGAATCTAAACTAAATAAAGAGCTACTGTGTAGATACATAATAACTCCTTGGTACACTTCCTAACAAATGCTGGCTGTCATTTATGCAGCCATGATTGTAAATATGGCTTCTTAAATGATTA
Organism: Protopterus annectens; assembly: GCF_019279795.1. Lineage (NCBI taxonomy): Eukaryota > Metazoa > Chordata > Ceratodontiformes > Protopteridae > Protopterus > Protopterus annectens. The sequence goes on from NC_056739.1 coordinate 534,683,588, forward strand.
CTGACAATGCTTTCAAGAACTTATTAGCACTTCTTCTAAAGCATCAGACAAGCCACTTAGTGGCTGTCCCAGGTGCAAGCTGTTTAATTTCCCTGCCTTTCCTATACATTTGTTCATAATTTCAATGTATCATTACCATGTTGAAACTGGAGTATAGTTCAATATATTTTCCCTTACATTTATTCATTAAGCTGTCATGTAGACTAGGACAAACTGATGAAGTGATACCTTTTATCAGTCCAATAAGCGTTTTACAATAAAGTCTGCTCAAGCTCTTTAAATATATCAGCTCTTCATTACTGGAATGCAACAAGGGTCAGTGCTATAGCCCTCACTGTCCAATATATTCATCTCTGATGTGCTGCAGGGAGTGACTAATGGACTGAGTTGTTTGTATTCCAAATCTTAAATAGAGATGAGACTTAAAAAGGTACTATACTATCCTGTACAATGTGGAAGAGAAGTTTTTTTTCTTTTTCTTTCTTTTTTTCATACAAAACAAGCTTCTACAAATGGAATAGAACAAAAGGAAGCAAGAACAACTGATAAAGTGTTCTTTTTTTCTACAGAGCATGTACTCCAGTGCATACATGTGAAAGGACATCTGACATACTATATACAGATCTGCAGACTTTAAAGGAAAATGACACTAAAAAACTTGAAGTCATCCACAGGATCATTGGATCATCAGAGGATTAAAGGGAAAAAAGTACACATGGAGTCTAGAACTGCTGAACTTGTTGACATTAGACACAAAAGAAAGATACATGGAGATATAATAAGATTATAGAAATTTTTAAAAATTAAGGTATGGAATACAGTTGCAGTGACAGAGGAGATGGGTCAGTCAGGTGTGCTTGAGGGTATTTAAACTGACTCTGACAGGGGATTTTTTTGATTGAGAAAGTCACAGACCCCTTATAACAGATTGCCTTAGTGGATGATGGATTATAAATCTTCCATAGATTTCAAGAGGATATTAAACAGCTCAAAGTGTGGGCAGCCACGGTGGTATAGCGGTTAGCATTGCCACCTCACAGCAAGAGGCTCTCTGGTTCGATCATTGGCTGGGGTGCCTTCTGTGCAGAGTTTGCATGTCCTCCCAGTGGTCACATGAGTTTCCTCTAGGTGCTCCGATTTCCTCCCAAAGACATGCTGTAGGTGGATTGGACACTCTAAATTGGCCCTAGGTGTGAGTGCGTGCATGTGTTTGCCTTCTGTGGAAGGTTGGGCGCCAGGCTGGCAACTCAACACTGTAAAACTCCACTGCCAGTCATGAGCAGACAGGAAATCTGCTGTGGCAACCCCTAACCAGGAAAAGCTAAAAGAAGATTAAACAGCTCAAAGGGTGTTCTGTCCAAGATGAGAATACATATGATCTTCATAATAGATACACCTAAAGGCACATAATGGTATGTAATGGAGATGAAAAAGGGCACAGGAATAGCCTCATTTTGCAACTTAAGAGGCCTCTTTTTATCAAGCTCATAAATGAGTTTTCTTCATACAGTGCTGCACATAGTGTTATAATAGCTTCACAAAGTAATACCAATGATTGCTTGTTGTTTTCACTATCACATATCAGTACTCACCACCATTAGTAAAACTGTCCTTCACATAGCAGGCAGTCTACTACATCTCTAAGGCTATGTGACTTTAGGGAGAAAATGATAGCTTTGCAAATTTATCTCATGTCCATCACAGGCAGTTGTATACATTTAGCAGAACTATTTGTATGGTATTAGGCTACAGACATAATACTTTTTTATTGTTTTAGCAGAATTCTTTTGTCAGTGATAACAGACAAATGGGTAGGAGTTCATACAGTTTGCCACATAGCCATTACTCTGGCAATCTTTGACATCTAAACAGATAGCAGATAATAAAAAATCGTTCCAAGTCTCTGCAGGACCAAACAGACAAGAGTTAAAATTTCCAGGTGGAAATAACCAGATCACTAAACTAGATAGATTGTTTTTATAGTGTGGGCATAACCACTCTTAGAATTTTAATTGCAATCTGAAGAACTATATCCATTACCAACAGAAAGTCTCACATGCTCAAAACATATAAGCACACTTCTCCATACACACACACACACACACACACACACATATATATATATATATATATATATATATAGATATAGATATATAGATATAGATATATAGATATATAGATATATGTTTATGGTTGCTCTATCTTTGGTGATTTTTTTTCTTTCTTTTTTTTTTTGGTCAGCTCACGGAATGTAAATCAAAAATTTATATAACCGCCAGTCATTGACTGTGTCAGAATTAGGAAAGTGGTTCTGCAACTCCATGTTAAAGCCCGTTTCAGAGATTTTGCTGGTTTGCGATTCAATGTCATTTGGTCAACAATAAGTGAGTTGATCCAAAAATGTCCATGAACTGTGGATAGAATTTAATATTTATTAATTAATAAAAAAAAAACTCCAAAAAGAAGCCAGGAATCCACACAGACATTTATTGTTGAGCACTTTCGTCTCAGATTAGAAACTTCATCAGAATGTCACATAACTAGCAACCCCACCCTTTTATATATCCCCATTAGTACAAATTGATGACATCATTTCCTTACACACCATAATAAATATGCCATTAATTGTAAAAAATTCAAACTATTATGTTGTATCTTTCGGCTTTTCCCGGTTAGGGGTCGCCACAGCAGAACTCCGGTTCGCTAATGATTGGCAGTAGATTTTTACATACCGAGTTGCAAGCTCTGACACACAATCTTCAATGAAGGTACACCCATTCACACATGTCTCCACACAGAAGACGCTCTAGCTGAGAATCGAACAGAACAACGTCTTACTGTGAAGCGACAATGCTACCGCAGCACCACCACCGCAAAAATTCTAAATACATTCCATACTATACTTACACCACATAAACTCAAAATGCTGTTAAAAAAAAAATATATATATATATATATATATATATATATATATATATATATATATATTGATGCTATGAACACAGACATTTTTTTTACGTATGAAATTCTGCTTTTAATCTCAGAATTGAACTGATAGAGATAGCACTGTTAAGTCCAGGAAACTCAGAGGCATTAGCTCTCATTTGCCATCTGAGTTCCTTTAATTCCAAATAATTATTCAGGGGTCCCCTTCTCTCCCCTAATATGGCTTGATCTATAATAGTGAACTTAAAACTATGTCCAGAGTAAGAGACATTATGAGCAGCTAAAACATTTTTTTAGATCTTTATTGCTGATATAATTGTGTTGGTAAATTCTAGTTCTGAGTGCATTGATGGTTTTTCCTATATAGAAACAGGGGCACATGGAATGCATTCCAAAATATATAACTGCCTTGCTGCTACAGGTGAATTTCTTCTGTAGGGAATAACTCCCATAATTTGGTACATACACCTCCTTACCCTCCAAAATATGTTTACATTGTAGACAAAATCCACATTTTGCCATACCCCCCATATTTCGACTCTCCTTCTTATGTGTCTCAGTCATATTTTAAAGACTAGTGTCCTTCTTATACACTATTTTGGGAGATATACATACTAATTCTAGGTGGTCCTGGTTGACACTAAATATATTCCAATTGTGTCTTAATATACTTCTAATATCATAGAACTGGTTGTTGAATCTAAAATAGCTGATTTATTGTGACAGTTCTCATCTTCCACTTTTACAACCAATACAACAACAACAAGAAGGCATGGAGGAGAATGAGAGAGAACACTACCCACACGAGGAATTGATGGATGAAGTTTTACCCTATAACATTACTTACAATAAAAATGGCGATTTTAAAATTTATAACTACAGTAGTGTAGAGATTTGTGATTCGGTGGCAGACCTGTTTGAGAAAGGCCTGCCCTTTGTTCCGAATAGAAATACTACCATAGGTGAAGTCTTAATAGATTTAAAATTATACACTAGAGAGCTTAATTTTGATTTCTATTTTAAGGGCACAAAAATGGTATCGGAAATAAACAGCACATTTAGAAAACCAAGTGTATTTAACCCCCCATTACACCCCACTGTTCAAATCTTCAAAACATTGTGTGAAAAAGATATCAGGAATATGCTTAATAATAACAGGATAATTAGAGAGGAAGAAGATAACATCACTCAAGTTGAAATGGGGTTGTTAAAGGACATATGTAGATATACTGATATTAGGGTGATGAAACCCGATAAGGGTGGGGGTTTAGTTATCATGAATTACATGTATGTCAATAAAATGTTAACCATTTTATATACTGATACTTATAACAAAATCAGTATTAATGAGAAAATATATAGCTTACAGGAAATTTGATATTACTTTAGAAGAAATGGTGTTGAATCATGATATAACAGAAGAGGAACATTCATGTATGGTAGTGAAACATCCAAGAATATCTACAATTTTTGGGGTCCTGAAGATACATGAAGACCTTCGGCAGACCCCCCCCCCTCAGACCTATAGTGGATGCAAGAGCATCCAAAACTTACCCTATAGTGATATTTGTAGACAATCAACTTAAGAATGTGTTGAAAGAATGTCCATGGACTTTAAACGATTCATAGGATTGTTTAAGTAAAATCCCTAATGATAAATATCATGATGAGTTAATCTTTGTTACAACTGATATAAGAGACTTATTTTCTATAATACCCCATGATATTGGTATTGAGTGGTTTTCATTATTTCCTTTGTCAGTATACTAATCTGAGACAAGAACGCATCCTAACTATCAGAACATTAATGGAATTAGCATTGGAGACTAATATTATAATTTTTGAAGGACAATTATTCAGGCAATGTCAGGGGGCTGCAATGGGGGCAGCATGTGCCCCCATTTTTGTCAATATTGTAGTGGCATTTTGGGAGAAAGAAATGGTTTTCAAAAGTATATTTAATGAGTGTTGGACATTCTACGGTCATTTCTTGGATGACATAATTATCTTATGGAAAGGAAGTGAGGAGGAATTAAATAATTCCCTGAAATTTATAGGAAACAGTACTGATTTTCTAGAATTTACAAGTACTATAGCGAAGGATACCATCAATTACTTAGATATTACCATACAGAAAAATGTGGGTACTAAACAATTTATGTCCAACATATTTATAAAACCAATATATTCCAATACTCTCCTTCATTTCAACACTTGCCACCCCCTTTATCAAGAGAAATCCCTAATAAAAGGACAGGGAGTAAGGATAGCTAGAATGGTATCAGAAGAAGGGGAATTTATATGATAACTTAATATACTTAAAACTGTGCTGACAAAAAGAGGGTATCCTGCAACATTTATTGACAGTATTTTGCAGGAAGTGGTGACGAAAAGGGAGAATGGATATTTTATTCCTGTGTTATGAAGAGGGCATGGGACAGACAAAGTTGTTATATGGAAAGATGAGAACTGTCACAATAAATCAGCTATTTTTAGATTCAGAAACCAGTTATATGATATTAGAAGTATATTAAGACACAATTGGAATATATTTAGTGTCAACCAGGACCACTTAGAATTAGTGGGTATATCTCCCAAGATAGTATACAAGAAGGACACTAGTTTTAAAAATATGATTGAGGCACATTAGAGGGAAAGTAGAAATATGGGGGGTATGGCAAGATCTGGATTTTATCTACAATGTAAACATATTTTGGAAGGTAAGGAGGTGCATGTACCCATCTATGGGAGGTATTCCCTACAGAAGAAATTCACTTGTAGCAGCAAGGCAGTTATATATTTAGCAATGTGTTCCATGTGCTCCTGTCTCTATATAGGAAAAAAGCAGCAATGCACTCAGAACTAGAATTTACCAACACAATTATGATATCAACAAGAAAGATTTAAAAAAAATGCTTTAGCTGCTCATATTGTCTCTCACTCTGGACATAGTTTTAAATTCACTATTATAGATAAAGCCATTTTAGGGGAGAGAGGGGGGCCCCTGAATGAATATTTGGAATTAATGGAACTCAGATGGCAAATGAGAGCTAATGCCTCTGAGTTTCCTGGACTTAACAGTGCTATCTCTATCAGTTCAATTCTGAGATTAAAAGCAGTATTTCATATGTAAAAAAAAAATGTATGTGTTCATAAAATCAACATATATATTTTTAACAGCATTTTGATTTTATGTGGTGTGAGTATAGTATGGAATGCATTTAGAATTTTTTTATAATAATTTGAATTGTTTACAATTAATTGCATACTTATTATGGTATATAAGGAAATGATGTCATCAATTTGTAGTAATGGGGATGTATAAAAGGGTGAGGTTGCTAGTTATGTGAAATTCTGATGAAGTTTCTAATTTGGCATCAAAGCGCTCAACAGTAAACATTTGTGTGGATTCCTGGCTTCTTTTTGGAGTTTTTTTTATCAGTTTATGTGCTTTGTGCAATTTACAGTTTGAAGAATATTTATTAATTAATTGGTTTGTTTATTTATTTATTAGTTTTATTTATTAACCAGGTAGTTAAGCTGCTTGACTGACCCTTTTTCATCATGACGCATACTCACTGAGTCAGAAGGATACAATATCAAATGCTTTGAATATAGGTTTAAGCACACTTAATCTAGCATAGTTAATGAAATTTACATAAATATCAGTATATTGTTAAACCATTGGTGAAATAGGTAGCAATTTCCTTTTCATAGGGAGGCAGTAACCAAACTTCAAAATTTTATAAAGAAGAATACTGAGCCAAAAGTGTGTTGTGGAGTGAAGAGGGAGCAGCTAATATGCTTTACTGCTTCACAACGATGCTCTTTATGAAGGATTTATAAATCTTCATTTTCATAAAATGTAGCTTGCTTGTGTTGTAGGCAGAGTGGAAACACAGAAGGGGAAATCTATACTCAAGTTTAGGAATAAGTGCATTTTTAACTATGTCAGTCCAAGCTATGAATATAAGGAGTGGAAAATTCTGTTGCAGAGCTTGACACGAGAAAATACTTTAGACAAGATTTTATCAGAGTGTGTGTTGTAAAGCTTCAGTAAGATTTTAGAGTAAGTTATAGATATTTTTGTTCTGTGACATATAGGATGATGCTATTTTTAGTACCTTTAGGTTTCAGGGATTGTAAGGAAGCTAGTTTGCATTGAGTAGGCAAGACCATGATATTGTTTTTTTTGGGGTTTAATAATCAGCTTAGTTAAAAACAATTAGTTAGAGAGCTCAAAGAACAGTGTTTTTTTCTGTGGGGCACTGGATGATTTTTTTTTGAGTCCAGTATTAGGATGTCATTTGCATTTACTGTGAGGTTCAAGGATGAGAAGTCTAAGCAAATATCATTGATAAACAGGGACAATAGAATAAGGCCCAAACTAAGCTATGGGGAACCTCAGTACTTTGGTAAGTATTACTGGAAAAAGATTATTGTAGTGAACTAAAACTCAGGTTTGATTGGACAGTCCTACAAAGCTTTCCTCCCAGCTAAGGGAGCATCCCACTGTGGGATTTTGTGGATCAATGGTCAGTTAAAGTTGTACCATCTCTAGGCAGATGTGTTCCCTCTGGGAAAAAAAACTTCCATTTTACTTTTTATGACATAAAAATTCAACTGTTTGTTTTTATGATAGAAATAACAAGAGCTTCTTTGTGTGATAAGGTGTTTATAATAACTTTTTTGTTACCATTGAACACTTTTAAACAGGAACATTAATTTTTTACTTCGGTGGTTAAAGTTGTTCAAAAAAAGTTGACAAAAGTTGTGCTATTTTACTAGTGGGGCTGAGTTAAGTGTTTTAAGTGCTTTACACTTGGGTTTAATGGGAACAACTTACCTATTTTATTGGCTATTACAGGATTAAACATGGCACAATCTACCAGTTTCTAGGTCTTCTTCCTTCCAGCTTGAAAAACAAAAAAGATAAGCAGTTTTTGCTACCAAAGCAGGCTGATAATGTGCCTTATTTGCTGTTATGCAATTCTACCATGGACAAAACTGGTTTCTGGGCCATTCAGCTTTTTCTTGGGTCCTGATGGTATAGTTCCTTCAGAGACCATTGACCAGGTGTTAGACATGTTTATTGCAGCTGCTGGAGTGCCCTTAATCCACAAGGTAGAGACACACTTTTCATCCCTGGGAGAAGGGGCAGAGAATGTATCTCTGTCTTGAAAAGAAGTTGTGCCTAATCCCCAAGGAGGTTATTGATGGCAATTCTTTGTTTCTTCAGAAATTTCATAAAAAAAAAAAGTAATATATATTCATTCTCTTGTCTCAGTAATCAGGGACAGGAGAAAATTACTGGGCTTGTTTCAAGGTTTAGTTCAGTCTCTTGGCTCTTCTAGTATGGCTGTTCAGTACCTTGAACAGCTAAATGACTATGAAAGGACAAATTATATGTTGTCTCCATATATCTCTGACTCAGATTCTGAGGAGACTGTGACTTTGTTCAGTCCTTTTGAAGAATTTCCTTTTTCTGAAACTATTTCTACAATGAATCAATTGTTTCAATGGGAAAACAGTGGTGGTTCTTAGTCTCTCAAACAAAGTATTTTGATGAGTTACATCTGGAGTTCCATAACCTACTCCTCTTCCTCCTGGTGATTACTTTGAAGGATGACAGTCAGACTGCTGGCTCTGAAAAAACAGATAGAGTATACAAAGTACCTCAGTCTTTTAAATTTTTTATACACTCATCCCAGATCTGAACCAGTAGCTAATTCTTCAGTGAATCCAGCTGCTGCTAAACATTTTTTAATATTAATCATGCTCCTTTTGACAAGGAAGGAAAAGCTTTTGATATATTTTGGAAAAAAGTGTATTATTCAAAAAGACTTGCTTTTACAGTTCTCAACTGTCAAGCTCATGTGTTGAAGTTTATGTTTGCATTCAGTAAGAATATGAGAAATATTTTGGCACCTATTTCTGTTTCTCTTGTGAGAAGAATTTGCTTTGTGTAATTTAGTCTCAAGTGACTTCTCGTGGTTTGAAATGTGGATATGACTCTCTGATGCCACCTCCAAAGCTGCTGTGCCTGGAACTGTTATGAAGAGGTTTGCTTAGCTCCATTCTCAAGATCTCCCATGGTATGTAAAAAAATGAAATTTTGAATTCTCCCTTGTATAGAGAACTAGTTTTTGAACCTTCTTCTACAGTGTTTATTAAAACATTTGATAAGAAAGGGAAGCTGATTCAAGGGATATCTCAGATTTTTCAGCTCTCCTTCTCAGTGTTTATCAAGGGACCAGTACTCTCTCTCTATCCTCTTTAATATGCAGATTAAACAGTCACAGCAATGTATTGGTAAAAAGATATTTAAAAAAGCAATGGCAAGGTGGTTCTAAAAGAAAGCAGCCATACCTGGAACAAAGGAATGTCTAATAAAGTCTGAATGATTGTATGAGGACCTTCCCTTCCTCCTCCCACCGTGGACATTCCTTAATCCTTCCACTAACTTCTGAACCTGCATTGTTTCTCTTTGGCAGCATTCTATTTCAGTCAGATGGGTTCTCAGAATAATACAGCTAAGGTACAGTTAGTAGTGGGAGTCTCTCCCCTACCTTTTCTGAGAATACCTCTTCACCCAGCAGACCAAACACTTCTTTTCCATCCTATCACCCAGGATTTGCTCGCTCAGGGGGTGATATAAGCTATTCCTCCTCCACACTTAGGAGATGGGGTTTATTCAAGGCAGTTTCTGATGCCAAAGAAAGAATTGAAGTTTTTTGGAGACCAGATCTGGACCTTTCTGTCTGAACTAATTTGTGATGGTATCCAACTTCAAATTATTGTCACTTCTCAACTTGCTCTCCCTTATTCCGTTTGACTTTTCTAATGACCTTAGATTTAAAAGATGCATTTCATGTCAGTCCAATAGATCCTAATTTCAGGCATTTCTTAAGGTTTTCTATGTCTGGATCACATTATCATTCCCTACTTACCCCTTGGGCTATCTATTGCTCCAATATTGTTCACAAAGTGACTAGCACTTTTGATAGTCTACTGCAGAGTGCAAGGCATTCACATGTTTCCTTATTCAGATGACTTGTATATCATTGAGGAGTCTTTTTTAATATGTCAGGAATCTCTCACTTGGATAAGGATTACATACACAGGCTGAGATTCCAAGAGAATGTTCAGTAGTATTTTTTGACTCCTTCTCACATGTTGTTTTTCTGGGGTGTGTCCTGGATACTTCATTTCAAAAAGCTTTTCTTCCACATTAAAAATACAGTACTTAGATCTTTTCCTGAGGTTTTCTCTCAGACGTCATTCTCAGCAGGGGAACTCCTCGTGATTCTGAGTCTCATGGCATCTATGATATTCATGATATGCAAGACTAAACATGACAAAGATCCAGTGGTACCTGAAATCTGTATGGTTCCAGTATCAACATCCCTTTACTTTTTAGGTTGCAGTTTTGGAACAGTAAAAAAGGAGATTATGTGGTGGAGACATAACATTTCTCTGAATTGAGATCTCTCATTTTCCTCTCTTGCACCAGTTCAGTCAGTCACAACAGATACCTCAGACATTGTTTGAGAAGCAATGTTAATAGGAATAAAAGTGTAGGGACCTTGGAAAAAAAAGCCAAATCAAAACACTTAAAATAATAGATATGCTCTGACTCATAAATCTTCCTACATATCTCAATCATCTATCTTCCTCAGGACTTTGCAAGAGTTGCAGACAGTGTCAGAGAAATGTGGTACATAGACAAACAAGTGGGACCAGCTATTACTCTCTATGCAGACTAGCCGTGGTAATTCAGGATGTATCATTTCAGCATTATCTTACTCTACAGGCATCCCCCTTTTGGTTAGAGCAAAGTTTTGTGGCATACAAGCTGAGTAGAGCCAGGACGGGCCCTCATGACTGAAAACTGTATGGGGGGGGGCGGTTCTCCAGGAATTGATCCAACTATTGCGTACACCTCAGATAGATTTATTTGCCTAAGTTCACAACAACTATTTGGCAAAAATTATGTTCCATGATTGCATGCAAGAAAACAGATGAACTTTCATTTTCTTGGACAGGAATGTTCCTTTATGCTTTTTCACCCTTTTCACTAATTTCCAGGATCATTCTGAAGATTAAGAAGGAATCTTCAAATATTATTGTGGTGACTTCCTTCTGGCCTGGCAACAGTGGTACTTGCTTCTTTTGGAAATGGCCAAAGCCATTTAAAAAGTTTCCTCACAGACTAGAGCTACTCACACAGCACAGTAGGTTATTGATGGATCCCAGCTTGAAACACCTTTAACTAACTGCTTGATCATTCATCATCATAGAGTCATAGATTGTTACTAGGCTAACAACCCAGGGGCCTTTCTAAGCCTAACCAAGTTTTACCAAAAGAATAATGATGTCCTCTATCCAAATAGGACATTGAGGGCCAGGCATTTATAATCTATCTCTGTCCATAAAGCACATGGGTGAAAGGTCAAGTGTAAATTTCCTGTTCCCCAAGGGCCAGACATTTATAATCTATCTCTGTCCATAAAAAAACATGGGTGAAAGGCCAAGTGTAAATTCCCTATTCTCCATCCACTGGCCTAGGTTTCTCTTAAACTGGGCAATAGAAAAACTCAGTTTCACATGGATGAGAAGCCTGTTCCATAGGATGGACAGTCTGAGACACATATCTGTCTCTCCAGCATACTGTGTTTAAGTGACAGACTCAATTCAGGTCCCCGCACTTTGTATTTTTGTTAGTTTTTGTCTTAAAAATATGTAAGAGATTCATAAGTGTGGGGTTAGTGGATACCTTGTAAGCCAAGTATAGGACACCACTCAGAAATATATAGAAGACTGAGTAGAAGGAAAGGGCTTTAAGGTGCTCTGCAGTAGGCAGATTTGCTACAACTTGTATTCTTTTTGTTAGGAACTTCTGAGGTTGCTCTAGTTGCTGCATATGCCTGGTCAGGTACATACCAAATGGAGCATTGTACTCTATGATTGGTCTGATAAGGGTAGAGTACAGTAGGATACTGACCTCTTTGCATCTAAATGCTATGCTCATACTTATAAGATGCACAGCATTAAAGGATTTCCTGACTCCTATGGCCGTGTTGTAGTTGAAGGTAAGGATATTGTCTATGTGCATACCTTGATCCCTGACCACTGGGTCGACTCTTAGGGGAGTATTATCAAGATGGTAATTAGCCAGGATGGTTGACCTCCCAAAAGGTACAATTATACATTTCTTAGTATTGAGTTTAACACCATGGCTTTGGCACAGTTTGTTAGTCAGCGATAGACATTCTTTAGGAATGCTAATGTCTACAGCGGAGTTGATGATAACCTCTAGCTTGCAATCATTTGCAAACTTAGTCAGCCATAAACTTTCAGCAACTGCTTACATTTCAGAGAACTAGATGCAAAATATAACAGGCCAAGTACTAGCTCTGGGGGACTCTGCTAGTGACTGGCCTATTACTGGAGGTGGCCTCACCTATTTTGACCTGCTGAGTCCTAGCAGTGAGCAAGTTGGCTATCCAATGGGTGATCAAAGGGTTTATACCTAAATTAGTGAGCTTGTCTACAATGTCTGAGTGGGGTTGTGAAAATTGGGGTAAGATGGGCAAAGGCTGCCAGCCTAGTCAAATAGAATTTAATACATAATTCTATCATTTGTAAATATAAATGTAAAATACAGGCTTGTGTTCTTAAATGAAAGAAAACACTGTAAAATGTGAACTTCAATATTTTAGCAACATTGCCATCTGCTGTAAGAAAACATAAGCCAAGCATTTCACATCTGTTCTTTTGAAGTTAAAGTTATTTCTTGTATACCCTTTTGATCTAGATAGTGGTGCCGAAGTGGTTGGCTGAACACATTCTTTTTATTGTCTTAACTTAAGGAATAATTTCTAGAATGTACACGTAAAATGTCTTTTATTGTTGTAGTTTCCTGAGCAGGTGTTAGATTGCTAAATAATGTAGCCTTTTTGGCCTGGGAACTCCAGACTAAGTGTCAAAATGATGTAATGTGTATACTGGGAAAACGTAAGTGTCAAAATGATGTAATCTGGGAGGGCCTAGCAAAGATGATTGTTAGTGAGTTTAAAAAAAAACTATTGTTCAGAGAGAGACTGTAAGCATTTTGATCTTGATATCCAACTTATCAGCACTCTGCCTGTTGTCTTATGTAAGAAGTGTCTTAAAAGTATGGAATTTAGAAGAAAGTTAGACAAGTGTTTTTCTGTTATATCAGAACTTTCTTACTGTATTGGAACCACAATGGCAAAAAAAAAAAAGATGTATTGTTCTTATATTCACATTACGTTGTTCTTTCCATGATAGATGGCAAATATCACCATAGAATCTCTTAGTGCCTCGGCCAAAATCAGCCTTTACAGACCTTTCCTACTGTATTGTTTTAGGTTTCTGTGTGATCTCTGAACTCTTAGATATCATGTGGTATAGTAGTATGGTCTTGTGTTTATTTATTATTAAATATTTTAAAACCTTTTGCCTGTGGCTTGTTTGTGTAGAGATAAGTAAGCTCTAGAGTACATTGCATATTTATAGAGTTTACTGTAATAAGCCACTCTAATAAGCCTTAGACTGGATAGTCACATTACCAATTGGATACCAATATTGCACAGTGATAATTGGACACCCTTTTAATAGGCTTTGGGTATCTGATAAGTATTAGCTGGTAGTGGCCGAAATTACTACCATATAGTCTGGGTAAAGGGGCACAGCTGGAGAATCTTTGTCAGCCATTCCCAGGAGTGTCTGTGAAGATGTATACTCATCTCAAAGTGTGTGTGGTGTGTCAGCTACCTGGGCAGGGACACGAAGCACTGGTGGGACAAAGAGGGTACTGGAGGCTAGCTTGCCAGCTAGGCTGAGATCTGAACCCTATAGCTGTGCCAGTGGGGAGTCTTATTGGGGGCATGGAGAGCAAGGGAGCAACCAGCCCCAGACTGACTGTAATCTCTGTGTGCACTTAAGGGAAATTGTACTTTACTGTGTGTATTTGTTATCCTTTCCTCTTATATGAGATGCCCTCCCTGGTGTTAGTGGTGAGGATTAAGGCTCCTTGATGGCTGGGCCAGGGCACGGTCATCACATTTGTGGTGGCAGTGGTTGGGATAAGATATCCACACATTAGTGGTTGGCAGTGGTTAGGATGAGATATCCTCACTTGTGGTTTGCAGTGGAGTGGGTAGAATGAATCCTGTAGCTTATGTACAGTGATCTTTGAAGGTGTTTTGTACTCTACGTCAGCCACCCAATGTATACCCAGAGTTCAGACCACAATTGTTTTATTTCTTTTCTTAGTTTAGTTAGTCAAGGTGAGCAGGCAGCATGTCAGCAGAGGTGTATGGAAAGCTAACAAGGAGCCAGCTGGCAGAAATGTGCCAGGCTAGGGGACTGATTCATGGAAACCTGACTAAGGCAGACCCGTTTGCAACCTTGAGTACAGCTGCATCAGAAAACAGCATCCAGGAGGACAATCAGAGTGGCAGTGGAGATACAATATCCTCGGGGAATGGACAGCTCAACCGTTTTGCAGTGGACTTAAAAATCCAGCTGGAGCTAAAGAGACTTGAGTTGGAGGCCAGGCATTTGGAGATAGAAGCCAAAGAAAAGGAGGTTCAGCAGAAGCATGAGAGGGAAATTATGACTCTTTGCCAGAGTCATAGAGGTAATGGGGAAGGGAGTAACTGGACCCTGGAAGCACAACAGGTCAGTAAATTTCTTCCACAATTTAAAGGGGGATAATTTTGATAGTTTCATTCACATGTTTGAAAGGATATGCAAACAGTATAGTGTTGACCAAGGGCTCTGGGTATAGTTCCTGACCCCCTTACTCCATGGGAAAGCTGTAACTTGTATATCACAAATGCCTGACTCTGTCTGTTTTGATTATTCTGCTGTAAAAATGTCTTTTAGAATGTTTTAAGCTAACACCTGAAATGTATAGGAAAAAGTTTTGTGAGCATAGGCACAAGGCAGATGAAAACATATGTGAATATGTTGCTGAACTGAGCACTTATTTTCATAGCTGGGTGAGTGAATGTCAGGTCACCACTTTTGATGGGCTGGCAGATCTTTTGGTGGGGGATCAAGCCCTTAGCACTTTGCCTGAGGACATGAGGATCTGGTTAGCTGATAGACAATGTGCTACTTCAGATGAGTTGGGGAAGAAGGGAGACCTATACATGGCCAGCAGGGCAGTCCTGCACAGGAAGGTGATCCCCAGTACTGCTCATGGGTCTAAAGGAACCCATGGTGGGCAGCACAGATTGCCCCAACAAAATCTGCCAGTAGCAGTGGAAGCCACTAGTCCAGGTACATGTCCAGGAGCTAGGATTAAATGTTTTGAATGCAACCAGTGGAGCCATGTGGCATACAGATGTCCAGGGAGGCAAGGTGGGGAACCAAAGGTGAAGGAGCCAGTAAGTGGGCAAGACAAAATGCCAATAGTAGGTTGTCTTGAGACAACAGGGGTATGGAACTACCATCCTGCAGATGTCTTGAGAGGGAAGGATTTGGATGAGGCAGTACCATGTACTTATGCAGTTACATGCAGTGAGGCTAGAAGACAAGCATTTGGGTCTGGTAAGCTGGGGGAGACCCAGACGGACTGCATACTTGGAGCCAGGACTGCTGAGGTGGTTACTTCAGGGATTGAGCTATGCTGTAGCAGTGAGACTGAGAGTGAGTCACAGCTGCTTGTGGGTACTGATGTTCCCTTGGACAGGATAACTGCAGAGGTAGAGGTGAGTAGTAGTACCAAGGCTGACAGTGAGGCACCACTGTCAGAGGATGCCAGACTTCCTGTGGAGGGGGAGCTGGGAAGGGTTATAAGGAGAGAGATGAGACAGGCTCAGCTCTCAGACCCTATGTTGCAAGGCCTGAGGCAGGTAGCTAGGGAGGCAATTGATTCTCAAGGGTACTGGGAATCTGTATATTGTGTCATAGGGTTACTATACAGAGAGGGGACCCCTGAGGGAGGGCTAGAATGTTAGAGAGTACAGCAGTTGGTAGTGCCTAGAGCCTACCATCTGGCACTTCTAGCCATAGCCCATGATATTCTCTTTGCAGGTCATATGGGCATAAAACATACAAAGAGGCATATTATGCAAAACTGCTATTGGCCTGGAATTTCTAGAGATGTAACAGGGTACTGCAGGACCTGTGAGCAATGCCAAAAAGTAGGCAAGACAGCAAACAATGTGAGAGCTCCTTTGATGCCTTTGCCTGTGATTGAGGAGCCATTTCAGAGGGTAGCTATGGATATTGTGGGTCCTCTGAGTACCCCAAGTTCCACACGGAAAAAGTATATCCTAGTTGTAGTGGATTATGCTACACAATACCCTGAGGCAGTGGCTTTGTCCTCCATTGAGGCAGAAAAGGTGGCAAATGCTTTGTTAGAGATTTTCAGGAGGTAGATTTCCCAAAAGAAATACTGACTGATCGAGGTGCCAGTTTCATGTCAGACCTGCTGGCTTGTCTGTGGAAGTCCTGTGGGCTGAATCACATGAAGACCACCCCCTACCATCCCCAGACTAATGGTCTTGTTGAGAGGTTATACTCTACAATCAAGCCCATGCTATGGGCACTTGCTGATCATCTAAGGAGGGAGTGGGACAAATATCTGGCCCATCTGTTGTTTGCTTACAGAGATTTTCCCCAGGAATCCGCAGGTTTTTCACCCTTTGAGTTGCTTTATGGGCATAGGGTGAGGGGACCTCTAGATTTAATTTGAAATGAGTGGAAAGGTGAGTGCGAGTCTCACAAGGAGTCTGTTGTGGCATACATCCTAAACCTCAGGACAAGGCTCAGGGAACTCATGGGCTTGGCCCAGGGGAACCTGGCATAAGCCCAACAAAAGAAAAAGGTGTGGAATGTCAGGAATGCTCAAGCTAGAGAGTATGCTGTGGGGCAGCAGGTAATGGCGCTCATTCCTGTCAGACACAGCAAGCTGCAAGCAGCTTGGGAAGGACTCTATAGGTTGGTAAGAAAGGTAAGTGATGTTACCTACATGGTGGAAGTGTTAGGCACACAGCAGTGGCTCAGATTATACCATGTTAACATGATGAAACCTTACCATGATAAGGAGGCCCTTGTGCTGAGCATTTGCAGTGGATTGCAGGAGGAGTCTGAGGGAGATCTGGGGACTTATCTCCTCAGTGAGGCTCCGGCTGACACCTCAGTTGAAGGGAGTAGCAATGTCCCAGCAGCTATCTCTTAACCAGGTTTGAGAAATCCGAGCAGTGTTGCAGGAATTTGGGGACGTGTTCACTGGGAAACCAGGGTGCACCCACCTGGTGCAGCATCAGGTGGATAGAGGACCCCAAAGGCCTGTTAGGCAGGCCTCTTATAGGGTGCCTGAGAGAGTCATACAGACTCTGAGGGAAGAGGTACAGGAGATGTTGGAACTAAAGGTGTTTTGCCAGTGGTGTTGGTGCCAAAGAAGGATGGCAGCACCAGGTTCTGTGTGGATTACAGGAAATTAAATAGTCACACAGAGTTGGATGCTTACCCCATGCCTAGGACAGATGGGGCCCTAGAGCAGCTGGCTGGGGCTAAGTATCTTATAACCATTGATCTTACCAAGGATTACCGATAAGTGCCCTTGACTCCCAGTGCTAGAGAGAAGTCAGCCTTTGTGACTCATTTTGGCTTGTATGAGTTCACAAAGATGCCCTTTGGGATAAAGAATGCCCCAGTGACTTTCCAGAGGCTGGTGGTTAATATCCTAGCAGGAGCAGGAGGGTTTGCCCTTGCTTACCTAGATGATATTGACATCTAC
The DNA here is from genome assembly GCF_019279795.1 of Protopterus annectens. Lineage (NCBI taxonomy): Eukaryota > Metazoa > Chordata > Ceratodontiformes > Protopteridae > Protopterus > Protopterus annectens. Next base: position 534,701,316 of record NC_056739.1, read on the forward strand.
AGCCATTCCTGGTCAGAGCACCTTCAGCATGTCAGGGAGGTGCTGGGCAGACTACAGAGGGCAGGGTTGACCATTAAGCTGAGCAAATGTCAGGTGTGTATGGCAGAAGTCTTCTACCTAGGACATAGAGTGGGGAGTGGTAAGATAAGGCCAGAACCTGCCAAAGTGGAAGCTATTCAGGCATGGCCTGCACCTGTTATCAAAAAGCAGGTGAGGGCATTCTTAGGGACAGCAGGGTACTACAAAAAGTTTGTCCCCAGTTACAGTACCATAGCTGCTCCCCTCACAAACCTGACATGGAAGAACAGGCCAGATACGGTAGTGTGGACCCTGGCATGTGAGCAGGCATTTCAGAAGCTTAAAGAAGCTTTGGGAGGACCCCCTGTGTTAGCCAGTCCAGATTACAGCAAATAATTTGTTGTGCAAGTGGATGCTTCAAACCATGGGTTTGGGTCTGTACTTAGCCAGATTTCTTCAGAGGGGAAGAGCAGCCAGTGGTTTATCTCAGTTGTAGGCTCCAACCCAGGGAGGAATGCTTTGCAGCTGTAGAAAAGGAATGTCAAGCCATAGTGTGGGCACTGCAGAAACTTCAGCCTTATCTGTTATGGAAGAAAATTCACTCTAATGACAGATCACAACTCTCTAACATGGTTAAACAGAGCCAGTCAGCAAAATGCCAAGTTGCTAAGATGGAGCCTGGGGTTGCAAGCATATGATATGTCAGTGCAGCACAGTAGTGGGATTAGGAATGCCAATGCAGATGGGCTCTAAAGACAGGGAATGGGGTGAGATACCCTCAGATATACCTAACCCTCTCAAGTGACATTTCTCAAGGGTCACTTGAAAAACTCGCTTGAGTTCTCCAGGGGGGAGAGATGTGAAGACTGGGGGAAGATAGGTGAAGGCTGCCAGCCTACTCAAATAGAATTTGATACATAATTTTATCATTTGTAAATATAAATGTAAAATGCAGGCTTGTATTCTTAAATGAAAGAAAACACTGTAAAATGTGAACTTCATGATTGTAGCAACATTGCCATCTGCTGTAAGGAAACCTAAGCCACAAATTTCATATCTGTTCTTTTGAAGTTAAAGTTATTTCTTGTATACCCTTTTGATCTAGATAGTGGTGCCGAAGTGGCTGGCTGAACACATTCTTTCTATTGTCTTAACTTAAGGAATAATTGCTAGATGTACATATGAAATGTCTTTTATTGTTGTAGTTTCCTGAGCAGGTGTTAGATTGCTAAATAATGTAGCCTTTTTGGCCTGAGAACTCCAGACTAAGTGTCAAAATGATGTACTGTGTATACTGGGAAAGCCTAAGTGTTAAAATGATGTAATCTGGGAGGGCTTAGGAAAGATGTTTGTTAGTGAGTTTAAAAAAACTATTGTTCAGAGAGAAACTGTAAGCATTTTGATCTCGATATCCAGCTTATCAGCTTTCTGCCTATTGTCTTATGTAAGTAGTGTCTTAGAAGTATGTTTTCTTGTAGTATAGCTAGGAACGTAGAAAAAAGTTAGACAAGTGTTTTTCTGTTATATCAGAACTTTCCTACAGTATTATTTTAAGTTTCGGTGTGATCTCTGAACTCTTAGATATCACTGTGGTGTAGTAGTATGGTCTTGTGTTTTTAATTATTTATTTTTAAATATTTTATAACCTTTTATCTTTGGCTGGTTTGCGTAGAGATAAGTAAGCTCTGGAGTACATTGCATATTTATAGAGTTTATTGTAATAAGCCACTCTAATACGCCTTAGACTGAATAGTCACATTACTAATTGAATAACAATATTGCACAGTGATAATTAGATACCCTTTTAAGGGCCTTTGGGTAGCTGATAAGTGTTAGCTGGTGGTGGTAGAAATTACTACCGTATAGTCTGAGTAAAGGGGCATAGGTGGTGAATCTGTGTCAGTCTTTCCCAGGAGTGTCTGTGAAGTTGTATAAATACTTATCTCAAACTGTATGTGGTGTGTCAGCCACCTTGGCAGGGATATGAAGCACTGGTGGGACAGAGAGGGTACTGGAGTTTAGTTTGCCAGCTAGGCTGAGATCTGGACCCTATAGTTGTGCCACTGGGGAGTGTTATTGGGAACCTGGAGAGCAAGGAAGCAACCAGCCCCAGCCTGACTGTAATCTCTGTGTGCACTTAAGGGAATTTGTACTTTACTGTGTGTATTTGTTATCCTTTCCTCTTATATGAGACACCCTCCTTGGTGTTAGTTATGAGGATTGAGGCTCCTTGATTGCTGGGCCATGGCATGGTCATCACAGGGATATTGTATAAAAAGCCTTGGACAGGTCAAGGTAAGCTGTGTGCACAGTCTTACCTTCATTCAATGCTAGGAGACCCTCTCAAAAAAGTCCAGATTTAACATGCATGACCTTTTTACCTATGTTCTCCATTATCATGTCCATGATGATTCTTTCCATTGCCTTACATATGAGGCTAGTAAGAATTATGAGGCTGTAGTTATCTGGATCAGTGGTTGCACCTCCTTTGTCCAGAAGAATAACTGTAGCCATCTTCCATTTCTTGGGCAGAAAACCTGACTGAAGTCTCCAGTTGAAAAGTGATTTAAGTGGACCAGTGAGGTCATGTTTCATGCTATTTATTAAACATCTCAGGATGTTATCAGGGCCTATCGATACTGTGTTTTTGGCCTTGGAAAGTGCATTGATGACCTGTTGCTTTGCAATGGTTGAGGGGATTGTGATATGTGGTATTGGGGGGTGATTGGAGAAAGATATTTGAGCTAAAACTGTCAGACAAAAGGTTGGCAATGGCCTTTATTTCAGTGTGGGTGATGCCACTTACAATAGGTTCTGCACGTTATTGTGTATTTCCCCTGAGGTTATGGTAGAAAGCTTTGTGGTTGTCTTTTGTCTGAGAAGCTTTTTTTTTTTAATTTAGCCTCTAAAGTATTAATTAACCTTCCATGGCTGCCTGCTAAGATTGGTCAGGGTATTTTAGTATGTATGGCTTTATTCCATCTACAACTGGCCACGAGTTTTTTTGTAGTACAACCAATTGATATTGTAATTTTACCAGGGTGGCTTGTCTTTTGACGGTGTCTTATTCTTAATATGAGTGAGCACAGCTCACTCTGTACAACTATCAATATGATCGCACAGAATAATTTTGTAAATAGCTCAGCATATGCTGTGGTGTTTATTGGGATTGGGATTGCTTGGAATTTAGCCAAGGTGTCATTTAGTAGAGAGAGGTCAGCATTGGAATAGCTCCTAAAGGTTTTTGGTTTCACTTGATCCCCAGATTTAATTTCTATTTCAAGTAATACTGCCTTATGGTCAGATCTGATGAGCAAAGACATTTCTTTGGGTGAGGAACATCAGCCCCCCCCCCCCCATATTCACGAGTACAAGGTCAAGGATTATTGTACACCTGGTAGGAGAATAGATCAATTGTTCCAAGATGTTGGTATTTACACAGTTTAGTAATCACTGGGCTTGTGCATCGGTAGTGGTGTAGTATTCCCAATCTATAGAGGGTAGTTGAGATCCCCCATGAATATCATATTGTGTTGAACAGTGAGGGACTTTAGTACACTTAGACAGGTAGTATAGGTTTCCTGGGACATGGAGTGAGGCCTAAAGGTTGCAGGGATATGGCACAAGACCCTGTTTATGGTGAGTTGCACATGTATGAGTTCCAGTGGGTTATACCTGAACTAGTCTGGATGTGAAGTTAGTTTTAATATAGACTGTGATTCCTCCACCTTTAGTTCCCTTCTGTACAGTAGCTGGTCTAAAGGTGTGAAATGCATTATAGCCTTTCATTGCTGGGGTACTCTCCATAACTTTAAACATTACTACACAGATGTCTACACTTTTCAGGGAGAGGAAGGCTTACATGGAGTGGAGTTTTGTGTTAAGACTTCTAGTTCTGAGCAGTACTAACTTTAGATATTCCCTCATAGGTTAATTTAATCAGTAGGTTTATCAGTTTGGCATTCCCTAAATCATCATAAACTCCCTTTTCCCATTTTCTACATGGGGTTGGGTTACTGTGTTATTGTTTGCCATTTTTCTTGATTCGATGCCACATTCCTGCCTTCTTCAACACTCATGCCTGACTGTCACAGATCTATCCCACAATCCATCCACTTCTTTATTGGATACCCTCATTTCCTCCTACCTTCTTCCTGTCTTTCCCAAATCTTCTTTACTAGATTGTCTTCTGCTTTTCTGCATATGTGCTGAACCAATGTAATCTGTTCTCTTTGATCTTTTCTGCAATTGGAGCTAATATGGTTTCTGCACGTATGCCCGCATTTCTTCGTCTACCCACAGTGTGCATCCTTCTACCTGTCTCAGGAACTTAATTTCCGTCACCTCTGGTTTTCTCAACTGCTCCGCATTTACTGCCCATGTTTCTGTGCCATACAGTAGTACTGGTCAAACCACTGTTTTGTACATCTTATTATTCAGCTATTTTGGCATTTTTCTGTCATACACTACACCTGATACTCTAAGCCAGTTAGCTGCAGCTCCTCTGATTCTAGCTTTGACCTCTTCATTCAGGTTTCCCTTCTCCTCAGTCACCCCACCCAGATACTTGAATCTGTTAACCTGTTCCACTATCTTCATTTCTATCTCAATTTTGACCTTCTTCTGATTTCCCCCATTTGCTGCCATTACTACTGTCTTAGCTGTACTCAGTTTTAGCCCATGTACCTTCAGTTTTGCCTTCCATTCCCCTATCCTTTGCCAAAGTTCTTGTTCAGAATCTTCCTGTAATGCCACATCATCTGTATACAACACCTTTTTTGATCTGTCCCCTCTGACCTGTTTGCTAATACAGTCCATCATCAGTATGAACAACAGTGGGCTCAAAGTAGAATTCTGATGCACACCCACTCCCACTGGGAATTCCTATGTGAGACCATTATTAATTGAGTCATTTGGTCCTTGAACATAGCTTTCACTAACTCTGCCAATGTTTCTGGGACTTTGAACCACCACAGGACTGCCCATATTAGCTTTCCATCAGGTATTAAAGGAGGCAAGACCACCTGCTACTAGGCAATCAATATAGTAGCAAATGGAAAGATATTTTCTAATTAGTGCCAAGATAAGAACCATACCCTTTTTAAGACTAATATTTCTTGGTTCTGTAATATTTGTGTGAGTTATTATCCACTGGCTTTAACTACTCTTTTATGAAGGTTAATTTGTGACTACTTCAGCATGTCTGCCTATATATCTTCCATTTTCAATGTGTTTTCAATGCTTTCCCATGTTACATACCAAGCCTCCTATAAAACAAGTGGCTCCACTTTGTGATCTTATGTCTGTTTTACAATGATTAACTTTTGCTCCATTTCAACCAACTCATCAGGCTAATTTGAGCTTATTAGCATTGTGTCTTCTGCAAGAAGAGTATCTGAGTTACAGGCTCTTATGCTGGGTCAGACTTATGTCATTTTCCACAAAGTTAAGGTATCCTTAAGAAATAATCCTTCCTTCATGCTTGAAGTGGTATCCAGGTTTACTTTGAGACAATTAGTTAAAAACAGGAAGGAAGGATCTATCATACTTTGAATGTCCACAGACAACTCAGATACTAACTTGACAGAAATAAAAATTTCAGAAACTCTGATCAATTATTATTTTTTAAGAAGTTAATTAAAATGAGCAACCTATATCAAAGCAGACCATCTTTAAATGGTTGTTCCATGTTATTATTTTTTGTTATACATGATCACAATAAGGTAGCTCTGGGCAGGGTCAAAGCTCACTCTAAAGGGCTTTGGCTTCATCTGTGATTTTTTGGAAAGGGTTGGATTTTAGTATTCTAGAAGCAACAGCTTGTTCCTCCATTCATACCTGTACAATGTACTATAAAAAGGATTAATTTTCCATATCTATAGTATGCTTTATTAGAGAGTATAAGCTATGGTAGTCTACCCATATAACTAAGACTACTGCAGCAGTGATCCTATGATGAACACAGTAAGATTGTTTAAGTAAACTTACCTTAACAGTAGATGTTCAAATGATCCCTGTTGCAGTGGTAGCTCTCTCCATTCCTCTTACTTTTGTCATTCTTATTGCTAGGGTGAGGACTTTAACCTAACATTGACCTTTCCATGTCCTAGCCTCCCTCATTCAGTTATAATGAAAACTCTGAATGGATTGTTACCCAAACCTCTCTTTTTCTTCAGCTCTTCTTGAACATGTTAATGCTTCAGGTTAGTGGAGGGTACCCTTAAGCTAGAAAAGAAGGCCAGCTGTTATATCCTTGGCAGGATATAATCCGTATAGGTAAAGCTACTGCAACAGTGATCATTTGAACATCTACTGTTATGGTATATTTACTTACACAACTGCACGGTCTGTCCTTTGCTGCATAGATACACAGCTCCAGGTATAGTAATACCAGACTCATTGATTCAATGAACTTAAAAGTCAGTGGTGAAGTGACACCCCAACCCCTCGTGCAAACATGGGAAAAAGGGGTTGTGGATAGATGGATGTAATTATTAAATACACTTTTTTTGATAGACAGGTTCTGAAGTTATAACTTCAGTCTAATTTAATGCAAAAAAAAATGTTTCCTATCTTCCTTCCTAGCTTAGCACTCATGGAGCACTTTCTTGGGATCTCTAACTGCAGGCATGAATGACAGAAACATAAGAACATAGGAGAAATAATAGGCAAGTGATCACAGCAACAATAAGATGCCAGCAATACACACCTTTGTATGAACATACTTTAAAGATTTTGGAATACTTTAAAAATACTTTATAGTGCTCACCTCCCAAATTGAGCAGGGTTGTACATGAAATACCTGGAGTAAATGTGTGTCTACCAATCCAATCATCAGGACTAGTCTTAATAGTAGACAAATAGCCATAATTCTTTCCATAGTATCAGAATACATTGAGTTTGAAACTTATCTCATGAGTGAATTTTGTTCATTTGTTGGTATATGTTTAGGTTCCAAGTAGAGATGTTTGTAGAGCCACTGCTTTTGTGAGGAAATAGGAAATATAATTGGATCTTTAATCTCAAAAAACAAGACAGGTCATATCAAACAAAACAGTAGGCACACAGAGTGTAAAAAGACTTAAGTCTATAAGAGCAATATACAAAATTTGTCCCTATTTTTGGACCTTGTCCCCCCATTAATTTAGGCTTTGTCCAGATTTCTTGTGCTAAGAGGTTAAGAGGTATGAAGGATTTCCTGACCATGGTGGAAATCTGATGATGATGATAAAATGAGAGACAGTTGTCCACTTAAGGACCGGGTCTCCTATGACTATCTCTGTCTAAATAGGAGTGCCACTTGTGATATATAAAGTGGGATCAGCTATTTTACCAGACTCTACAATGCTGCAGTTTTTGTACCATTCTCAGTACACTAGGTATGTGCATATTCCAGGCCTTGCTGGAGCAGTTTAGTTTCGGTGGATGAGTGAGTAATACTACCCAGCTTGGACTCATCAGCAAACTTGGTCTACCATGCTTTTGTTGGATATCTGCAAAGTAAATGACAAACATGAAATGTTCCATCCCTGATCCTTGAGGTTACACCAGAGTTTAATATTTTATTTTCAGAGGAGCTAACAACAGTTTTCACAACTCAGGATCTGTTGAATAACAAATTTATATTCTAATGGACAATAGTACCAGCATGGGGGATAGGGTCAAAATCCATGATCAGGTCAAAGTTAAATACTTTTAAGGAGATACCACTGTCCACAGCCTCTATAACCTTTACAAAGAAGTTTGAGGTCAGGAGACAGGACCTTTCCTTCACAAAACCAAAATGAAATAAGTTCTAGTTTAGTATAGGTGCCTTTGGCCACATAAATAAATTTTGCATTGATGCATTCCATAGCTTTGCATATTAGGCTGGTAAGGGTGATAGTCCAATAATTACTTGGGTCTGGAGAGGGGCCATTCTTGTATAGGGGAGTCACAGGTGCTGTTGTCTAGTCATCAGATACAAACCCTGTGGATAAGCTAAGAATGAGCTGTTTAGATAGAAGCATAGATAGTGCAGGGTTGTCACTGATGAGAGTGTAACAAGGTATGATATCTGTTCTAATAGAAGTATTACTCCTAGCCTTTTGCATGGATTCTAAGACTCGCACTAAGCTGGTCACAGAAGAAGGTATTTTTTCTGGGATAGTGAGAGCAAACAGTATTGGTATGTGGTATAAAGTTAACACTAAAATTGTGCACCAACAAATTGGCTTTATCCTTGGCATCAGAATGTGTGTTATTGTTATGGAAAAGATCAGTGTGCATTACATTATTCCTTAATTTCCTGACATAACTGAGAATGACTTGTAGTTTCCTTCGGTATCTTTAGTGGGCTTAAGTGTGTACTCTCATTTACATTTTTTAATAGTGCTCTTAAGATCATTGTTGACATGTTTTAGTATGGTCTTTAGGTAGAAGAATAAGTATTTCTTACAAGTTTTCATTATTTTACATGTTTTGTTATGCATTTTATCAATAAGAGAGTTCCACCAGAGAGTCTTATTCCTGATTTTGACATTATATTAAGGGTGGATGGGTACAGACTTTTCTATGCAGCTCCTTAGTGTCTGGTAAAAATTGCAAGTGATTTCTGCAGACTTCTTAGTTGGGTCTGTCACTGGGGGAACCTTGCTAATTTTGCATAGGTATTCTGTAAAAAGAAGTTGGTTTACCCTGGTGGAGTATCTAAAGATGGTTTTATTTGGTGATGGCTTGGTACCACTAAGCCTGACAAAGAATATGAATGATTTTTGGTCAGCTTTAACCATGGATGAAGAGATGCAGAGAAGGTACAGGCGGATGTTCTAGTGGCCAGTTTTTCCATTTGCTACAGTGCATTGGTATTAACAAAGTCTAGGAAACACTGAGCATGTCTATTTTCAGAGATGTAACTCTGCCATTCAGTGCTTTGATAACTGAAATCCACCAGCAAGAAGGTATTTGGTTTGATAGTTAACTCCTCAATGGTATTAGATTAATTTTTATGGTCTTTATGGAGCACTGATTGCCCTCTAGCTAGCAGCTAGTAATGAAGTGATGACTGGATTTGCTAAGAGGGATTTGGATCCAGAAGCTCCAGGTTGGGGTTGTGGATAATTTATTGTGAGGTGATGATGTTTCTGGCAAATATAGATACTCCATCACAATTTCCCAAGAACATAAAGGAGTAACAGGAATTAAATCATTGTATAAATGGAGTACTGCTGGTAACTACACAAATATAAATGTGTTTAAGTTGCAAGGTGGCCTCAAGGCCTGGCATCTGTTTGTTAAGACTCATAGCATTGAGTAGTGCCTCCATGTTGTTATTTAAATTCTAGTTTGAATTTGCTATGTATGAATGTCCTGCAGTGGGAATGTATATAAAAAAGGAACTATGTTTGTAGCAAAGGCTTTAGCTAGAACGTGGAAGCCCTGGCATGAGAGGTATAATCTTCTACAGATAGATCTTGCATTATGACAACGGGAACATAGGGACAGTACTAGACAGGTGATCACAGGGACTGTAAGAAACCTAGCCATATATACCTTTAAGCACACCAACTTAAACTGCATAACAACTTTTCTAAGCACTTAATAGAGCTCAGTCCCAACGTCCTTAATTATAATTGTAGTAATTGTGTACTTCCTTGTATAACTTTGTAATCACACATAGAGTTCACAAGCTTAACAGTTCCTGTTCTAAATTATAATTAGTAGCTAACAAAAGAAGCTGCTGAGAGCACCTGAGGTTCTTGTTTATACTGATATTGTAACTATGAAAATGTTTTGTGACAACATCAGAAATTCTGAAAATCACCTTTTTGGCATAGAACCTCCTCCTTACTATGTGACATTGTGAACATTTCAGAAAGTTATATTTCAAGTGAATGTAATTATTTACTCTCATTTATATGGTATACTTATTATTTTAATTAGTAATTTCCATTTAATTAATTTGTTGCTCCATTTTAATATAATATTAAATTAAAGGCAGTGCATTAGAAAATATGCAATTTAGCAAATGTAATTTATTGATTGGTTTCCATTTATTATATGTGACCCACCAAGCCCTATTGACTCTGAAAGGTTACTTTTTCAATCTTCTAGAAACACAGATTCATAGTTGTATACTAGGTTAAGGATCACTAGGGCCTTTATATGCCTTGACCATACAACCTAAGCAAAGTGTGTCCCTCTGTATCATAGATGTTTATTAGGAGGGGGGGGTGTTATTTAGGAAGCTCCTAGAGATTCTGTGTGGTAAAGGGGTGTCAGTTTGGGCATTACTGTCTGCCTCTGTTTATCAGAGACATGAGGGCTAGACCTGGGATGAATTTTCAATTTCCCATCCATTGTTCAAGGTTATGATTAAATAGGGTTAGTGATGGACTCTGCTTCACATGGATGGGGAGCCTGTTCCAGAGCATGGGGATCCTATGAGACACAAATCTATCTTGCCAACATGTCTCATTTATGTCACAAGCAAAATTAGAATCCTTGGATCTAGTTGATCTGATGTTTATTTTGGGGATGTGTAATAGGTCCATCAGGGCTGTATCTGAGTATGCCTTATATGCCAGGCATAGATCACCTCTCAGCAACCTGTAGGAGACTGAGTATAGAGATAGGGCTTTAAGGTGATCCATATAGGATAATGTGTTTATACCCTGGATTCTCCTAGTAAGGAACCTTTGTGGGCATTGCAAATGTTGCATATGTCTGGTATGGTACATGCCGAAGGGGTCCTTATACTCAGTGATTGGTCTGATAAGGATTGAATAAAGTGGCACTATGACTTTCTTGGACCTGGATGCCATGCCTTAACTTATAAGTTGGGCAACACAGAATGATTTTCTTACTACCTTGGCCACATGTTGCTCAAAAGCCAGATTACTGTCTATATATGTTTCCAGATTTCTAACTACTGAGTCAGCCAACTCTTAGGGGAGTTTTATCGATGGAGTCTGGGTGGCAGTTTTCTATAAAGGTACTATAACACATTTTATAGCTCTGAGTTTTAATCCATGACTTTGGAACCAGTCATTTGTCTGTGTTAGACCACCTTGTAAGATGTTTGTGTCATGGAGGCAATCTATGATAGCTTCCAATTTGCAGTTATTTGTAAACTTAGTCTGTCAAATGCCCTTGATGCCAAATAAGAGCAGCTGCAGCATGGAGCCCTTTGGTACCCTGCTAGTGACTGATCTGTTAGTGTAGGGAGTTTCACCAATCTTGACTTCATGGCTCCTGTCTGTGAGCCAGTGAGTTATGTAGGACTTTTTGCCCATTTCATTGAGTTTGTCATTTATACTTATGTGAGGTATTGCATCAAATGAAATAGCCAGGTCCAGGTCGGCAGTGTACACCATTTACCTCTCATCTATTGCATTGATAACATTCTAAAAGAAGTCCACCAGGTTTAGTAAATATGACCTTCTCTTGACAAAACTAGACTGGGTTGGTCCAGTTTCTGAAGGGTGCCTATGTCTTTGTTGATCATTTCCATGATAATTCTTCTCATGGCTTTGCATATTTCATTAGTCAAACTAATAGGTTTGTAGTTTCTGGGGTCAGTTGATGGTCCACCCTTGCGAAGTAGGATAATATTTGCAGTCCTCCATTCTCATGGTACAAAGCCTGCTTTGAAGCTGTAGCTGAAAAGTGACTCAACTGGTACTGATAAGTCATGTTTCAAGCTATTTAGGAGGTATTCTGGGATATTGTCTGGGCCCAATAAGCCCGTGTTTTTGGCCTTAGTGAGTGCTGCCAGGACTTGCCCCCTGTTAATAGTTGGGGGAGATATGCTAGTAGGAATTTCACTGTGGGTGGCAGGAGTGGGGGGGGGGGGTGAGTGGAAGTGAAGTTTGAGCTGATTTTCTCAGCCAGCAAATTTTCTATGTTGTTCTGATCAGTGAAGGTGGCACACAGGTGGTGCTGCCTTTGATGTTTTAGACATCACTGTAGAAGGTCTTGTGCTTGACTTTAGCCTTTGAGGCTATCCTGACCTTGTAATCGGCCTTTTTGGACTTAATTAGTCCTCTTATTTTCCTGTTTAGCTTAATTACAAAGCTCTTACCATTACAAGAGTTGTTCTTTATGATTTTAGCCATGACGTTTTTCCTTTTATTATATACTCTATTAAGACTAGGATTCTTCCAGCATGGTTTGTTTTGGCTTACTTCTACTAGGTAAAGCAGCCTCAAAATAGCCATTTACGTGGTTATACAGAGTCTCTATGAACAATTTCTCATAGGTGGCTGTAAACTCTGAGTTGGGAGGCACATTGGATTTTGACAAACTATTACATAATAGGATGTAGTTTGCTTTGGTAGAGTTCCCAACTGTTACAAGGCTTGCTGGGGTAACCAAGTTGTTTTTATTTTGAATAAGATAGCATTGTGGTGCAACTTCGCCCATGAGGATGTATCAGTAGGCTGGTGGGCGGGTATTTCAGCACTCTCAAGTATGTTTGACCCTCTGGTAGATGTGCACACTATCCGGTCCATGGTATTTTTGTTGATAAAGTCCAGTAATCATTGTGCCTACAAGTATGAGGCGGTGTATGTTTCATAGCCTATAGATGGGCAGTTAAAGTCTCCCATGAATAGAGTATTTGCTTTAATGGAGACTGCCTTCAGTAGGTCAAGATATGAGCTACAGGATTCTAGGGATGTGGAGGGTGACCTGTTGCTTACTATGATATGGTATGGAACTTTGTCTGTGGTGATTTGTATGTGGGTAAATTCCAGGGCATTCTCCTGTTTAACCAACCTAGAGTTATGCTTGTTGCTAATATAGATTGAGACCCCTCCACCTCTTTTCTCTGTCTGTGCAGCTGATGGTCTAAATGTTTAGAAGTCACTGACGCCTTGCACTGCTGGAGTACTTTCTGTGAATTTAAACCATGTCTCAGTAACAGCACACATTTTCTAGAGTGAAGAGAGCTTGTAAGGTATGGAGTTTCTTGTTTTGGCTCCTAGCATTGAGCAGTAACACCTTTAGATTTATTTGGGTTACCTTTACTATGTCAGTAGGTTTATGTGGATGGCACTGAAGCTTTGCACTCCCAGAGTACTTTCTGCAGATTTAAATCATGTCTCAGTAATGGCACAATTGTCCCAGAGTGAAAAGAGCTCGTAGGGTGTGGCGTTTCTTGTTTAGGCTCCTAGCTTTGAGCAGTAGCACCTTTAGGCTTCTTTGGGTTTTATTTGCTATGAAGGGCTGTAAGGGCATGACAGGGTTATAGCCAATATTCAGAAGCCTTGAGGAGACATGTGCAGAACATCCTTTGCAAAGCAAAGCGATTTGCTAACCATATCCTTCCATGCTGACAAATATTAAATCCCCCTGGAAAAACACCAGAAACTAAGCCAGTTACTGTAGCTGATCATCTTTTTTTCTTACCGTAGCATCTTCCTTGGTGATGATAGAATGCTTCCCAATCCAAATCACATATCTGCATGAGACACATATTCAGAGAAATCAATGATGTCTGTCTTCTATTAGTCCAGGGAAGGACATCTCATGTCATTAACACCCACATGGATGATGATAGAATCATACTGGTACCTGTGATACAGTGACTTGGGTTGGCATCTTAGTTTAGAATAGTGATTTTACCTCTTTATTGAAAACAAAAAAAATGCAGTAGTCAAGAGACAGCTTGTTAGAATAGTTAAAATGATATCTGAATGGAAGGATTTTATTAATGAATGCTGGACTTGAAATCCATGTTTATTAAGGGACAGTATAGCAAACAGCTGCTTTGATATGCAGCTGTATTATTGAGCCAGCAGTGCTTTATGTGAATGCATATCACCTTCTCCTCAACTGACTCTTCTCAATTAACTGCTGCTTCAGTGTACTCTATTGTTAATTTCTGAACTTCTTCTTTCTGAAGAAGTTCAGTAGCATTAAATTGAAAGAAAATGCTAAAAATTTAGATTGTGGTGTCCGTTTTCTTTCCCTCACCAGCAGTGTTTCAGTTACTTTGTTTGGATTTCTTTTTTTTTTGTGGTTTTGGCTTATTGTTAATTTCCTGATTTTAGGCTTGAGTAGTTGCTCTGTTTTACAATATCCTGCACTACCTGTTACTTTTTAAATTAACTAACTGGTTGATTTTGCTATGTACAGGCAGCCGTTAAACAATGTTTGAGACCTAGGATAGCCATATTTTGATTCTATTGCTACACAGACAAGCAAGTGCTTCTGCTTTATTTTACCACTGTGAAAGCATGCTCTGTCCATGGTCACTTTATTTTGATGGTTAGACTCATGAGATTGTATAATTGTATTCCAGTTACCTTTTTTAAAAATGATACTTTGTGTGCATAATAAATTGTCACATATTCCTCAATTCCCCCTATATACCTACCTTCCAACAGCTTTCCTCTCTCACACTGCACTGCTTACTGTTCTGTTCTATACCATGCACTGTGCACTCTCAATCCTGCAATCCTTCTTTTCAGAAACTCTGCTTTTACTGCATTATCCTTATGGTTCTGACCATTACTAATACAACTATCCTCCCCCTTTTATCTCTCCCTATAGCTCAACTCTCTTTATACATTTGGTGACTTTATTAATGCTCATCTATTTATCTATTTTTCTTTTCTTTTCAGCTCGCACGAAAACTGAACACTAAGTGCTTTCCCCTCAATCACCTCCACACTGCTTTCTGCTGGACTGCATCCCATGGGAACACATGGGAAAACTGTAAAACAGGATGATCACTCATTCTGTGTAAAAAAAGTAGGTGCTTGCCTACTGTACTACCTAATGATATTTCATTACTGTTTGTAACTTAGTGGCTCACACACTCACTGAGACTCCCCAGGGGATCCTTTTCCCTCTCCCCTGCCTCTTATTCCTATTTATACACAAATTGCCCCCTTTATGGCCACTAGGTGGCAGTATTCACTAGGACATACCTATTGCTCTAGCTCTAGTAGTTCCCTGAGCCGATTTACATGGGGCATGCAGTACTATAATAAATCATAGCTCATTAACAATAATCTAAAAGGACACTATGGTCACATAAGGTATTGCTCTTGCGTTTTACTTTAAGGCAGTATCCACCAGAATATAATGTTATTTTTAAAATAACACCACACTAAGCACCTGCGTAGGGTACTTTTCTGCTCTTCTCACCTTACTTTTCCTTACAGCCATAATAGGATCTTTCTGACTTACCTATTCACATTCCTACCAAACTGACTGTTTTTCTTTCCCTCTTTGGTTTCCCCCAGCCACGTCAATCCACTCTGTTCACCCTCGCTACACTCAGGCTCACTATGATCCCCTACCCTACCCCCAGTCCCATACACCCCCTCTTTCATTACACTTATACTCTCCAAGCTCCACCTCTCCCTACTTGCTAACCAATCTTACCATACCCTTCACTTACCTACTCCTTCCAGCCAGCCCTTTTCCACTCCTACTCTATGTATCTTCCCTCTCAGCACTATACTACCTCCTTATCTCCCTTTACCCATCTGTCTAATCCCTTCTTCCTCTTCACCTACTTCTTATATATACTCCCAATCCACCTAGATACCCTTCCCTTGTGCACATTAACATTCACCTTATTAATCCTTTGACATGTCACATCATTACCTTTCCATCACCCTTCTCTTCCTGCTATCACTGTTTACTTCATAGCATACACCACTGCACTACCAAACACCATCACCTACTCTCTCCTTCAGCCACTTCTCACATACCAACTCTCACACACTGCAAATCTCTCCTAATCTCCTCCTGATCTCTCCCTCTGACCTCTTCATGATTAATACATTTCCAAGCTTATCTCTCTTCACTATTATAATAGGTTCATAGGTTCATATCTATCATAGGCTATCTGCTCGAGGGCATTTATAAGCCTACCCAGAGTGTGTCGGCTTTCGCCGCACCATTGATTAATTAACTGATCCTCTATCAAGCAGAGCCAATTAAGTGATCCCAGGGGTGTATTTTCTGTTACCCATCCACTCATCAAGGTTTCTCTTGAAGAATGTTAGTGAGGGGCTCTGCCTGATGTAATTTGGACTTTTGTTCCAAAGCACGGGGAGTTTCTGTGACAGGAATCCATCCCTCCAAGATGTTCTATTTATTGTTGTGGCAAGGTTTAGCTCACTAGAGCACATGGCTCGCAGTCACTTGGATTTCTTTAAGTTGAGCATGTCCATCAAGTCTGAGTTGGACATGGCTTTGTAAGTCAGGCAGAAATCACCTCTGAGTAAGCGATATGCCACTGAGTACAGCTGGAGTTTTTTCAGTCGGGCTGCAGAGGACATATGTTTGAGACCAGTAATCTCTTGGTGATGTACTTTTGTGGTCTTTCCAGCTGTTGGAAGTGTCTTGTGAGGTACATCCCAAATGGGGCATTGTACTCTATGATGGGTCTAATGAGTGATGAGTAGAGGGGCACTATAACCTATTTATTTCTAGATGCAAACTCTTTATTAATTAGATGGGCCACATAGAAGGATTTGCTAACTACTTTGGCAATATGATTGTCAAAGGAGAGATTCTATCTACCTGGGTCCCCAGATCTCTTATTACCTCTTCTGTATTAAGGGGATTGCCACCTATGTGGTAATTCGTGGGTGTTTTGTTTTTCCAAAATGGGATGACTATGCATTTTTTGGCATTTAGCTTGAGGCCATGACTTTGACACAAGGTGTCCGTCTCAGTAAGGCCCTTTTGGGGGATGTCCGTGTCAGCTGGAGAGTCAATTATGGCTCCCAGTTTGCAGTCATCAGCGAACTTGGTTAGCCATAGTCCTCCTGTGTCTGCCTGTACTTTTGAGAAGTATATGCTGAACAATAGGGGTCCAAGGACTGAGCCTTGTGGGACACCACTTGTGACTGTTTTAGAGTCGGACCTGGAGCTCGCTATTCTTACCGTGTGAGTTCTGTCTGTAAGCCAGTTGGCAACCCATCTCGAGACGTAGGGGTTTATGTTCAGGCTGGTGAGTTTTTCTCTAATACCCGAGTGGGGAATGGTGTCAAAAGCCTTGGCAAGGTCAAAGTAGGCTGTGTGAACCACCTTCCCCTCATCTATTGCCTTGGTGACTGTCTCAAAGAAGTCAACCAGGTTTAGTAGGCATGATCTGCCCTTAACAAAGCCGGACTGGTTGGGTCAAGTGTTTGGAGGTTCCCAATGTCTTTGTTAATGAGTTCCATGATGATACACTCCATAGCCCTGCAGACCAGGCTAGTCAGGCTTATGGGGTGATAGTTACCAGAGTCAGTTGTGGCCCCTCCTTTGTGGTGAGGAATAACCGTTGCTGTGCGCCATTCTATGGGCACGTAGCCTGTGGAGAGGCTGAGGTTGAACAGCGTGTTTAGGTGGGGGGTTACTTCATTCTGTAGTTCGTGCAAGACATAGCCTGGGACACCATCTTGTCCCATTGACGCTGTGTTTTTGGCTTTTGAAAGGGCTGTTTTCACCTGTGCATCTGTGATTTTTGTGACACTACACTTTTCCAGTATTGCTGTAGGCCCTTTTGGAGGTGGTGGGGGGTTAAGTTTGCACTGAATCTATCTGCCTGGATGTTGGCAATATCAGTAGTTTCAGTATATTTTGTGCTATTTTGCACTAGTTCAGTGCATATCTGTGAGTTGCCACTTAGATTCTTAACATAGCTAAAGAAGGCTTTGTGGTTATCTTTTGAATCCTTGGCTATTTTTCTTTCGAAGTTAGCCTTGGATGATTTCATGAGGGGCCTCATTTTCTTACTGATACTGACCAGGGATGTCTTTCCTTCTTAGGATTTACTTTTTTCTGAACTAGTTTCCTCCTTCTGTTGTATAGCCTGTTTATTGCAGGGGTCCACTAAACTGGTTTCCTTCTCTTAGAGGAGTGAGTCTTGGTTTTGCTATGGATGGCATGATCCATGCATCCATGTAGGTGCTCATAGAGTTCATTTGTAAAAGTTTCTGCATCTTGGGCAGCATTATCCTTTAGAGAGGGGGCTGTGAAGCTTACCACCTCTGTCTTAAGGAAGGTGAAGTTTGCTTTAGAAAAGTTTTTATACTGTAGTTTCCTTAGTTGGGGGTGCTGGTGGGGTGCGGACATCCAGAGTGATTAGTTTATGGTCTGATCTAACCAGTGACGGGTTGACCTCCGGTGTGAAACACCTGTCGCCCATGTTGGTGATGACCAGGTCCAATATGTTTTTACCTCTGGTAGGGGAGTTTACCAGCTGATCCAGGGTATTTCAGTTGATGAATTCCCGGAAGCGCTAGGCCTGGGAATTTGTACTCGAGTAGTTTTCCCAGTGAATGGTAGGGTAATTGATATCGCCCAATATCAGGGTGTTTGGTAGGACCTTCATGTATTCCAGTGTCTCCAGAAAGGTGGAGTGGTGGTCCTGGGTTATGGCGGGTGATCTGTAGCAGGCCACAATTTGCATTGCAGATTTGCCCAATGTTAGTTGCACATGGATGATCTCAGAGGTATCATGCTGCGCCACTAACCTGAAGGTGTAGGTATCCTTGATGAATATAGATGCACCCCCTCCTTTTGTGTTTTGGTCCATGTTCTGTGGCCAAAACATGTGGTATGAGTTGTAGCCCAGTTGTGCTGGGGTGCTCTCTGGAGCCTTGAGCCAGGTTTCAGTTACTGCACAGATGTCAACGTTCTGCATACTGAGGAGTGCTTCGAGCGTGTGCATTTTGAGATTTAAACTCCTGGTGTTGAGTAGCATAACCCTCATTTTTTTGTTAATTGTGCTGTTTACAGAGGTGGATTTGACTTTTGAGCCTTGCCTAAAAAAGACACTATGGGGGCAGCAAGAGCCTTGGCCAGTAATCGAAAGCCTAGGGATGACAGGTGCAAGCCATCTCTTGCGAAGCAATGCGGCTTGTTGAGCATGTCGTCCCAGACTGACAGACACTGGATCCCCTTTGAATGACACCAGAAGCTTAGCCAATTGTTGAATTTGATCATTTTTTCTTTATACTGTGGTATCATTCTTGGTGAGAGCAGGATGCTACTCAGGGTCAGGGTCATACCAGCCCGGGCTACATGATCAGAGAGCTCTTCCATGTCTCTTTTCATGTAGTCCAGGGAGGTATGTCTTAGGTCATTCACACCAACATGAACAATGACAGAGTCATATTTGTACTTGTTCTGGAGTGACCTGAGTGCTTGTGTTATGTGGCGGATTCTGGCTCCCGACAGGCAGCTAACAGTAACCTTCTGCTTGTCCAGCCTAGTAAGTGGGATGTCAGTGTGCCTGACTATAGAGTCACCTATTACTAGTGTGTTAGGTACATTATTTCGCCTTAAAGGCTGTGATTGTGCGGCACACTGATTTTGTGTTTTATGTGTTGTCTGGTTTGTGACGGGAGATGCAGGTTGTTTGGGTGTCTGATAAGATCTAAAACTCCCAGTACATTGAACCTACTTTCCTATAGTCTTACTTTCTTTGATATAATACTCCTGGATGGGGACAGCGATCCCAACCCAAGAGCACCTGCTTCTACCTCTCACAAACATACACCTCATACCTCATCCCCCCCAGTCACTACCCCAGGTCCACACTCCTTCTCTTAAATCTCATTTTTCTCTCTAAATATCCAAAGCATTGTAAAAAAAAAATAACAGAACTGCACTCATGGATTAACAACACTTCCCCCCATATCTTAACCCTCTTAGAAACCTGGTTAAAACCACATAACTCTAACTCAGAATTTCTCTCCCCTGGATACAACTTCTTTCAGTCAGACAGAATAAATAAGTGGTGGGGGAGTTGACGTCCTTTACTCCAAATAACTTAATCTCTCTCCAGTCTCAATTTCTATACCCAGCTTTGCACCTGCAGAAATTCTTATTGTAAACTGTCACCTCAACCCTCATAAAAAAATTGCCTTAGCCTCTATCTATACCCCCCCCTCCGAAGACAATATCTCTATCCTTGTAAACTTTCTCTCATGGCTCACTCAATATGTTCCTTATGAAACCATTATACTTGGAGATGTTAACATAGGCATTGCTACACTCTATTCCTCATCTCCTACTCATAGTCTCAATCTTCACGGCTTCCACCAACTCATATCTTCCCATACTAGAACTAACAAAAACTCTACTTCAAGATCTATACTGGACTGGATCCTTATTTCAGATCTCAGCCTCTATCATAACCCTGGCATTATTCCTAACTCTCTAAGTGACCATTCCGCTACCTACATCCACAGATACTGCCAACATTCACCCAAATATCACATTTACAGAGAATGTTGCAATTTTACCCATTCTGAGCCACACAAATTTAACTCTATATTGTCCAACATTAATTGGTCCTTCCTATATAACCTCCCCCTCAGTGATGCTGTAACAGCTTTCAATAAGTTATTTCTTGATGTACTGAACTCCATGGCACCTTCCAGAAAAGTCAGAGTAAAATCCAACTTTGGCCCCTAGCTTACTATGCATACCTGTGCCTGAAAAGCCTGGGTCAAAAATAAAACCCATCTCTTACTTCAACATTATAAAAAATTTAGAAACCTGTCTAAAAAACTAGTCAACAACGATAAAATTTTTTTCTTTGCCACCAACCAATCCAGCCCACACAATTTGGTCTACTATAATTTAACTCCTCTACCCAGGTAACCCTCCTACCCCCAACCCTTTCCCACTTAATACTGCTAAAGAGACTGCTACTCTCTTAAACAATTATTTCATAGAAACAATTCTGAAACTTACTCAAAATAGCACAACTGCTTCTACTCTTCCTTTACCTCCCACTCTAACTCCCTCCAATACTTTCTCATTTCACCCAATTTCCACCACCTTCATCAAATCTCTCCCAAATAAACTCAAGCCTTGCTTCTCCCACCATTGATAAACTATCTCCCAGTTTCTTAAACTGCTGCTGAATCTATTGCCTACCCTGGCTCTATTCTTATAAATCAATCTATTGTTGAAGTTCTTGTCCCTGATATATGGAAATCCTTTTACACAACCCCTCTTCACAAAGGTGGAAACTCTACTAACCCTTCCAGCTATAGACCCATTGCTATCCTATCCCCCTTATCCAGAATTATAGAAAAGTGTGTCCATACTCAGCTACTGAAACACCTGCTTGATAATAATCTCCTAACTCCCACCCAGAATGGCTTTAGACCCCACCACAGCACTTCCACTGCAGTACTCTCATTCACCCAAACATTAGCAGAAGCCCGTGATAACAACCTGCTTGTTTCCTGTTTATTCCTTTATCTTTCCAAGGCCTTTGACACAGTCTCTCACACTAAACTGATAACTAAACTCTCTGACCTCCATCTTTCTACCCACTCTGTAAACTGGTTCTCTAGCTTCTTATCCAACAGACAACAATCCATAAATTGGCAAACTGTCTCCTCCCCCTTTCTTCCTCTCAACACTGGTGTACCGCAAGGTTCTATTTGGGCCCCCTCCTGTTTAATATTTTCACTAACAAACTACATTCTGCTACTAACCTCTCTACATGTTTACAATACGCCGATGACTCCACTCTTATCACCACCGTCCACAGCGTTCTTGAACTCCTAGCTCTCACCCAAGACACTTTCTCATCCATTGAAACCTGGCTCTCAGATAATCAATTAATACTAAAATCCTAAAAAAAAAAAAAAAAAAAACTAAACCCCTGCTTTTCTTTCCTAAAACACTGGCACAGCATAAACCCTCATTCTCCATCACCTCCCTTAACAATACCATCGTCAAACCTGAACCCCATAACAAATTACTTGGTGTCACTATCAATGATGAACTAAAATTCAACATGCATATCCATCAATGTATAAAAGAAAACACCAGAAACTTGGTCTCCTATGCCACAATCAAAAAATTCTTACACCCTCCACTAAACCCTCCCTAGCCCTGTCTCTCCTTTTACCCTGTCTTCTGTATGCAGCTCCTGTCCTTACTAACCTCCAATCATCACATCTTTCCAAACTTGAGCAAACATGTAATAAAATGGCCAGATTTTCCTCCAGTCTACCCTATAAACCCCATCCTTGCTTAACTCTTAAGTCACTACAAAAGCCTGAATTCTCTAAACAACTTTTTCCACAATTACATATTACACAATCCATCCTGTATAACCCCACTTCCTACCCCTCCATCTCTAATCTTGTGTCTCAGTATAAACCCTGCCATCAGCTTTGTACAACTGATAAACACTTCTGAACATCTGCAAACCTTCTAAAAATATTGGAAAGTCCCTATACAAATACTCTCTAACTCACACTTGGAACACTCTTCCTCTCAATATAAGAAGTATCCCCCATAAGTATCAGTTTAAACTAGAACTTAAACACTATCTACAACTGACCTGATCCTGCCCTTGTCAAGCTCCAACATGATATCTGACACTTTTCATCCTATTCTAAATCTTAACTCTAAATCTTTCTCTGTATAAGACACTAATACAATGTACTTAATTATTTTCTTGAATGGGCATTTTTGCTTATGGTTATTCTGCTCTAATTCTTCTTTTACTACTGTAACAAATTCTTAGCTGTACATAATAGTGGATTTATCTTATGTATTTCTTGTTGTAAACTGATTTATTGTAATTTTGTTTATTTTGTGTAATTATAACTATATTTGGAACTTTTTTCCTCAGGTCTCCACTGAAAATGGGTCCCTGGCTCAGTTGGACCAACCCAGTTAACAAATGTCAATAAATAAATAAATAAGATATGCTAATTTCTGAAGTAAATAATATATGCTTATTTCTGAAGTATCAGCAGAAAGACAATTGGGTTCATACCAAATTTTATTGGGAGTTGATAATCCAAATTACGGTATAGGAATCCAGAGGTCAGATATGTCAAATGTACCTTTGACTTTTATTACTGCCTATAGTATTGATTACCAACAAATTGAAAAGTATGTTGTTAAAAATTGGGCACCCTAAAATGCCAGCAGTGTCAGTGTTTTTATATTGGTAAAACATCTAGGACTTTAAAAGATATATTTTATGAGCATATGTATAATATAAAAAGAGGGAATGTCAACAATGCATTAGCTAAGCACAATAAGGAGTTCCCTGGACATAATTTTCTTTTTTCCAGGATAGATAAATTGGAAAAGAATGCCAGGGGTGGCTCTGGTGATTTATGTCTAGAATAGTGGAAGGTATGCTGACATCTTGCTACTGATCCTACACAGCCAAAAGCTTTAAATGCTAATCTATCAATTAATTGTATTTTAAAACTTAAATCCACTGGATTTTTCTAAAATGTCTGATTTTATTCAGTATTGCTTTGGTTTGAGATGAACAGTAACTTGTGTTGGCAATTTGTTGCATTTAACTCTGCTGTGTATGGTCTCCATGGTGTGGAAACAGGAAGTTTCACTCTACAGGAAGTTACATTCTACAGGAAGTTTCATTCTATTTGATATTTTGAATAGGAGTGTGCTTTAGAATGTTTTATATTGCCTTGTATATTTAACCTTGGTCATTCTGATGAATTCTCTGATACCAAGGGACAACAGTAATAAATAAAATTAATACTTTACTGCTGAAATGTTGTGTCATTTCACATATTGTCTTCTAAACTTAGTTCTTATCTTCTCTTTGTTCAATGTGTTGAGAGTGGTATCTTAATGTCATACAATTAAGTTCACTTTGACAAGAGTCCTGCATAATGTGTTTGTTTGCCTTATAGGCTTTGTCTTGGGGATCCACTGGGTGTAGGTGTATGTATGGTGTTTGGTGTTGATTTTGATGAGTCCTTTACAGGTAGCTGAAGATAGCCTTTGCTGTTTATAGGCTTAGGAGGTCTTTTAGTTTTGGGAAGATTGCTTTTTAGTCCCTCAGCAAAAATTGGTCTGTGTGTGGTGTACACTATGTGTGGTAGATGTACTGTGTGTGTTTTAGACAACCTTGTTTGTATGTGAGATTTTTGCCTCCAGTGAAATTATGTATGTGCATCTCTCACATACTGTGTTTGTTTCTTTAAAAATTAAATGAATGTCTGTGAACATGCAACAATTGCTAGATTGTCTCAGGATGCCCATCTCTACCACCCTGGCTGTGGAGATATTTGAAAATTGCACAACCACATTGTCCAGACTTGTATTTAGGTAGGCTACTGTAGTTTGTGGACCAGGTTATACAGAGGTCTGCTTGGGTCATCTCTTGGGTTTGGCAGTAAACTAGCCAAAGCTTTGTGAAGCACTGCATTCACATAAGCTGCTAAGATAATGCTAATATTTTAAAAAAAGGTTGTAGTGTTTTGTGTGTGGTCTGTGTTTTATTCAGTCTTTGAAAAACATTATTGGTAGAAACACACACATACATAAATACAAATATTTCAAGCATGGGCATTAAAGCCCTTCTAGCCTGCCAATATACCAAAACAGTTGTTCCCATTATAAGTGTCCAGGCTGTTAGACATGTTACATTAGAGTGCTTGCTCTAATGTAGTTTGGTAGTCTGTTCCATGCATCAGCTGCTCTCTCAGAGAACTAATTAGGACACTTCTCCTTCCTATAGAATTTTCAACATAGGTTATCGGATGATTCCCTAGTACTTTTTGATAAGCCCGAACATTCCCCATGTCTGTAAATGGCCTATATTCCTGAATAAGATATCTTCTTAAATATCTATAGGCGACACTGTACAAGTTCAGGTATTTTAGTCTTTTATAATAACTTAAATGTTTACATCTATTGATGCTCTTGGTATATTTCTGCTGTACTCTTTCCAGTTTACTCACACTTGTTTTCCTATAGGATTTCTATATTGTTGTTGCATACGCAAGTTTGGGTCTAATGTAATTAGCAAACAATGACTTCATTTCTGGTTCCCTAAACTTTATAAATCTTTTTATACAACCTACAGTTCTATAGCTATAATCACACAATTGGTTGATATGATAAGAAAAACTCAAAGCTGGATCTATATATATGCACAGGTCCTTATATGAATCTACAGTTTCAATCACTATGTGCTGTATTAAATATTCACTGTTCAATTTATGTTGCCTAAATCTCATATGCTTAGTTTTTGATGTATTTATTGGCATATTATTCTCCTGTGCTCAAATGGGCATTTAGTCAAGTTTTTTTGTAGACGTGTCCTATCTGTAATACATGTAATCAGTTTACCCAATTTCAGGTCATCTGCATACAGACTGTAGAACACCTCAGATGAAAAAGATAGGTCTGAACGATGCAATCTAAACAACTAGGGGCCTAGGACAGAGCCCTGAAGGCCACCCTGACTGTAACCAAGGATTTCATGTGTCCAAGTGCTGTATGACACTCGCCATGTTCTATTTGTAAGCCATGCAGCTATCCATCTTATCAAGAGAGAATCAATATCTAGTTGTAATTTATTGACCAGTGTTTTGCGTATGACCCTGTCATATGCTGAAATTAAATCTACAATAATTACATCATAGCACAATTTTTCATTCCTAGCTGTTATTATATTGTTATTGAACATCATGTTACAGGCTCTTTATAGGAAGGAAGAGATAGCTTGCAGACAAGATTTACTTTGATTCATATTTTGTTGTTTTCCCTTTAATTTTTTAATTTCTATTTTCAACATATGCATACTGATGTATGTTTCAAGTCCCAACCTTTTCAGTTCTGACAGTAACTTATGCAATATTACAATCTCCATTATTTCTCCTCAGCATGAAATTAAAATTAAGGGTCCATATGACGTTGGGTTTGTCCTACCCTTTTCCCTTTAAAGACAGCTTGAATAAGCACATCTCTTCAATCTTGAGGAATTTCCCCATATTTATATGACCTAGTAAATAGTAGATATAATGGTACTATAAGTTCTTGCATTAGTATTCTCAGGTCATTATTACTTATTCTGCATCCTCCCAGTTGTGTGTTTGGAGCCAGTTTGTATAGTTCTTTTTCAATATATAACCTATTTTGATTCCAGTATTTGATGTTACCTGGATATCACTAGAACAACTTATCACCCCATTTGTGGAGGCAAACTGTTTTGCATAACATTTTGTAAATATATTTGTAATCTCTTCTGTCTGAGAATAAATGTTAGAATCTACACAGTTTATCATTTTGTTTGTCTTTACTTCTTCCACATCTTATGTATATGTAAAATGCTTTATATTATACTCAATATCTTTATATAAATTTTCTTCTAATTTTTCTCGATCTTGTCTCACACTATGCTTACTTTGTTTATCCAGCTTGTTTATTTCAGGTTTCAAAGCTTTAGTTTAACCTCTTTTCCATTTCTTACACTTTTTGTCTCTCACCTTAATCAAGTTTCTTGTTCTTATGGAAATATATTACTTTGAGATTGTATGGCAAGATCCTGATGTTAAACATATTTTTTTTTGATTTTTTTGCACTCAAGCAACTTCTCTTTTAAAACTTTCCACATTTCTTCTGCAGTTTTTCCACTAAACACATCACACCAATTATTTACATAGTGACTGTTTTTCTTACATATAATTTGTATTTAATCTTCTGTCTATTGATTTAGAGTTCATTTTGGCAGATTTACCTAGCAACAAATTATCCTTTATAACCCCATGATCACTGTACATCAATGGCTGTAAAACCTGACAAAAAGTGACAGTAATTTTTTAGGAACACAATGTCTAGTATGTTTCTTTCCCTGGTAGGTTTTTACAATCTGAAACAACTGCTGTTCATGAACATGCTTATATTAAGTTGCTCCAAGGCTTGTCTCATAGCCTCTATTTTTCCTCCTGGCAAGCATAACACTATTCAGTGTTCATTGTCTTCTCTGCAAATGTAAGTATCATTCCCTCTAATAACTGACTCTCCAATTACAAGAATATCTTTTCTGACCAGATCTAAAGAATCTTCAACACCTGACTCAATAATACCTGCTCTATCAGTTGTTACAAAGGAGTGATCTTCATCACCATTAGACTTACTAATCCCACTGTTTTCATTGTGAAGTACATTTGCAAGTATACATTTCTCATCCAGCTGGCTGTGTACATCGAAAGCTTGAGCCATGCTGTCAGTGTCTATCTTTCTCCTCTTTTTTCTTGCAGTAATGTTCTTCAATCCATCCACATTCAGTTTTGATTTCTTCATTTTCACCTAACCCTTGACTCTTTTTTTCTACCTTTTCTTTTGGAAACATATTGCCTTTTTCTGTAGACTGAAGGTTTTCTGATAGGAAAATGTTATCATGCCCTGTAGTTTGTGTGTTACGTAACAAAGAGGTGTCTTTTTCAGTACGTATTATCTTTTCTTTGCAGACATTTATCAGTTTCTTTTTCTTCTTTGTTAATTGTTGTGAACTACCTCCGTTCTTTCTTATTTCTGTCTAATACTCAGAATCCTTACATTGTTAAAAACTTGTACCTAGAATTCCATAGTTGTTAGGGGCATAGTCTTATTTCATAAGGGTTGAGTGATCTTGCAGACAATAGACACAACATTTCCTAAATTTGCTATTTGTCTAACATTATTCATCTCACCAGTCTAGTTATTAATATATGTAACAACAGTTCCCCAAGCTGTTCCAGTTGCACAAGTGTGATCATCACCAGTAAGTCTAGATTTACTACTAATAATAGTAAGCAAATCATCCAACCTTTGACATGAGGAACACAGATCACCAGTGTTTTTTTTTTTCAAACACATTTATTTTATTATCGCTTGTGACATAGATAAATTGACATTCATATAAAAGCAATCAAACTATATTAGCATAATGTGCTACTTTTAAATATGCATAGGATTTATTGTGAAATAACAATCAGATGCAACGCTCCGACCCAGAAAACAGTGTTCCCACTAAAATAAATCAGAGTTAAACAAAATAAATTAAGAACCGCCAAATAAAATATAAAAAAAACTCTTTCCAAAACTCAACAATTCAAAAAGCATAACCTTTTATAAAGGAACGTTCTTTATTTTATATTCACCCATGCTTTCTTTGCTTCAGACTTCTATACAAAGTATGGCATAAAGCACAAGCTTAAATAATCATGACTCATTAAACAATCAACATTCAATTTAAAATTACTGTACAACATATTTGTGCTTTAGCAAATCATTAATGGCATACCCATTTAAGGAATCCATATTCAGCTTTAAACATAAAAAATATAAAAGATATGAATAATTAAAATCAGTTATCACAGAATTCAGAGAGAACTTAAATCAACTTCTTTGAGAAAAATCACACAAACAACATACAAGTAAATACTAAAGTAAGTACAGTAATGTTGATCTGAATGCACAAGTTCTGAAAGTCAGACAAAAGCTGGAATTTCTTACTGTGACAGGATTGTTTAGATAAGCTTTGGATTGTCCTCCCTGCAGTCCTTGTGACTTTATAGCCAAGTCCCTTAGGGTGACTAGAGTTTGCCTGTCTAAAACCTATCCCTTTCTAACAACAAACAGTGAAAATTAAAGGGAAAACAACAAAATATAAATCAAAGTAAATCTTGTCTGCAAGCTATCTCTTCCTTCCTATAAAGAGTGAAAAACAGTGGTAAAAAGGAAAATACAAATTCAAATAAAAATTCTCTTACTAGGCAATCCACAGTGAATTACAAACCAAGACAGGATTGTTTGGATAAGCTCTGGATGATCTTGTCCATATTTCACATTATTTTTTGAAGCTTTAATATAAAAAACAGTTGGCAGTGAATGAAAATTAAATTAAAACATACTTGTATATAAATAGACAGATAAACATGCACACACACACACACACACACACACACACACACACACACACACACACACACACACACACACACACACACACACACACACACACACACGTTGAAGGGACACTATATTTACAAATAGGCATTCTTTAATTTTCAAGTAGATCTCCACTAGTTGAACAAGATGTGATTATTCCTGATGGAAACTCACAGCTGATGGAAACAGCAGAAAAAAATCTTTATTATTCCTATGAATGTAACACACACATACATTTTATAAGCAACCATAGATTGCATAGAGATGTACTGTTTATAGACATATTACTTTCTGTGCCAGTGGCATCCACAGTCTTTTTTCCTTATCATTTATAATTTATTTTAACTTGCTAACTGGGCTAGAACATGGATACAATAAAAGGAAGAGAGCAAACTTAACATTTTCATATGGGGGTCTGCATAATGATGAATAGTTTAGTATTTTTTATAAGAAAGCTATTAACACTATAACTAAAAAAAATATAACTATAACTAAAAATAAAAACTGTCAGCATTTAAACAAGTTACATATCTAGTTGAAAATGTAGCATATGCAGTAAATATTCAATGTTCATCATACATATCACTGTTGCAGTAGCATTAGCTCCTTAAAATTTATTTTTGTGGGGTTGGGGGGGGCAAGCAACCCCCCTTCCCAAACTTATATATACCAACACTGAGATTGCCATACCTTGGAGAAAAGGAATATTCTGAGAAATGCAGCTCAGGCTTAGTATATGTAAGTCCATTCTTTTGACTATTCAGTCTCCATAATTCAGAACTCACTTTAGTGAGTCCCGACATTTCAAATTGTTACCAACAAGAGTATGCTCCGCTGAAGCTTTTGAGTATCAATGGTCAGCTTGTGCTCTTCCTCTGCTGAGCAGGTAAGTTATCTTTGGGGCAAAAACCTACCATTTTTAATTTTTTTGTTTGTTTAATAACACTTAACCTGTTCAGGAAAGTTATTTTAAAGTTAGAAATTTGTATTTTAATGGACTGTCACAAGACAGTATTGTACTTTTAATTGAACGTTTTCTTTTTCCTGTCAGTTTAAAAGTTGTTTAAAGTATTTAAAAACATTTTTATGTGGAGAAATTGTGTTTATTTTACTTTTTCAGGCTGACTAAGTGTTTTAAAGTGCTTTTTGTTGTGTTTTTTTCCTGTGAAAAAGTGGCTTTTAAAGACTGAATTTTTACTGGCTTTTGCTGCTTATTTTCCCTGCTAAAGAGGCACAGTTTTCAGTTTGACCATGGAACAAACTTTCAGTCCCATGGTCATTCCTTCTTCCAGCTACAAAAAGAAAAAGTTAACAAAACAGTCTTTGCCATCACAGCAGGCTAGTAACTTGCCTCAGCAGCAGGTGGGAGACACTGCTATGGTCATTTGTTGTACCTCAGACCACTTATCTTTTGCCATGAATTCCTCTGGTGTAGCACCAACAGCTACTATAGTCTGGGGGTTAGCCATGCCCTCTGTGGCTGTTGGAGTTCCCTCAGTGGGAAGGGAGAGCCACACTTGTCTTTTCTGGCAGATGGAATAGGGAAGGTTTCCCTGTTTTGTCAGAATGTTTTACCCATGAACAAAGAAACACGAGAAAACTAAGAAAACTTAAAAATGACAAACCACAGCAAGAGGCCCACAAAAAGACTTAAGCCTTTCCCATCCCTAGGGAAGCTGCTGCCACCATTAATTACACTATTGGCCCAATTTTTCCTGTGAAAAAGAAACAGAAGACTAAACATGTATCTTCTCCTTGGTTTTCTTTGGACAGGAGTAAATTACTAGCTCTGGCTTAAGGTTTAATTCATGTTATTGATCTTTCTCATAAGCTGATTTCTGGTAAAAGAAAGAGGGATACCTTTTTCCTGAAGAAATTCAACATTCTGAATTTGGACGAGGAGAAGAAGGGAAAGATACAGGGTTTTCTTCTCAGATTTCTGATTGAAGATCAGTGGAGAGCTCAGTTTCTGATTTTTCATGTGAGGGTTTTTCTTTCTCTGAGACTATTTCCAGAATGTGCCAGTGTTTTCCAAGGGAGAACACTAAGGTTTCACAGTCTCTCAAAAAATACCATGGACTGTTACAGAAGGAATTTCCAAAACGTTGACCATTTCCTCCACTTCTGTCAACTTTGGAGTATGTGTTATTGCCTGCATTTTCTTAATAGTCAACTGGCCATAAAAAAGGCAGATAGGATGTATAAAGTTCCTTAGTCTTTTAAGTTTTTATACATTCTTCCCAAACTTGGCCCAGCACCTTATAGATTTATTTAATCCTACTGCTGCTAAATATTTATTTAATTGCAATCCTATTCTTAGTCCCTGTCCCCTTCAATAAACACATCACACTGAATGACGTTTGACAGCCTTTATTAAACTTCCATAAACATAACTTTGTTAACCAATATTTATTAATTACAACTGAAGCATAGTATAGCTGATTTTAATCACAGCATAATCCATGTAATGTTTGTCAGGACAGTGTGACAATGCTCATCCTAACCGAGTAAGCAGCAGCCATACCTCCACTCACTAACTTTACTTATACAATAGCGTCCCACCACTCACTTCATATACCATTTATTGAATAACACATCCAAGCAAATAAGCAGTGTCCTTCCCTCCGCTAACGTATTTTACTTATCAAGTAGCATCCAACTGCTCACTTTCCATTCCCATCTCATTGAAATGAACATCCAACATGAGAGGGGGAACAGAAGAGGCAAGCCTGTCCCTCTTCTCTACCAACCAGCCTGGCCAGGCTGTTTCCCCTCCCTCTTACCAAAATGTCCAACAACCTAACAACCTATAAAAGGGGGTTAAGCCAAACATCATTTTGTGTATGCAATCCTCTAAACAAAACTGGATCCCTGTCATCAACACCAAAAGCCCTGCCATATACATAGTGAAAGCTACAAATTGACTAAACAGTTAAAGTAATGCAATGATCCCTCTCTATTACTAAAATAGTGACCATAACTTTGCATAACTTCTGTATTTCAACTAAATCCTCACTTGTTCTAACTACCAATATTAACACTGTAATAAGTCCCAGGACATTCCCTGCCAAAGACAACATTAGAACATAAAACCCAAATGCCACGTGAAACCACACAAGGGCAATTGCCTACCATCATGCCTAACTGCAGCCCTATTTTTCTACCTTAATATATATATATATATATATATATAATGACCAAAATGAGATTTCCTTTCAAAATCAGTTTAAGAGCAATCCTGCCATCACACCAACTATCCAGTATAAGCAGAAAAACATAATGACCATCCTTCTGAATGACTAAAATACATACATAACCTAAAATGCAACGTAAACTATAACCCCATGAACCCCCATTTCCCAACACCAGCCCCTGCAACAAAAACTTATCTTGACAATAGCCAAAGTCTTTCAGTCTTGAAACTCTTCACCTACCCCAACCCTTTCAAAGCAATGAACTACTGACCAAGATGTAGTAAGTTCACTTAGACTTGCCACCCATGCAACTACAGTACCGCGCACCCATGTAAACTGGTCGACATGTAAATACAGGACTCCAGAAGCTTTACATTCTTAATCTGCTGCTTGTCCTTGCCTTTTCCTTGAAGCTTTTCTTCCCATATGTTACTTATGCAGCTAGTAAAGAATTAAAACCTGGCCTACATCTGGAAGAATCCAAAACCATGCCTCACTTAAGCCCTCTAACCTAGACAACGAAGCACCCAGTTCCTGAAATCACCCAAAAACACCTGAATACTTACAATGCTTCCTGAAACGCTGTCTACAAAAATCACCCAAATTACAAGTGTAATGTTCCTCGTGCTACTCTGTCTAAAAACCCTTAGCTGGTATGTGCCATTACCAGTACCTATCTGAGGGACAGGTTTGTTACCCTGAAGATACCACACCTTTGGACAAACTCTGGCATTCTGTAAAACAGAACTTGTCATTGGCCTTATACCAACACAATGTAGACAACTGGATGGGTAATTGTAAATTCACCCCAAGGGTTCTACTCCTCTCCCTCTTGGACAAAGGCAATTGGTGCTGCATGTAGAAGCATGGGTTGAATTTGGCTGGCTTGTATGAGCCCTGGATCTGATAGCCTAATAATTTTCTATGACCCTATAAGTGTTGTGACTACTCCACCTACAGGAACCCCACACTCCCCAAAAACAATCGCCAACACTGTTTTCCTCTGCCCCCTCCAACCTACCTCTTCCTCACTTGCCCCAAACACTACCCCAAAAAAAGCAATTCTAATTAGCCTTAATGAACTTGAATAAAGTAGAATTACCTGTGACCTCACTGTGTACCACTCCAGCAAGCAGAACATCCACCCCGGCAGAATCCATTACCTTTCAACTCTGCTCCTTCAGGCCACTGACCATTGGTCACTCTGTACACTGCCCTCTGTGATTTTGTTGCGCACCACTCTGGCAACTGAGACATCCATTTCCACAGCCTACATCACTTTTTGGGCCTACTTCCTTCTGGCCATCAGCTGAGGCCCACTGTGTGCCTCCCCACATACAAAAGAAAAAAATGTAAATTCTTGGCAGACACATAACCAAAACTCTTAAGAATGGCATTAAGTGCTGTCAGAGGCTTACCCTGTTCATCAACTGCCCAGATGCTACACTTGCCCGCAGCCTCAATCCCCAAGAGTATGGAAACTTGGTAGCTTCCCCCTTGAGCTTTGTATTCTACAAGCATCCCTAATATAACATACAGCCAGCAGTGACAGTTAAGTTGCCTAAAACATAAGAGAAATACCTCCATAACATACCCATACCTCAGGTGTACCACATCCCATGGAACTTTCTTCCATTAGAGCCACAGCAGTTCCTGCTCAAACTGAATCCTTATTTCAGTAAAAGCATATTCTATAACTAAACTCTTAACTGTCTTGTGAGCCTCTCAATTAAAGTTGTTAATGAGCATTTAAGAGCGTTCCACTTTTGCTCATTTGTGGCACACTATAAATAGCAACATTCCTAAAAGCATTGTACCTTAACAATGCAGCCCCTTCAAACCTATGGGCCTTAATACCCTTAGCCACAATGAAACTAAACTCCTTACCTAATGTCAATGAGGCAGCCTTATCATTCAACCCTCCCCTTACCATCTGGATAAAGCTACCATCAGGTCTGAGTACTCAACATCGTGAACCCTGAAAAGTTTAAAGAATGGACCTAAATTTTGAGGTAAAAATGTGTCCCACTCTGCTACCTTTGTACAACAGCAATGTCCACTTATTGTAACTGGGAGTAAAAGTGCACAAAAAACACACCTCCCCACCTGTTAGAACAAAAACAGTGAACGAAGATAAAATATATTTGACTGTACAAAGTGAACACAAAATATCTGTGTCCATTCTACCATGTGTGTCCCCTTCCTACTTCATCTTCTCACAGTATAAATCTGAGTGAGTCAGTTAACCAGATAGCAGTCCAGTGTTGCCCCTGAAAAGAACTAATTTTGCCAGTGGCTACTGGGCAGAAGGAACTATGTTCCCTCTCCAATCTACCCTGCCCCTTCAACCACTACTCACACTATGGGCATGCACAGCTAACACCCACCAGTCATGGTCACAAAAAGGCCAGTGAAGAAGCTCTTATGAACCACTGCAGCCCCAAAGCTATGAAGCCCAAAAGCTAGCTATTCAGCAAATCCAGACCATTACAAGCATACCTTCCAACCTCATAAATCTGGACACAGCTGCCAAAATGAAACAAGACTATGCTAAATATGCTAATTCATTGGTCAATACTAGGCTAGCTGCTCTTATGAGCTATTTCCAACCTAGTCAGTTAACCTTTTGTGAGAATTAAACCCTGTATCTTGTATATGTGAGGTAAGCATCCTAACCATTATACCAACCTCACAAACTAAGAGCCTGTGAAAGAATGTACCTCCACATCCCCATGCATGGCTACCAGATCAACTACAGCACAGCTTATGAGGCACACACCAAAATATTACCATTATTCAACCCTTGGGGAATAGCCATGTCTTGTTATTATAAATAGCCACAAAAAGTGAGTGCGAACCCACCCCTCAATCTCCAAGAGCAATAAATTTGGACAAAACCACCCAACAAGGGGGACAATATAAAAAAAAGGGGGTAACTTTCAACCATTGCTCCTAAAAACCCAAAGCCAAGAACATGGCAGGACCCACAGCAGCATGAATCTTTAATGAACATGTAGTCTGCACTCAAGTGTCCATCACCAGTCTTGCCAAGACTTCCCAAAACCACAATTTTATGAAAATGTACCAAAATCTGAGGCAACACATACCTCTCAGCAGGTAAACCCAGAGAAAATGTTTGGCATTACAATGTACCTTCAATCTTCAATGATTTGCCACTAATTTGCCAGGAAACCACCATAGAAACTGGACCAGTTGTTAAAGAAAAGAACAAGTCCTAAACATGGTTAGACAAAGGCTCAAAACATACCTCTCAACCTCTTAGAAGAAACTGGACAAAATCCAATGAAATGGGGGGACAAAGGCCCAGAAACATGGACACATTCCAAACACTTCACCCATAAACTAAAAAGATGTAAGAGCAACAAGGTTTGTTTTAACATACACTATCTGAATGATTTTAAGGTTGAAACTCAAACCATATCATTATTTAGCACCTTCCATCCTCAGACCATTCCTTGGGCTTCAGGCGTCTGGCAAAGGCCCTTGCCTCCCCCATAGTGCCTTTTTTAGGAAAAGTCATGAGTTCGATACTACCAGCATAAAAATCTTAACAAAACATAAATTGGAGGTCATGCTGCTAAATGCTAGGACTCTAAACATGAAACTGCACACATTGCAAGCATTCTTAACCCTGGAAGATGCTGACATTTGTGTAGTCACAGAAACCTGGTTCAAAGCTGTGGATAGCACCCCAGCCTTACCTGGTTACTCATCCTATCATACATTCAGACCCCAAAATGTGGACAGCAAAGCCAAAGGAGGTGGAGGTTCAATATATATAAAAGACATTCACACCTCCAGGCTGGTCAAAAAGTATGATGCACAGGAGACACTCTAGGTGTAGTTAACAATTGACAAGACCCCTATTCAAATTATAGCTATCTACAGGCCCCCAAATTTGATACACACTCCACCTATCTGGACCTCTTCAAATCTATCAAGATTCAACCCTTTACCATGATTCTGGATGACTTTAATTACCCCACCAAAGAGTTGAAAAGCTACTCATACCAGAAAACAAATGCCCAGAGATTCCTCAATTTTATCAATGCAAATGCCTTGGAACAGCTAGTTGATACCTCAACAAGAGGTGATAATATCTCGGACTTGGTATTAACCAACATGAGTAACCACTGCAGCACCCCTAAGGTAGCATCTTCCCTGGTAAGACCCAGCCATAAATAGGTCACTTTCAAAGTCACCATCTCCCCTGACCAGACTCTAGCTAAGGTCAAGCAAAAAACTTCTCCAAAGCTGATTACAAGCTCCTGAGGGATTTTATAAACAGCTTCATAGCCCCCTCCCCCACTGTAGGAACTGGCACCAATGTCCATATCTACACCAAAGTACTATACGAGCATTTATATAGATGCATGGAATCAGGAATACCTGACAGGACAAAATCATCCTCCACAAGGAAGAGTAAGCCTGACAAGTGGACATCTGCAATAAATAAACTATATAACAAAAGGAAAAAAAAAATGCTGTCCAGGACCAAGAAGGAGCAGGTGCCCAATTGGAAGCAATATCTCCTTAGCCTGAACAAGAAAATAAGAGCATTAGTGAAATTCTCTAAAGCCAACTTTGTGTCCAATTTGGCCACATCTACTAGAGACAATCATAATGCCTTCTTCACATATGTCCGAAATCTCAAAGGAAGCACCCAGATCTAGTCAGAACTGGCGGTCAAGGACAGCACATATGCAAATACTGTAGATATAGCAATCTACTGGCTGACAGATTCAGCAAAAACTTCTCCCCTCTGTCCTCCAATCAGTAAATCAGGAAATCCCCAGTAACTGCCCCCACCCCTTATTTGTAGGGAACAGGTCCATCACTGCCCTCTCAAAGGCAAAAAAATACAACCTCCATGGGACCCGATAACATCCCAGGCTGCATCCTACATGAACTCAGGCAGGAACTTGCTGAACCATTAGGCATCCTATTCAACCAAAGACTGAGTACCATTTTTGTCCCAGCTGAGTGTTGGACAGCCACTGTAATCTCTTTACACAAAGGTGGAGCGTCCACCGATCCAGGAAATTACAGACCCATCAGCTTAACTAGCCTGATCTGCAAGGCCATGGAACAAATTATCATGAAACTCATTAACAGGGACATTGGCAACCTCCAAACACTCAACTCCACACAATTTGGCTTTGTCAATGGGAGTTCATGTCTGTTAAATCTAGTCGACATCTTTAAGGCATTCACCAAAGCCATGGACGAGGGGAAGATCGTGCACACTGTCTACCTTGACCTGGTCAAAGCCTTCGACACTATTCCCCACTTGGGCATAGTAGATAAACTCTGTCAACTAGGCATCGATCCATATGTTGCCAGATGGGTAGCAAACTGGATCACGGATAGAACACACCTAACCAAAATAGGGGAAGCCACAGCAAGCAGTAGACCTGTAAAAAAAGGTGTACATCAGGGATCAGTCTTGGGGTTTCTGTTATTCAGGATATACTTCTCTGAGGTGTATACCAAAACCGGTAGGCTATGGCTGACCAAGTTTGCAGATGACTGCAAACTGGGTGCAGTCATCAATTTCCCAAGTGATGTGGATGTCCTCCAAAAGGGTCTCACCCAAAAAAATGAATGCTGCCAGAAACATGGCCTCAAGCTTAATGCCAAAAAAAATGCATCATCATCTCCTTTGGGGAGACTGATGTCCCCACATATTATCACATTAATAACAATGTCCTAAGTACACAATCATTAATGAGGGATTTGGACACCCAGGTTGATAGCAACCTGATTTTTGACCACCATGTTGCTTCTGTTGTACTAAAAGCTTTCTACATAGCCCACCTCATAAGTAAGGATATCTCATCTAGGAACAAAGAGGTCATAAGATCCCTGTATTCATCCCTTACAAGGTCAATTATTGAGTACAATGACCCCTTTGGCATGTAACTTGCAAAGCACATGCAGCAGCTGGACACAGCACAGAGGTTCCTCACCAGGAGAATCCAGGGCCACAAACACCTACCCTACACAGATAAGCTAAAAGCTCTGTCCCCTACTAAGTTTCATACAAACTCCTCAGAGGTGACCTCTGTCTGGCATGCAAAGAATCTCAGACCCCGTCTTGATAGGACTGCTGCATATCCACAAGTCACGCTTCACTCAAGCAACCCATACTCACAAACTCAACCTTGTCTATGATATCAGCATGACTTATTGGTGGGACAGATTTGTGTCCCAGAGACTCCCCATCTGTGGAATAGACTCGCTCTACACATCAAGCAGAGTACCTCATTATCCATTTTTAATCCCAACCTGGATAACTGGATAGAAAACAGTAAATACTCTCCTGGGATTCCACCTGTGTCCCTGCTGGACAGGAGCTTTGGGTGCTGACTTGCCCAAACATGGGCTAATCTCTTGGCTAGGCTGATAAGGGCCTCAGGTCCAGTAGCCTAGTAACCTCTTATGATCCTATCATCCTATGATTTACCAGAGAAGCACACACCTTCCATGGGGAGCAGACCGACAACACAAGCCGAAAATCCGGGCACTCTATGAAACCCAAAAGTTGATAAAGTAACATGTTTGGCCCCAGCAAACTGGCTGTATACATCTCTGCACCATCTCAGCATGCCAAAATGGTACACCTCTGATTCCCAACCACCCTCCTCTTCCAAGGTGTTTATCCCCCTAATGTGTCATATACCACCCCTGTCCGCTGTCTTGTGTGTCTTGTCTGTCTGCGAATGCAACCTATCCTTCCCAACCTACCTCCCCAAACATACCTACAGCCCTTTGCCAACATCCCACTTTCACCTTAATAATAAAAAAAGGGCATCTGTCCCACAAAAAATCATTCCCCCATACATAGCACTACATTTTGCTTCCATGTCCAGTGACATAAATCAATCAACACTGAAATAACCATACAAATGTATGTTGCCAACACCCCTCCCTGTGGGGTGTGAGGCTGTAAATCCCAAATTACAACATCAGTCACAGCTGTTGCTGCAGTAGAAATGTAGACCTATGGTCCTTTTCTACATGCTTCCTGCACATCCCTAGATAGATTTCCTAATGTTCTACCCCATGGTTGCCCCCATTTCACCACATTCTTATCACCTTTTTTTATTTTCTTTAATTAAACTTAGCACAGGTGTAAGTGGGAGTAAGTTGTGTTAAATGAAGCTAAGAGGACTTAACCATCTGTTAGCATCGCTTAGCTTCACACAAAACCATGCAAACCCACTTACAACTGCTTAAAAGTGTTTTAATCACTCTGTCTCCATCATTCCTTGTTCTGCTCAGCAACAAAATAATCAGCGCTGCTAAGTCTCAAACCCAGGATGCTGTGCACTATAATCATAGCAATGTAGTACTACACCATCTGACCTGCAAGGATTTATAATGCTTTTACAAACATATCATCCATTATGGTCACTTAACATTACTGAAAAAAAAAGTCATCACTACCAAGTCTCTAACACAGGACCCAGTGCACTACAATCCCAGCAATAAACCTTTACACCATCGGAGCCGTAGGAATGTGTAATGTTTTTAAGAACATATCATGCACTACAGTCATTTAACACAATGGTAAAATATATATCCGTACTACTCTTATATACATATATATGCATATATAAATACAAATACATATATATATATATATATATATCTACACCTACACACACACACACACACACACACACATATATATATATATATATATATATATATATATATATATATATATATATATATATATATATATATATATATCTATATATAGTATAAAGAACAAAAGTGTGATGCAGACAAACTGGTCTCCCAAAGTCACAAGTAGAATAAAGTAAAGCAAGAGTGGAGGCCAGACCACAGCTGATAAAATCATATGTAGAGTTTATTCCAATAATAAAAAGGTGAGCACTTTTGAAGTCAAAGCTGCTTTATCAGACAAAGACTCATATTATTTCCTGTACTTTAAATTAATTCTATCCAATCATGAACCAGCAACAATTAAGAATAATCACTCAATAAAATATTTTCAATCAAGTGTAGAATAATGCAGGTATATGCAATTAAATAGTAAAGTGCAAAAACATATTATATACTGCAGAAATCATTAAAAACATACATACATTTATACCAACTACCTATATAAATACATGCACATAAAAATGTATAAACATATATACCTAAATTCATCTTTTAAGGGGTCTATTAGCTAGTACAGATTTAATAGACAACTTATCATTTAGGCCCTTACCCACTGTTGCTCTCATTCTAATGATTCACTCTAGCTCCTTATTTTAACTCTATTTCTAGTTGTACCTCCTCTATTCCCTATCCATAATTTCTTTACTGCCATAAATTTCTCATGGCTATATGGGAACACTATATGTCTTGAGAGGGTATTT
Organism: Protopterus annectens; assembly: GCF_019279795.1. Classification (NCBI taxonomy): domain Eukaryota; kingdom Metazoa; phylum Chordata; order Ceratodontiformes; family Protopteridae; genus Protopterus; species Protopterus annectens. The sequence goes on from NC_056739.1 coordinate 534,741,625, forward strand.
ATGTATCCAGGTTATCTTTTACTGTAGATTTGTAGATGACATCTTTTTATTATGGGAAGGAGGGATAGACAAGTTCAATGCCTTCCTTGCAGATATAAATAACAGCACTACTTTCTTGAAATTTACTGCTAAGAGCTCGTCTACATCTATTGAATTTTTAGATGTTCATATTAAAAGGAGAGACACATGGGAGTTCTTTAGGGAAGTCTTCCGAAAAGAATGTCATAGAAACACCTATGTACATAGGCCAAGCATGCATCCACATCATGTGTTTAAAAATGTAGTAAAAGGGCAAGCACTGAGAGTTTCAAGGCCGGCAGCAGAGTATGATACTTTCATGGCAGAATTACATGGATTAGAGAAGAAATTTATTGAGAGAGGATATGCTGAGAGAGAGCTATACCCTACTACATCACTGGTAGCTTCCTCTAGGACAAGGGAAGGTAAACCTTACTTCTCTGAATCTACCTCTCTGAATAGACAGAAATCTCAGAGCACTAAGGTTATGAGAATTCCTGTAACCTACTTGAGTAATATTCAATTACTACAAGGGGTATATGATAAAAATTGGAACATTTTATGTGTAGATGATAGAGTTATGAATCTAGTAGATGATAGACCTAGAGGGTCTATATCAGAACATTGAAGTATTAAAACTTCAAATTTTCTGATATAGAACACTATTCAATGAATACTAAGAATAGTGAAGCTGCAGAACAGTGAATTCTTTCCTTGGGAAAGAATTTGGTTGGCCGTTTCTGTGGCTTCACTATTCTTAGTGCTGTGGTAGAAGGTTATGGGTTGGGTTCAGGTAAGTGTGTGATTGTTTGTACATTAGGGTTAGGGGCGGGTTAAGTGTGTTAGGGTTAGGGTGCAGGTTTGGCATGTGTGATAGTGACAGACTTTAGGGTTGTGGTGGTTTTTAAGTGAGTTAGGGTTAGGGTGCGGGTTAGGTGAGTATGCCATAGTGACGGACCTTAGGGTTAGGGTTTGGGTTAAGGTAAGTGGGTAGATAGTAGTGTATGTTTAGTTTATGGTAGCGTTAGATGTAGGAATTTAAGTGTATGTGTATGGTTGCTGTTTGATTGATGTGCTTGTGTTGTGTGTATGTGTTTCGGAGCAGCAAATTTTTCTGTTCTGATAGTTTGATATTTTCATGTTTAGATGTTTTGGTGCCGATTAAATAGCATTAGCTATTTTCATCTTTCGATAACGTGATATAAATGCAACCTAGATATGCCTTTAAGAACCAGAAATCAATCAAAAGACTATTATGTGGTCCTAAGCATATGGATGCACATTATGAGCCTGCTATCACTCACAGCCATGGTACCTTCCCTTGTGGAAAGTGTATTTTTGTGACTCTTTGGATAGTAAGAGAGTGTTCATACATCCAGATACTGGAAAACATTTGACCTTTGGTCTAGCAGCTGATTGTAATACTACCAACATAGTATACCTGGCTTACTGTGTTAGATTCTTGCATCATTTCCTTAGCTTGATCTATGAAGTTGCTTTCTTCAGTGTTAAGCTTGCTAGCCCTTATTAATTGCGCCCTCAGTATTCCTTTAAATGTGTGTGGTGCATGCATACTGCTCCTATTAATATATCTACAAATATTTACTTCCTTTTTATATATTGTAGATTCTATTTTTTCTTCTTTTCTATACAATTGAATATCTAAAAATACTATACTTTCTTCTGATGCCAACATTTTGAACTTTAAAAACTCTGTGGAATTATTTAAATACATGATATAACTCTCTAATTCCTCCATATTGCAATCCCATATTAAAAAACAATCATCCACGAACCTTCTATAAAACTTGACCTTATTATTTAATTCATTTTCTTCACTAAAAATATAATGCTTCTCCCACTGATATAATACCAAATCGGCATATGTATTTGCTACTGGGGTGCCCATTGCTACCCCGGTTGACTGCAAATATGGTGTTTTGTCAAAAGTGAAAACATTTTTTTGTTAATATTACCTCTAATAGTGTACATATATTTTCTATTTCTCTAGCTTGCATATTAATTTCATTATTAAGAAAACTATGTACAGCATCCACTCCATATTCATTTGGAATTATTGTAAAGAGCGATGTGATGTCTAATGTTACAAATATAAAGTTCTTCCTAACATTCTCAACATACCATTCATGTAAATCAGATAAAAAACTATTAGTATCTTTTAATATACTAGGACATTTACTTAAGTTTCTCCCTAATTTAATTTGTAAATACTTAGAAATTGGTTCAGTTATCCAACCACCCCCTGAGACAATAGGCCTCAGTGGTGGATTATCCAAATATTTAAGTATTTTCGGAATACCATATATTTGCAGTATCCTAGGGCATGGTACAGAGAGATATATTGTTATATGATATATGATGTTATATCATCATTCAATTGTAAATCATATATTATCATATTAACCTCTGAAATACATTTTCTAACTTCATTATAACTTATTCCTTTAAAGGTCATAGCATCATTCAAAATACTTTTAAAACTTTCTGTGTATCTTTCTTTGTCCATTATTACTACTGAACCTCCATTATCTGCTTGCTTAATTATTAGTCTATCATCTTTTTCTAACATTCTTAATGTTTCATATTCAACATAAGACAAATTGTACAATTTCTTCATATTCCCTTTAGAATAAAGGGCTCTCAATTCTTTCTCAACGACATCTGAAAAGGCAATCAAAATCGGACAAATCAGAAGTGTAAAAGTGCTTAATTTTTTACAAACAGATATCTATAAATTTACTTCCTTAAAAATTAGCTTCTTAGCTGCTGTCAAAAGATGGTTTGTGTTGTATCAGTATCTAAGGAAATGATGCAAGAATTTAAAGGGAAAGGTTATCCTGAACAAGTTGTAAATAATTACTGTGTTAGATGCCAGCCATTCTATATAGGAATGACTACGGGTCCCCTTCAAATGGTCAACATTTCAAAATGTCGACATTCATATATCAGAGACCATATGATCAACATTTGAAATGTCCACCATGGGAAAATGGCATCACACTACAGTGCAGAATGGAAAGATTCCCACTTCCGCACTATAGTGCGATCTCGGAGATGGTATATTAAAGTTACTGGGGGTATGGGGTGGAACCCCTCACAGGGGTGCCGTTGGGCGAACCCTTTCTCCTTGCAGCATTAAGGTAAGTTTGTGTTTGTGTTTTGTGGTTTACTTGAATGGTCAAGATTTCAAATGTCGATCATATGGTCTCGGCCATATGAAAGTCGACATTATGAAATTTCGGCCATATCAAGTAGACCCATGACTACACATATATAACATGATCATATTAGAGAACATTTATATGACATGTGTAGGAAAACTGATACTAATGCACTGGTGAGACATATTTTGGCCACAGATGTATTGCAAACATTCAAGTTTATGATAGTAGAGAAAGTATGGATAGGAAATAGAGGAGGTGCAACTAGAAATAGAGTTGAAAATAAGGAACTAGAGTGGATCATTAGAATGAGAGCAACAGTGGGTAAGGCCCTAAATGATAAGTTGTCTATTAAATCTGTAATAGCTAAAAGACCCGTTAAAAGATGAATTTGGGTATATATTTATATACATTTTTATGTGCATGTATTTATATAGGTAGTCGGTATAAATGTATGTATGTGTTTAAAGATTTCTGCAGTATATAATACATTTTTGCACTTTACTATTTAATTGCATGCACCTGCATTATTTTACACTTGATTGAAAATATTTTATTGAGTGATTGGTCTTAATTGTTGCTGGTTCATGACTGGATAGAATGAATTTAAAATATAGGAAATGTAATAAGTCTTTGTCTGATGAAGCAGCTTTGGCTGCGAAAGCGCTCGCGTTTTTACTACTGGAATAAACTGTGTGTATGATTTTATCAGCTGTGGTCTGGCCTCCACTCTTGCTTTACTTTATATATATATATATATATATATATATATATATATATATATATATAAATGTATTTATAAATAAATAAAATAAAATAAATAAATAAAATAAATAAATATATGCACACACATATGGGTCTACTATGGTTGATTGAAAACTCACTTGATTGAAAATGAAATTACTAGGACCACTTCACTGAAAGCTCACTTCACTGAAAACTCACTTGACTGAAACTCATTTTGTTAAAGTTATAAATGGCCTTTTCCCCACTGTAGTGTGACCCTGGAGTTAGTATATAAAGTAAGGGAGGGTATGGTGGGTGAAGCCCCCCATATATCGTGGTTATATATTCTCTTTTGGAAATAGTTATTTATTGCACTTTTAAGTATCACTGTGTATAGTTTAAAATGTTTATAATATGTGGGGGGCTATGACCCCACACCCCCCTTACTTTATATACTAACTCCAGGTTCGCACTGCAGTGGGGAAAATGCCATTTATAATTTTCAACAAAATGAGTTTCAAAGAAATGAGTTTTCAGTGAAGTGGTCCTAATAATTTCCTTTTCAGTCAAGTTAGTTTTCAATCAACTGTCGTAGACCCATATAAATATATATATATATATATATATATATATATATATATATATATATATATATATGGATCTAGGTCATTTGGTCGACAACTCATATGACTGACACTCATTTGGTCGACAGCTCATTTGGTCGACAAACATTCTACACCCCCCCAACTATATATAACAACTCCACGGTCGCACAACAGTGGGGAGGGGGGCAAATCTCAGGTTTTTGCCTTGAATACTTTTTGTCAGCCAAATGTGCTGTCAACCAAATGAGTGTCAGTCATATGAGTTCTCGACCAAATGACCTAGATCCATATATATATATATATATATATATATATATATATATGTGTGTGTGTGTGTGTGTGTGTGTGTGTGTGTGTGTGTGTAGATATATATATATATATATATATATATATATATATATATATATATATAAAATATATATCTATATCTAGCTATCTATATATATATATATATATATATATATATATATATATATATATATATATATATATATATATATATATATATATATATATATATACAACCTTTTACTGCCATACATCTGCAAAAAAGCCTGAGAAAGTGGGGGGGAGGGGTAAAGGGCAAACAATAGTGACATATTTGAAATATGGTCGTTATATGCGTAGAAGTCTACTAGAGTAGTATGGTTTGATTTAACATATATTTTCTGATAGATTCCAAGTCTGGAATAAAATAATTGTCATCATTTACTGATGTCAATGCTCACTTCCTCCCAGTGATTTGTCAGAAACCCACATCTGTTATGGGAACAGACCAAACATATGAGCCATGCATCTGGACAGTGTCTAGACATCTGGACAGTGGAGTGGTATGACTGCAGTCATGTAACAGAAGAGAAAAAACACTGAGAGCCGCCAAACATTTTACCCAACAACTTCTGAACCACAGTAAGACCAACACAACACTACTCCATATCAGCTCTGTGGAATTACCCATGTATTTCCAAATATATCATGCACTACAGGGATGTAACTGTAGGGAAATGCAGATATTGGTGAGAAATTGTCCACCCACAACCATTTGCACCACAGTCACAGCAACATACCTGTTCCACAAATGAACTCATGAGTATAACAACTGTTTGAACAGACATATTCTGATTGCCAGTCACACACTACACCAACATATACTGCCCCACTCACAGTCTACTGCGAATCCTAAGGTGTTACAGGACATTTTTTAGTCTGCCCCTACAAACATATACACCTGATAGACCACCAGCAACTGTAGCAGCATGCATAGTCAGATAGAAAAGGATCTTTGACACTCACATCTGCTACTCTCCCTACGCAGCCCAACAAACATTTATACACAACACTGCTACACAATCTTGACAGTCTGTTAACAATGGCCAGACATACATAACTCTCAACTGTACAAACTTCCACAGAATGTTCAGGGTGTGGGACCATATTTATGACCACTACTGCATACCACTTCTGGGACTCTGCTAAGTCACAGGGATGATATCAGGAGTTCAGTCACTAAATAATGACTTGCCATACCTCTGAACTTCTTATTTTAAGACATCTGGACAAAGCCTGACATAAATGGGGGACAGGGGGCCGAAAAGAGGAACCTCAAATAATGGTGTTACAAACTGAAACAGTTGCTGGTGTTGCATGGTTTGTTGTAACATAACATCCCTGAAGGATATGATGTGTGAAACATTAATGGATGTCAACATTTACTGACTACAATCCTCACATTATCCTACTGATTTCTCAAAAACAGAAATTGTCTGAGGAACAGACCAGACATAACAGGCAAACCTCTGGGCAGTCTGTGGACATCTGGACAGTTAAGAGGTATGTCAGAGACATATCACTGTCAGATGTCAAGTCACAAAGAAATTGCTTGCCCAGACAAACCCTGGTAATCTAGCAATGTTCTATGTGTATAACAGCAATACTTACTTACAATCTGTAGCCAATTCAAGAGCTCTGTCCCCCATGTTGTTGGGATGTCTCCACATGTCTTGTTCTGAGAAGTATTTCCACCTACCGTCTGTGAAGTTGTAGCCCACACACCTCCATAATCTTCTCCACACAGGCAAAGAAAAGGGGCAAGGCCCACATGAAGTACTTAATTATAGCCTGTGTTGCTATGGCATTAGCTAATGGAAAGACAACACAGCTGCTCTGGATGCAAGTAGCAAGTGGGAGACACTGACTGGTGCACAGGCCATCACCTGCTTATGAGCATTACCTACAAAAAGGCACGCTGCTGCCTATGCAACACAGGTCTGACCACATCTATACAAAGACAGACTGCAACTACACAAACCTAAATATTTGCATTTTTCTTATGAAACTCTTCAGCACTATAACAAGTATGTCAATCACTTAAGCTTGTAATGGAATGCAGTAGGGGAGATGCAATAATGTGAAATAGGAAGTTAAACACTAGGTCACAACAAGACCTGCTGGACTCACATGTTGTTGGCTGGCACCTATGGCCATTCCTGTTTACCCTGTCTGCAGTGACATGGATCACATCTCTGGCCCCTGAGTCACCCCAGCAAAGGTCAGCTCATGTATGACTACATCTGGAGTGTCTGTCGTCCAATACTGACTGTGACACTGCTAGGCCAGCTACCTGGGATGTTGTAAATATTCATGTCACCTGTGAATGCTACTATGATACATATGCTTGTCTTAAAAATGTAAGAGACGTATATAGGGTATGTGCATAGTAAACAACAGGTGCAGAAGTGTGTGTTGAACTGTATATTATACACTGAGACAATACCTCTCAACTGTCCAGAGTTTGGCAGACTGACCACATGTATGCCTCATATTTGTAGTCAATGCCTCATACAGTTGTGCATTGTCTGGAACATCACTTGCAACCCATTAAAGACTGAAGTCATAACCTAATAGCATATCTTTGAATGTCAGATGTCATATCCTGTGGAGTAGACTTTTGAATGTGAAACCGTCTTTGCTGGCAACTATGTGTGTATCAGCTAGATTTATAAAGTGTCACTATTTTCTGGCCTTTGCCCACCAGTGATGTGTACCTTTGTGCAGATGTCTTGCTCTAACAAGAGCTAGGATTCTTAGCATGAAACCCATGTCAATACAAACGTACCTTGTCTTGTAGGATGCCGACATTTGTGCATTCATTGACACCTGCTTTGTAGCTGTGGAGAGCACACTAACCTTGTCAGGTTACTCATCCCATCATACATTTAGACCCTGAATGGAGGCCTGCAAAGCCACAGGAGGTGGAGGTTTAAACATTATCATACAAATACACACCTCCAGGCTGGCCAAACAGTATGATGCACAGGAGACATCCCAAGTGCAGTTAACAGATGTCAAAACACCTTCTGAAATCATAGCTAGCAACAGACCTCCAACCAATACTCTGCACACCCATCACACCTATTGGGACTTGCTGGAGTCTGTCAGGATTCAATTGTCTATCCTGCTCCTGGGTGACTTTAACTACCCAATCGTAGTGTGCATGACCTATGCCCCCTGAACATGAAAGCACAGAGATTCCTCAGCTTTGTCAATGGCAATGCCTTGGATAGCTGGACAACACTCCTACAACAGGCAGACATATCCTGTAGCTGGTCCTAACCAACATGGGTAGCCACTGTAATACTCCTACAGTGTCATCCTCCTTGGTAAGATCTGATGACATAGCCATCACTGTTCAGGTCATCATCTCCCCTGCACCTCCCTTGTCAGGGTCAAACAAAATAAACTTTACATAAATGACGACAAATGTCCTCAAAGCAGGTAGAAGTAGCTTTACAGCTACTGTCCCATCAGTTGGAACTAGCAGTAGTGTCCAAGCCAACACCACAATACTATATGAGCACCTACATAACTGTATGGACTCAGCAATACCTGACAGGACAACATCATCTCCCTCATGGTAGGGTAAACATTTGTGGTGGACAGCAGCAGTACACAAATACCATGATAGGTGGAAATAATTGCTGGACATGGGCAAGCCAGAGCAGGTGCCTTATTGGAAGCACCGTCTCCTTGGTCTGAACAAGCAAATAAGGTCACAGGTGAATTACTCTAAGGCTATCTTTGCGTGCAGATTACTCACATCCACCAAGGCCAATCACTAGGCCTTCCACACATATGTCTGCAGTCCCAGAGGCAACATCCAAATCTGCTCTGTAGTGGTGGTCAATAACATCACATACACATACATCATAGATGTAGCCAACCTGCTGCAGACAGGTGAAGTGTAAACACCCCCCCCCGTCCCCCCCATCAATACACATGTGCATGCACAGTACCTGCCCCCCTCCCCTCATCATCAGGAAGCAGGTCTGTAATGCCCTCTCAAAGGCAACACACAGAAGTCTCCATAAGCCTGATACCATCCCTGGCTGCATCCTACATGAACTCAGGCATGAGCTCTCAGCTCCATTACACACAGTAGTCAACCAAAGCCTGAGCACCAGTGTCATCGCATCTGCACAGAGGACAGCCACTGTCATCCCTATACACAAAGGTGGAGCAATCCACTGACCCAGCCAATCATATGCATATCAACCTAACTAGCCTTCTCTGCAAGGGAATGGAAGGCTTTTATCAAGGACATTATGAACAGGGACATCGGCAACATCAAAATTCCTGTGCCCACATAGTGTGGTATTGTCAAAGGGAGATCAGGTCTGTTAAACCTGGTTGACTTCTATGAAGTGTTCAACAAACACAAGGACAAGGGGAAGATGGTGAACAATGCCAACTTTCAGCTAGCCCAATTCTCTCACAATAATCCCCAGGTGGCCAAGATACATACACCTACATAGCTAGGCATCAACCTGTATGTTACCAGATGGGTAGCTAACTGGCTGAATGATAGTACCCACTTATTCAAAGTAGTAGAACTCACCTCTAGTAGCAGAGTCTTCCAGAGTGGTGTACCCCAAACATCGGTCTGGAGGCCTCTACTGTTCGAGATATACGTATCTGAGGTACAAAACAAAAGCAGTGGTCTGTGGCTGACCAGGTTTACAGATGCTTGAAAGCTTGCCACTGTCTTACATTCCCTTACTGATGTAACCATCTTCCAAGAGGCTCTCACCCAAATTAATGACTGGTGCAAGAAGCATTGCTGCAAACTGAATGCCAGAAGATGCTTCATTCTCCCAGCTGTGGCAGATGTCATCCACACTAATTATGACAGTAATAATGTACTGAGTATGCAATCAGGTGTGAGGTAACTTGTGCACCAAGGTGGTAGCAACCTGACAGTTTCCCACCATGTGGGCACCATTGTAAGGAAGGCTGTCTACATGGCCCACCTCACAAATATGGGTATGTCATCCAGGAACCAGGAGGCTAGAACATCCCTGTACTCCACCCTTATCAGATGCATTACCAAGTACAATGGCTCCTTTGGCATGTACCTTGCCAAGCAAATGCAGCAGTTGCAGAGACCACAGAGGTTCCTGACAAGGCAAATCCAGGGTCTGCAACACCTATCCTATACAGATAGGTTGAAAGCCCCATCCCTGTACTCAGTCTCATACAGACTGCTCATAGACGACCTGTGTCTGGCATACAAGGACATTTCCAAAGCAGCCTTGATGGCATTTCTGCATATCTATAAGACAAACCCCATTCATGCAATATGCATGTAAGGTCCTCACCTGGTCTGTGCCATGTATTGTACTTGGTGGGATAGTGTAGTGTTCCACACAATACACTGTATGTAAAATACACTCCCTACCCATATCTAGCCGAATAAGTATATAGCCCTCTTGAAGAAGAAGTTGGGTGACTGCATGGGAAATGAATGAAACACCCCTGGGATCCTGCATGTGTCCCAGCTGGACAGGGGAAACAGGTGCTGGCTTTGAAGGGACATGGGCGAGTGTCTGGGCTAGGCTTATGAGGGCATCAGGACCAATAGCCTGGTATCATCTTATGAGGCTATGCACCTAGTACTTTACATGTTTCCTGTATGTATTGCAGACTGTCCTGCAATGTAGTCTGAAATGAATCCCCGTGAGTCTAAACTATGTAGGAACTGCAGTGATAGTATATAGTCTTGTCCCTTTATCAGTTATCATCACATATTGTTACAGCTTGTCATTGTGTGTGGTCTGTATAGCAGGAAGTCAGCTCTTACAGTACGTGCATATATACTTGGTGACACTATATAGTTCACTCCAATAGCCTTGGTCTTGGTCACAATTACCAATCTAGGCCCATCACACAGTAGGATTTGTCACTTTTTTTTGTGGGCCTTACAGTAGCTGTGAAGGGGATGGATTGCGGCAGGCAGAACTACTGTAAGGTCTGCCCTGACTGGCCCATTGGTGTCAAAACTGTGCCAGACTGTACCAGAACTGTCTGTGTGTGTGTGTGTGTGTGTGTGTGTGTGTGTGTGTGTGTGTGTGTGTGTGTGTGTGTGTGTGTGTGTGTGTGTGTTTGTGTGTGTGTGTATCAGCAAACATAATACTTCGGGGTATTAATTTATATATGTTGTCTTCCCCTTGCAGGTGAACACTGGGGTTGGTGTCACTCCAACTCACAGCCTGATGTCAGTGTTTTAGCAGGCTCTCATGATGATGGCGGTCATAGTGAGGCACAGATGGGTTTGTTGTTGCCTGAATCTGTGCCATTATTTGGTATCCCACTTTCACCCACCATGTCCCTGCACACAGTCAGCATGCCTACACATACCCAGTCACCAGCAGCCACTGATAATGGACAGATTGAGGGTGGTGGCATGGAACAGGCTAGTGTGTTGACTATGGTGAGTGTGAGTGTAGACACCAACCATAGCCAGAGAGCAGGTGAGGTCACACACAGGCAGATGGACAGGGGTGTTCGACAGTGGGCTGCTGCCCATCAAGCTCCTGTCACAAGTGCCACATCAGGTGTCACCAGACACATGTTACAATCCATCATGGAGGCACAGACGCGTACTGTCCACAACACCAAGTAGATGCTCAGGGTCATGAATGCAGCACTTCCTGCCATACGTGATGACTTCCACGACATTTGTGATGCCATACGTCATCTTGTCAATATCATGAATAGACAGTGGGGTGATACATTGTCACTGCTTGACTGTGCAATGTCTGTGCTTAGGTTCATAGGTTCATAGGTTTATACTAGGCTATCTGCCCTAAGGCATTTATAAGCCTAGCCCAAATTTTTGTGGCTTACGCCACCCCTTATATGAAAAAATACTGTGCCCATTAGTTTGTTGTGCCTCTGTCCAGCAGTGACACAGAGATGATTCCCGGGGTAAACCTATGATCTCCCATCCACAGGTCTAGATTTCTCTTGAACAGAGTCAGCGAGGTGTTCTGCCTCACATGGACCGGGATTTTATTCCACAGCATAGGGAGTCTCTGAGTGATAAATCTATCCCTCCAGCACGTCCTATTTATATCCATGCTAAGGTTTAAGTCGCTTGCTCTAGTGGTTTTGGTGGATTTGGATTTTTGAGGTGGAGCATGTCCATTAATTCCGGGTTGGACATGGCCTTGTATGTCAGGCACAAGTCACCTCTGAGCAGATGGTATGCGACTGAATAGAGCTGGAGTTTCTTCAATCTGGCAGCATATGACAGATTTTGGAGTCCCTTTATCCTTTTGGTGAGGAACTTTTGGGGTCTCTCCAATTGCTGCAGATGTCGGGTGAGATACATCCCGAATGGGGCATTGTACTCGATCATTGGTCTGATAAGTGAAGAGTACAGGGAACAATGACCTCACTAGATCTGGATGTGAATCCCTTCATGATCAGGTGGGCAATGTAGAAGGTCTTTCTAACCACTTTAGCAACGTGAATGTCAAAGCAAAGGCCACTGTCAACCTGGGTCCCCAGGTCCCTGATAACCTCTTCTGTGCTTAGTGGATTGCCACCTATATGGTAGCTTGGGGTTACCTTGTTTTTTCCGAAGGGTATGACTATACATTTTTTGGCGTTTAACTTCAGGCCATGGCTCTGGCACCAGCTATCTGTTTCCATGAGTCCCTTCTGAAGGATATCCGTGTCCGATGCACTTTCCACTATGGCACCCAGTTTGCAGTCGTCTGCAAACTTTGTCAGCCAAAGTCCTCCCATGTTGGCCTGTACTTCTGAGAAGTAGATGCCAAACAATAGGGGCCAAGGACCGAGCCCTGTGGGACACCACTTGTGACCGGCTTGGAGTCTGACACAGCGCCAGCAACTCTAACCCTGTGGGTTCTGTCCTTAAGCCAGTTTGCAACCCATCTTGTGACATATGGGTTTACATTTAAGCTGGTAAGTTTTTCTACAATACCCGAGTGGGGTATTGTGTCGAAAGCTTTGCAAGGTCAAGGTAGGCTGTATGGACTGCCTTTCCCTCATCAATGGCCTTGGTGACTGTTTCGAAGAAGTCGACCAAGTTCAAAAGGCATGATCTTCCCTTGACAAAGCCAAACTGGGTCGGGTCCAATGTCTGCAAGTCCCCTATATCTTTGTTTATGAGCTCCATTATGATCCTCTCCATAGCTTTGCAGACTAGACTTGTTAAGCTTATGGGGCGGTAATTACCAGGGTCCGTAGAGGCGCCGCCTTTGTGGAGTGGGACCACAGTTGCCGTACGCCACTCCTTGGGCATGTATCCTGTGGTAAGGCTGAGATTAAACAGCTGCCTTATGTGCGGGTTTAATTCCTCAAATTCACATATCACACATATCCATCACAGGACGACCACCACCAGATATGCAAAGCTCCTCTGCAAGGCTTGATGTGGTGGGAGTAGGGCATTGGCCAGGTGGATGTAGGTCAGCAACATGATCAGCTCAGAGCCCATGTGCCTGTGCACATTCACAATCCTGTAGTGGCAGTACCAACAGCACTACAGAAGGGAGCGTGCTGTCCACACCACACCAGAGCAGGCCATAGGCACATTGTCCTGACCAGTCTCATCAGGGACACAGATCCAGCTGACAGCAGTCACCATCGGGGAGTAGTACTGCATCTGTCCTTGGGCCAAGTGGTGCCAGTGATACTCCTGGCAGAACCAGTTCTCACATCGCTGCCGGCAGATGGTGAACCATACATCTTGCCATATATGGTCCACAGCTGTCCAACATAGCCCTATGTTGGGCATCCACATGACACATATCACACATATCCATCACAGGACGACCACCACCAGACATGCAATGCTCCTCTGCAAGGCCCAGTTGAACATGACCCCTCCAGACATACACATACACATAATGTGAGCCATATGGCCTAGACTAGGCCTCTGGCAATCCAACACCACACTCTGTGCATTTGATGATACTTGTGTCACACCCCTGTTATCTATACCATTGATGAATAGACATGCTTATATGGGTCTGATGCACAGTGTGCTATAGTACAGTGTAGCAATGTTATGCTGTGTAAGGTGCTTTCTGCTGGCAGTAGTTATGGATACACATCAAGGTGCATGTACTTTGTTAGCCATTATGCAATATTGCTGTTACTGCTGCTGACTGACTGTAGTGTCATGTACTGTATTCTGGTTGTGTTCCAGGTGTCGCATGTCTGCAGGCTGTGAGCCTGCTGACAGTAGGAATGATGAGTTAGGCAGAATGGAAACACAGTGACCTTTCATAGCCAAGATATAGCTGTATATGTACATGTGTACCAGGTGTGTTTACATGCAACAGTGTGTGAAGGGCAGTTGTGGCTGACAGTGTGACCTTGCATATATACCCTTGCAAAGCCATCTAGCCTTCATGCATTTCACCTGGGTGTTCTGTAGGACCACAGGCTCACACAAACAGAGGAGGTTACTTGAGTACTGGCAGTAGGTCCCTCACAAGTTTAACCATTACTTTAACTGCAATAGATTTAGCTATCAGCATCTGTTGCCCCTGCCACTTCTGTCCCATTCACTCAACCTTCATGCAGTTGATGAGGGTATGCCTAATACTGTTTATGACAGGTTTGGGGTATGTATTCCTGACACAGGTCAGCCTGTGTTAGTCTAACCTGCCAATCACCAGCATGTGTGTCTGCTATCTCATATGCATGTCTGACCTCTCATGCTAGTAGTGCACACAGAGTCATAGTCCTGTACATGGGGCAGCTGACAAAGGTCTGAGCGGAGTCCATACCTGCACAGTCTTACGAACGATAGCACTAGATACATAACACAAATAGCACTGCAGTACTGTAGTGTGGCAGTGTCTGCCACCACTATTGCAGTGGGTGACAATTGCAGGGACTTTTAGGATTGCTATTGGTGGGTTCAGAGGCCCTTAACATGTTAGAGGCATCTGACATACACACATACTCACACCGCTGCATGGGATATATACTGAAACACACATGCACATGGAGCTGACACTTCTCAGAGTAGATGACCTACCCATCTATTAATGTACAATACACAGTGATACAAAATTTGCATGCACCACAGTGTCTTGGTGTTATAAATTGTGTAACTGTGCTTGTACCATGGATGACATCTGTGTGGGCTGACACTAGGTTGGCAATGGGGGAGTTCACAGGATGGAAGAGGCACACAATATGGTATAGCCATTACATACACACTAAAGACAGCCACAGCAGCTGTGCATACAGAAACACATACACAGTTGTTAACAGACATATTAGTAACCCTGCATATCCACTTGTATGTACTATAGTGCTAAGTACACATTTATTTTATTTTTTTATTTATTTTACATTTGTTGACCGGGATAGTCCGACTGGATGCATGTCCATTTTCAGCGGAGGCCTGGGGAGAAAGGCTCCAAGGGTAAGCAGATACAGCATTACATAATACCAGCATTACATATTACAAACAGACTATTTACAGAGATTACATAAGTAAACAAGTTAAACAAGTTCCACAGGTTACAGTTAGTCCTGAGCACAAGTCAGGATTAAATTAAATTACACAGTAAACTGGTTAACAGATTTTTACACATTCAAGTTAGCCAGGCTTGATACATTGACATAGCCAGTTAAGTGACAAATGTTGTTTGAGTCTAGTTTTAAATTGACCCAAGGTAGAAAGTAAGGTAATATCACCTGGAAGAGAGTTCCAGGATCTACTTACAGAGTTTGCAAAGAGAGAATCACCAGCTCTGCTATTAATTTTGCTAGTCTGAATTAGTAGTTTTTAGAGGATCGAAGCGGTCTAGGATTGTTATAGGGGGTGATAATATTTTTAAGTGCAGGAGTATTGTTCGGATTATAGAGGATTTTATAGGCCATAATAAGTTGGTTATACTGGATTAGGCTAGGTAGTTCAAGCCAACCAAGCTGATTTAGATTGATGCAATGATGTGTCCTAAAAGGCAGCCCAGTGGCAAACCTGGCAATGTGGTTGTAGCAAATTGAGAGTTTGTTAAGGACAGTCTTGTTCAAATTTGAGAGTAGATGGAATGCATACAGAAGGGTTGAAAGAAGGTGAGAGCGAGCTGTGGCAATTTTAGCTGGAGGGGTTAGGAAGGCTTTTATTCTGTAAAGTGACCCTAGTTTTTTATTGATGGTTTTGATAGTTTGGTTAACATGTAGGTCAAATTTGAGATTATTGTCTATGATGACACCTAATAGTTTTGTAGATGGGTCAGGGGAGATTATTGTGCCATCATTTGATTTTATGACATGCTCCACATAGATTATATGCCTGGGACATAACATGCAACCTCTTATAACAGGTAATCTTGTGAATGCCTTCATGGATGGTGGGATAACCCACCAGACATAGTGAATTGTCTCGTCTAGTGCTCCGACAAACTTACACAAGTGCTAGAGTGACAGACTTTGTATCAGCATGATGTGTCAGTCAGGTACGATGTTTGATGCTGGTATGTGTGTCACTACAGTAACTGTGACATATTTGACAATGATATCACAGGAATGCTCATTGTTAGGGAACACAGATCACGTACAGATTGCAAAAATGTGGATATCCCATGTGCATCTGTACAGATGACTGGTATGGGCTGTATAAAGTTACATGGTGCATGTGAGACAGATGCCGTTAACAGGGTCTTTAAATTAATGTCATGGGTAGGGAGTCAACAGGCCTTAAAATGGTATAACCTACACACACACAACATCCACAGGGGATATGCTTCACACAAACTACTATAGTTGCCAGCATTAAGATTAGAGCCCCTACCTATCTAATTATTCCCACTATAGTATTACACAGTTATTGCACATGTCACAGAGCTTAGAGGGCTGACAAGTGTATACAGGTACATCTAAGGTGAGTGATATCAGCAGGCCTTGTAAAGTATAGCAATGGGACATGTACTGGGTAGTACATGCCTCAAAATGGTATAACCCACACCCACAGAATATATGATTCTCACCCAAACACACACAGGGATGATGTGAATCACACACACACACACATACACACACACACACACACACACACACACACACACACACACACACACACACACACACACACTTGCCACAACTGAGTGTAAAACCTCTGCCTATCTAGTTATCTGTAATATACTGTTAGTTATTTTACTTGCCACTGAGGTTTATAGGGCTGGGTGCTGTCCAAAGCTGCTTCTAAGGTCAATGACATCAGCCAGACTGCTAAAGTAGGGCACTAGGAAGTGTAGTGTTTGAGAATGGCCTAAAATTTTTTCAGCTACAAAGAAACACACACACACAGACACACACACATACACACAGACACACGCACAGACACACAGACACACACACACCCACACACACACACACACACACACACACACACACACACACACACACACACACACACACACACACACACTAGGAAGTGTACTATTTGGGAATGATCTAAAACTGCTTTGCCTATGAAGAAACACACACACACACACACACACACACACACACACACACACACACACACACACACACACACACACACACACACACTAGGAAGTGTAGAGTTTGGGAATGGCCTAAAACTGTTTCACCTATGAAGAAACATACACACACGCACACACAAACACACACACACACACACACACACACACACACACACACACACACACACACACACACTAGGAAGTGTACTGCTTGGGAATGATCTAAAACTATTTTGCCTACGAAGAAACACATACACATGCACACACACATACACAGCTGATGTGATATAAGCCCCACCTCAGTACTGTTACACAATGGAGCTTGCCTTCATCCTGGCATATGCGACTGGTTACAACTGGTATGCCACTGTCTGCAGCAGGACATCACTCTATGCCATTCAGTGTATCTCCGTGTATGACTCACTCTCTGTGTGTCGTCCTGTGTCACTCTCTCTCTCTATCACTGTCTGTCTCTCTCTTCCCCACATTTATGTGTGTATATGCTTGAAATATTGTTATATGTTGCCCCTCTATATGTCTGTGTATCAAATGTAACAGATGCAGATATTTCACATATGGGCCATCTACAGCTAACTGAGAGTATTCCTGTCTGATGGGTGTGTGTAGGGTCAATTAAGGTGTACATAGCTGTCTGTATGCAAATACATATATGCACAATACAATTATATAGTCTGATGTGGGTTCCAACATGGCCTGTGATTCTCCAAGTGTAAGAGCATGCCCAGTATGACCTTCTATAGTGAGAGTGGAACTCCATTCCAGAGATAGTTGTACTCTGGTTCTGTGTTTTGTGTGCTACAGCTATACCACTCAAAAGTAAACAGGACTTTCCTAGAGGTACTAGTTTTGTTTTAGCAGATATTTTCTGACATATCTGAAGTCTGACACAGGAATGTATTGTGTCATTACCTAGTGACAGACATCCTAAAATCAGCACAATGCTTTACCAGAGGAATGCAAGATGTATGATGCACAGACCAATATTATGACCCCAACTATATACATTCTTGCCCAAAAGAAGGCCAGTTGAGAGGTGTGGCTACAGCTGGTTGACTGATGAAGCTGTGTAAACAGTCCAGCAACTTGGTGATATACTGGCTGGGGATGTCCTGCTTTTGTGGTATTCTTCTTACCTGAGAAGTCATATCCTGGTGTGGCCATACCTCTCAAATGTACATTTTTTGGCAGATTGTCCAGGTGTTTGTCTAGAAGTTTCATCCAGTCTTCATAAACTTGTGTTTTTATGGCAAGTTATTTGCATATAATTGAAGACTGACATTACAAAATAATGACAGACATTAGTGTTTCAAACTTCATAACCTTCAGACAACTCCTTCTAATGCAAAACCCATTATTTTACCAACTTTCTCAATGTGTAAGGGCAATATTTGCAATGCATGCCTATCATTGTGGCTTTTTCCTACTTTTATTTATGACCTAGTCCAGATGTCTTGCTGTTAGAAGTTGAGAGGTATAGGCGTGGGTACAGAGTGCATTCTACTGTACAGAAATGTTCATTATATGTGTAGTATATTCCACATAGCACAGTGACTTCCAGGCATGTCAGTGGTAGAGCAGTACAGAGTAATGTGGTGAACCACTGACAGACAGTAGTGTTTAGGTTGATAGGTTGCTATGACGTTAGTAGGTTATTGGCTGTGAAGCCCTTAGAACCCACACAGATGAGAGTGTAGCCTATGTTACAACATATTAGCTCACAGAGCCCCTGTCCAGCAGGGACACAGATAGAATCACAGGACTGAATTTTGTGTTTCCCATGCACTTATACAGGGAGCACATCACTAGGGGTATTGAGGCACTTGTGTTGCTGTTGACAGGGAGTGTATTCAACAGATGGGGGAGTGTGTGGTATACGTATCTGTCACACCAACAAGCAGTACTGATATTACAGCCAAGCTTGATGCTGCACCAACAGGTTTATGGAGTGGGCCTTGAATTCCAGATGTGCAACAGTCCCATCAAGTCAGTTTCTGGATTGCTTTGTATGCCAGACAGGGTCACCTCAGCAGAGTCTGTATGGAATGGGGTAGAGGGACAGTGCTGTTAGCCTATCTGTGTAGGATAGTTGTTTGGGGTTTGGGGTAAGGCCTTAGTGTTTGCAAGACCCTGGTGTGTAGAGTCTACATGGTCTGTGGTGTGTAGTTATGTGGAGTTCTCATGTCATTTTGCCTCTGAGGTGCCCTTTGTTTGGGTTTTGGTTTTGTTGCAGACATCCACTTACATAGGTGTGTGTTATGTATTTGCAGGTGATGTTTACTGACTCCATACACTGCATGGAACCTATGTTACTGGACAATTTCTTCTGGTGTGCACATTCTCCATTTGTCTGGCCAGTGGTTCCCCTTCCCCTTATGTGTGTCTCTCTGTAATTCTGTAGTCCAGTCACAGGCTTTAGCATTTTTAATTTTTCCAAGTCATTTGGGTTTCTAATACCATGATGAGAATGGACCCCATTCCTAAGTCAAAGTATGATGTAAGTTCATGAAATTAGTATTGTTTCACTCTTTAATATTAGACAAAAGTGCTCTTCGCAGCACCCGCAATGTGCCCAGTAATCACTCCTTCTGCAATTTGTATGGTGTTACAGAAATTGTGAATACGATTGTGAATTATTTTTTATAAAAGCAGTTCCTCCTACTACTACTGGAACTCTCTGGGTATCTTTCTTCCACATGGCTCTTATTTCTGCCTGCAGATCAACTTATTTTATGACTTTCTGTCTCTCTGTACACAAGACACTGTAGTTACTGGGTGTGGTGATTTCAATAATCAATGCTACTTTTGTCTTCTTTTCCTGGACCACTATATCTGATTTTCTAGCATCTATCTTTTGAACTGTTGGTATTGGGTAATCCCATGTGATATAAACTTCATCATGTTCTATGATTCTTTGTGGCTCATGTTGCCAATGTTTTTCAGCCACTTTGATACCATAATGTTTGCGCAATCTCCAGTGTAACAGTCTCGCCACATTATTATGCCTTTCAGTGTACAGTCCCTCTGCCATAAGTGCATCGCAGCCAGCAACAAGGTGTGTGACTATTTCTAATTCGGTTTTGCAAAACATACATATATCTGTTTCTCCCACATGTTCAATGAACTTTGTAAACCAGCGTGTATGTAATTCATTGTCTTGGGCTGCCAATATTAACCTTTCATTTCTTGATTTGAATTCACCTCTCCTTATGCGTGCATTCTTGATCAACATGAGGCTCTTCCAGAAGTTTTCTATACTTGCAACTATATTTATGTTTTTCTACATTTCTTGCCTTCTCATCTGGTCCTTCACCTTATATTCTTTCTTTTGGTGTTTAGCACATTCAGTTGCTGCCTGATTTTTATCCACTTCTGGTTTGATTTCCATTCCTGCTTGATGTCGATATGCTTCTGCTAAATTAAGCAGAGATGTCATCTTAGATTTATTCTCCTCATGTTTCAAAACTTTCACTATATTTGGATCTTTTGAGGTCAGTAAATATGTGTGAAGTCCCACAACTGCAGATCTATACATGTAATCAATTTCAAGGATGCCCATACCTCCTTCAGAACTGGGAATATATAATCTTGGTATACACTGATTTTTATAAATCATTTGGTGAGCATGAAGCCCCCTTCTTGTTTTAATATCCAATCTATCCAACACTTTTTGGGGCCAATTAATCACTCCAAAACTATAAGTTAGGACAGGAAGAGCAAATTGATTTATGGCTTGGATCTTGTTCCTAGATGTCAGTTCTGTTTTCAGGATCAATTTAAGTCTTCTAAAGTATTCCTTATTAAGCTTTATTCACATTTGTTCATGCTTTATTGTTGATCCGTCACCTATTCCCAAGTATTTATACACTCCCTTTTGCTCAAGCTCTTTTGTATCACATTTTTGTCCCAAACTGATGTTTTCCTGGTGCTGCAGTTTTCCTTTTTTAAAGGTTGCTTTTGCACATTTATCAAGGCCGAATGACATTCCAATATCATCTGAAAAAGTTTTGACAACCTGCAGCTGTGCTTTCAGTTCCTCATCTGATAAGCTATACAGTTTTTAATCATCAACAAACGAAGATGAGAAGTCACTAGTCTTTTTTTGTTTTCTAGAAGCCAGATTGTAGCCATGACCTAAGCTGTTAAGTAAATAACTTAATGGATTAATGGCAAGGCAAAATAGCAATGGTGACAGGGAGTCACACTGGAATATCCCCCTTTGGATTTTTATCCCTGGGATAATAATCTGTCCTTTATCATGGCTTAATTGCAAAGTGGTCTGCCACTGTTTCAAGGTTACTGTAATGCAATCAATCAGTGTAGGATGTACCTTATACATTTTTAAGCACTCTTTTATCCATGAATGTGGGATACTATCAAATGCTTTTTTATAGTCAATCCATGCCATACTTAGATTCTTCCTTTTCTTACAGTTCTCCACTATAACTTTATTTAACAACAAATGATCCTTTGTTCCATATGACTTTCTTTTATTGCCCTTTTGTTCTACTGCCATTATTGAGTTTTCTTCTAAATGACAATAAACTCTGTCAGCGTCAATCCCCGTGTATAGTTTATATGTCGTTGGAAGACAAGTTATTGATCTATATTTTTTAGGGTAGCTTGCAGGTTCACTCTTGTGGCTTTGGCCATAGTGGCTGCTGTTATGTATTTGTAATTCTGAAGTGGGAGGGGTACATGCCATTACATCACACAGAAGGTTGTGGACTTCACACCTCTGAGTGTGTGTAGCTATTTATCGGGTCTATATTATTTCAGTGAACACTTAAAAAAGCGACACTGTTTAATTGACCCAATATGGTCGAAATCCCTAAATCTCGAACACACGGAACAGTGATTTTTTTCCCAGGGAAAAAAATTGCTGATCCGTAAAAGAAAAAAAATTCAAACACAAAATAAAGTGGGGGGCTGTGCCCCCCAAACCCCCCTACTTAAATATACCAACCCCAGGATCGCACTACAGTGGAGGAAATGGCAGAGTCCCAAACAAGGCCAAGTGATTTTATTCCTTGGGAAAAAAAATCGCTGTTCTGTGTTTGCGGGATTTAGGGATTTCAAATTTATTGGGTCAATTAAACAGCGTTTGCTATTTTAAGTGTTCACTGAAATAATATAGACCCTATTTATCAGGTTGTCCATCACTGCACCACTACATTTGCTGTGGTCCTTAGATGGTTTGTGTTGCTATATGTTCTTATGAGGCTACATGTAGGCATAGCTATCATACCATCACAGACATCTGGCATGCCCAAATATGACAGTCAGTCAAAGGCTCATACATGGAGACAGGGTGTTAATAATGTTCTGCCAAACACAGACAGTTGGGAGACCAGTTTGGAAATTGTGTGTTTGCTCTTATGGGTATGACATCTGCTTCCCCACTGTCTGCCATTGCTGTTTTGACATGACCCTTTCTTGTTTTTCAAATAGTTGGCAGGCTAATGCAATGTTATGACAAGCAGAACAGATATACATGGCATACTTGTGCTCCTTCTGTGACAACCTGTGTCATTCTAGGGATATGGCTGTTGGCCAGTGACATGTTGTCAGTGCTGGCACAGAAAGGTGGCAGCTTTTTATAAACTGGCATTTCACTGACCTTAAGGTACCTGCTGTCCTACTAGGCACCATACGTTTCAACTTCTGAGAGCCAGACATCTGGACATAAGTAATTGGGGGGGTCAGAGACCTAAATATAGGGACCATTTTTAAGTACTGGCCTTACAAACCTAGAAAGGTGATTCAATAACAGGTTTTGCATTAGCATGCATTTTTCTATGGGGTATGAATCTGTCAATCTGTCATTATTTTCTGACCTTAGTCTTACATGATTTGCCAAAGGATTGCCAGACAACCACTATTTCATGATATACAGACCAACAATATGATGTAAACCTCTGGACATTCTGGAATAGGTCTGTACAGTTGAGAGGTAGGGAGGCACTGTGTAGGTTACTCCAAGCTGTGTACTGTCCATATGTGTGGCCCTCTGCCCATGACCTGTCCAGCTTTCCTGCATTAATAGATATTAACATCTGGACAGTGTGTACAACTCCTACCATAGGTGTAGCTGACATGCAGAATAGTTGGCACTGCAGTTCCTGGAACATAGCCCTGTCAACCACAGTACTGTACCTAGGCCACTAGGACACAACAGCCGGGAGTAAGTGCTGGCCACATCCTGACAGTATTAACCACACATATACATAGCTCATTGACACCTGCATATTGTGGATATGTAACAAGTTATCATATTGATTGGAACAACCATGGCATTATTTCCCTACAAACATACATGCTACTGCACTTCTATGGAAATATGGGTGTGGGGGGGCACTCCTGTCAACTGTACAAATTTGCAAAGACTGAACTGATATTTGCTTTACATTTTGGTTCCATTTTGTATAATATTGTGCCCTGTCTTGTTAGACTAGAGGCATATCACTAAAGACCACAGGTCGAATTGTAATGCCATACATTTGAATTTCAGACTTCTTACCCTTCAGAGCCTCACTGCAACTGCAAGCCTGTTGTGCTATCACTGTGTAAGTCTCTAGAGGGGTATTTCATCATTGTCACCATTTGTGGCCCTTTGCCAGGCATTTCTTTATGGTTTTCTTTGGCTGACTTGCTGGGTGAGGCTGAGGGGTGAGTATGGGACCCCCACACTGACATCTATGCTTGTGCCTATTACCCCCCAGTCAGTTGGCCACCTCATATACTACAGTGGGATTTGTCACCTTGGGTATTACTGCCTAGTGTGGTGGATCCAGTACTGGGCAAACATTTCCTGGTATCCCGCATAGCTGTCAGTTGTCTGCTGCTATCCCAGTAGGCCACCCCATTCCCTTACATGCATGCAGCGATACCATAGATATGTTACTAGAACATACTAATCCATTCATTTATTGTTAAGAAGACTGACTTACCTTGTGTCTTCAGCAGTTGTGAGGATGGTGCTTGAGGGCTGCCTTTGTTGGATGCATGCAGTGCACTGCCTATACACAGTAAGGTACAGGTAGTGTGATGTGTGTGGCATCCATTTTACTGTGTGTGCAAGTCAGAGAGAGGTGTCCATCCCTGGGTCCCTACAGTGTCAGTGTGTGTGCTATGCATTGCCTCTTTGCCAAGGCCAGGGTATACTGGGCATGCCTCCATCTGCCTACAGCAGCTGGCTCCGAGTCCCTCTGTGCCTGTGAAGACCTTGACAATGGTGAGTCGGCTGTGTGGCACTTCCCCATGCTGTTCCTGACACAGCTGTTTCCACAGGATTATATTGTGTAGCATAGCACATGCTAAGAACATGTGTGTACATGTGGCTGGGAAGTACTGCAGGGCTCCACCAGATATATCAAGGCATTGAAACTGTTACTTGAGCATCCCAAACACATGTTCTATAATGATCCTGGTTTGTGCGTGTGCCTCAATATGGTGTTCTTGAGTGAATGTGTGTGCATTCCTGATGGGTGTCATTATCCACGGCTCCAGTGCATAACCGGCATCCCCCTCCAGATGGCAATACGGAATGTTCCCACTGGCACATCCCCGGTACAGCTGTGAGAAATGCTAGATGTGAGAGTCATGATAGCTTTTAGGGCTGCTAGCACACACATTAATGATAATGCCCTGGGCATTGCACATGACCTGGCAGTTGATGGAGTGAAAGCCCTTGTGGCTTATGTAGACCCTACCCTGTTCATTTGGTGGTACTTTGATGTGGATGTGCATGCAGTCTATGGCACCCATTAACTACAGGTAGTCTGCTACATGGTGGAAGAGCAACATATTGCTGGTCCTCTCCTCACAGGTGCTGGGGAAGTAAATGTGCTCACCGGCATGTGATAGCATGGCATCAAGGAACTGTTGGAATACCCTGGATGCAGATGTCTGTGAGACCCCTATGATGTGCCTAGTAGGTCTTTGGAAAGTACCTGTAGCTAGTACTCTTAAGGCTACACATACCTTGCTATCCACTGGGTTGGGTTCCCCTCTTTTGGCTCTGGGTCTGAGGTGAGGCAGGCACAGCTCAATGAGTTGCTGCAGTATGTCCCTGTCCACCCTGTGGTGCTCTAGTATCTCCAGATCATGCAGCCCCAAGTAGATTTCCTTGGATCATAACACTCTTCTCCTCCTCTTCAGTCTGGGGTGATTGTCAGCATTATCCTCCTCACCACTCTCAGCTTCTAGCACATACTGATGTATCAAAGTGACAGCAGCCCCTAACATTTTGTCAGTTAAAATTCCCCCGAGTGTGTACACCAATGGTGCATAGTTTGTGTGAAAAAAGAGTCTGAAAGATGTTTGCATAGTTTATACTGTTGTGCTGCAGATGCTGCCTGTATGATTGGCTGACTATGATACATTCCACCTGCCAGCTATATTATTTGTACTTGATTGCTTTTATTCTGTTATTTCCAATTTTATTTTTTTCCCTTTCCATTTATGCCCCTTTTAAGCTCCATGGCATGTTGTGCAAACCCGGTGCCCAAAGTAAACAGTTCTGCTATTTTCAGTTTTTTTTTTAAGATCCAGTGCGTGGTGCACAAACCCATTTAGCTAAAGTAAACACTTTTAAGCAGAAATGGCCCTCCCCTGGACTCAAACACACTCCCCATTTCTTGGAATAAGTAAATACAGCCTCAGACACACCCCTTTGCTTAGCTGTGCTTAGCTAAGCTCAGATGGAAGCTGTGGAGCTCCAATGTGCTTACACCAAGCATGAAACACCCCCTTTTCATGTCTTTATTTAACCAGTACTAGATGTATTTATATATACTGCAGTGGTGGTGCTGCAGTAGCATTGTCGCCTCACAGTAAGACATTGTCCTGTTAAATTCTCAGCTAGAGCATCTTCTGTGTGGAGACATGTGTAAATGGGCGTATTTTCATTGAAGGTTGTGCATCAGGGCCAGCAACTCGGCACGTAAAAATCTACTGCCAATCATTAGCAGACTGGAGTTCCGCTGTGGCGACCCCTAACCGGGAAAAGCCGAAAGACACAACAACAACAACTAGATGTATTTATAACAGCCTCAAGTATATGTACAGTAATATGTAAGTACGGAGAAGGTTTAATGAATGGTATGAGCATATTTGCAATCTTCTAGTATGTAGTCAAGGTTAATGATAATAATATAATAAATTTAATAAACCCATTGCTAGAAATGGTATACAGGTTTACTAAAGACCATGAAATCTATCATTTGAAAGTACAAAAGTACAAGAAAAAATTCATAATGCGGTTACATCAGTGTGACTTCTGATGCAATATTTTAACAAGATGATATAATAGTTTGAATTATGTTGCATATCATATAGTTGACACCAGGGAAGGAATAAGATGAACACCACATTATGTAATAAAATTGATTTCAAGCTAGCATTTTTTGAGATGCACAACAAGCAGTGTATTCTGAAGTGGTGATCATGCTGTTTGTCAGAAGAATAATAAAGTAAAACTACAAAGGAGGAGACTGTTTGTTAGATATTTGACTTCTACGATTGGCGTATTTGATTATGGAACCTATGCTTACTGTAGACATATTTTAAATCTGTCATTTGCCTTTTACAAAGAAGTACTATAACTGTAAATATCCTGCAAATCACAATGTTGCCATGCTAATTTATGTAGCTAATTGCCAAACTCACGGGGCGTTCAATGTAGGGAAAATTACTGGAAAATTTTGATAAAGATTCTGTCAGCATATTTCTTCAATGAGAAAACAAGTTGAGCAATTATTAGCAAAACCAGATATTTCATTATATATTATAACTGCAATGCACCAAATTTAGCTAATTATCGACTACAAAGTTTATTTCCGACTACAGTGTGCAACTTATACAAAAATGTCAAATGACTGAAGAATATCGAAATATCAGTGTATCTCTTGAATGCCTCCACACTGCCTTTTCACTCTTTGCAATATTCTCTGCAGCGTTATTGCCCTTTAACAACCTGTTAACATTATTGTCAGCTAAGAGGCTGTTCTTGCTTGTAAGTGCTTTTATGATGTCATTTAATATGTTCTGCAACATTGGTCAGTGATATATTTCCTGTACAAGATTGCTTATAGTTACCTGTGGAGTTCAATGTCCTCTTTTTAAAACCAACATTTATTTTTCATTATTTTTCCAGTTCGTTGCAGCTTTAATCACAGTCGTTCAAATTTCTTGTTCAGTCCTTTTAGTATGCTAATATTGAATAAAAGCCTTGCTGATGTCCAGTGATGGAGCACAATTATCTTAAGTATTTTTGCTATTAATCAGATTAAGAAATATACTGTAAACGTAGCACTTAAGACCTGAAAGCATCAAATACATCTTCATTTCAGATTATTTTTAATTGAAAATAGCATTTTTCTCTTTGGGAAAAAAAATAGTATAGCTTGCTGACAGTATTTTGAAATAAACTCATACAAAAGGAAAATATTTCCCTGCATACAGTTTGCGCCATACACTATAATAATGAAATGGGCCCAAGTTGTTTCAATCTCCAATTCTGCAATGAATAAAGGTATACTTGTATTACTGACTTTGTTTATACTGTTGACCAGTTAACTGAGGTTAACTTAATTTTTAAATGTTTAATTATTCCCTGTATTGCACTTCATATAATCAAGTGCAACATATCAGTTCTAATACATCCCATTCAGAAGCATTCCGTGATTTGTTAGACATTTAACACAAAGAATATAAAAAAAATCTTGTTTGCTGGTGTCTATATCACTTCATCAAAACACCTATTTAGTGAAGCACTATTCATCAACCTCAATTTGCAGAATCCTCTCTTCAACAAATGGCCATTTCAGCTCAGGTCCAACTTTCCCTTCAAGGCACAGGTCTGGGCAAGGTTGTGGCATAGCAGCAACAGTAACTTTAGTTCTGGAGCAATCAGTTACAGTTTCACTCACTCCTTTTGCCTTTGAGGTTGTGGAGAGGGCTTTCTCTCATCCTAGAGACTCAACTACTGTATCGTCTTCAGATACTATAGCCATACCTCATTCAGATCCAAGCTCTGATCCTACCATAGCTATTCCACAAGTGCAGCCAGCACCATCAAGCATCCAGACAGTCCTCATCAAGGACTTTCCCTTCTCTTTGGATACCTCTCCAGATCATCCCACTGAAAAGGTTCCATGAAAGAGAATGAGTAAGAGGAGACACATAGATTCCCACTTGGAGTGTCCCCCTGAGGACACTGACTTTGATGAAGGGGAGGGGTCCCCCAAATCTCCTTCAGACAACATCTGCTTTGGAAACATTCTAGACATTCTGAGGCAGAAAGGTGGAAGGTCCTCTGATATCCCCTCCTGAGGAGATTCAGTCTTTCTGAAAGCTTTTGGGTCTGGCCCATTTATGTCTTGGGTGACTCCAGTGGCAGATGAGCTTATAGATCTAGTTTCTCACCAGGCATGGAAGGAACTGGATGCTGTAGAACCCATTCCCCATGGCCTTGATAAATTCCTGACAATATCTATAAACAGTCCATGCTGAAGCAAGGGAGTCTCTGTTGATGTCATGGTTGTGGCGGCAGCCACAAAGAAGAAAATGGCAGACCAGTGTTCCAATGTCCATCACCATAACAGAGTCTCCAGGGTGTTAGATTTGCAAAGCACAGTTTTGCCTCATCAAGCTTTGCCATACAGTCTCTGACTCACCTAGCACATTTCACAAAATTACAGAAGGATTTGGCTAAGGAACTTTCCAAATCCCTGGGTCCATGTGCATGGAGGACTACAAGAAGTCTTCACAACTGGCCACTCTAGAATCCATCTCTAATGCATCCATGAGGCTAATATCCCATGCTATGGACAGTACCTCATTGGTGACTTGTCCAGGCATAGCTGTTAGGAGGCAGTCGGGAGTGCATGTCTATGTATCCAGATGCCTGGTCATCAATAACAAAAGATTTTTGTGTGTTGAAAATCATATCCAGAGGTTATTGCATTTCATTTTTGCAGATTCCACCAACATAAACTTCCTGACATCCCACTCTGTCAGAGGGAGGCAGCTGCTCAAGAAATCCAAAAGATGCTAGACAAGAGTTATCCAGGAGGTCTCACCAAATAAAAAATGATTTGGAATTGTTTGTGGTCTTTGGCTGACTGGAGTTGCCTGGACTACAGCTTGGAGTAAGCACATCATTGGTTCTTTCAAGTTTTTTTTAAAGTTGTTTCAGGTTTCAACTTTGTTACTTAAGAAGTTAACTTTTGAGTGTTTCTGCCATTTCACACTGAGCTAATTGGAGGAAGTCAGAGGAAGGTCTCTGAACCAACTAATCTGTGATATATAACATTAAGTATCTTGTTTTTGCTTATTTCTGAGTTATTTATAGCACTTTTATTGTCTGCATTAGAAATTTTCTACAATTGTTAAGCATCTGGTTGGGTTTGTTTGTTCTGATTTTTGTTTTCCACCCTCCCTCCCTATTGGTATCCTGTTTTTTATACTTGGTGGCTTTGTAGTTGCCCGTCCCTACTGTAAATTTGATCTGGGACACTCCACCTAGTCTAGTGTCATTACCTAATTCTACCTAATTCAGGGAGAACATTTGAGAAGGCCAACCCAGCTAGTTTCTGCTCCTCCTTTCCCCTTCCCACTTTACAAAAAAAAAAATGTTCTAAGCTTGTTTCCTGCCTTTCCTGTAAGTCGTCTAGTCCAGATACAGATTTGCTGTATCCAGGACTGTTTATACGCTTCTGAGCTCCTAAGCCTTTCTGTGTTGGAGGGAAGCCTTCTAGCTTAATTTTGTTTCTTAGAACTAGCCAGTTTTCTAGTTTCAGCAGTCAGATCTGTTTCTTTGAGCTCAGCACTTGTTCAGAACTCATTGTAAGTACTAAATAAGCTACACATTACTACAGCACTCAACTTTCTTCACTTGTCTAGAGGAAAACAGTTTTTAGTACTTAATAAATAAGCACCTATTCAGGCATGTCTAAGGGTCAGCTCTCTGTGTTTTCTCCTGTCTACCTGATGAATCTGGGCATCTTGGGGCAAAGCAGCAATTGCCTCATGTACAGAGACAACCTTCTCCTCCTACCACCCAACACTACAACCTGTGAGAGATGCACTTATATAGCCAGACTAGAAGCAAAGCTCTCTTCACCCAAGACTGGACTAGACAGTCAAGAGAAGAAGGTAAACACTTGCACCAGACCACACTCATCACATAGCCCTCAAAACCTACACCACCAAAACACACATATAGAAACACAAAACACACACCTACATTCATGGAGGCTCTCAAAAAATCTACCCAAGCAAAAGGGACCTCCAAAGCAGAAATGCAAGCAACCTCCATCCCCAACAAAAACCAAATGACACATAGCCCACAAACTCAGTGTGCCACTCAACTACAACCCATAAGGCATAACAACGTACCCAACACTCTAGTCATAACTGACTCTATAGTCAGGCAGACTGATGTTCCACTCACTAGGCTAAACAAGGAGAAAGTTACTGTCAGCTGCCAGGATCTGCCACATAATGCATCCACTCAGGTTACTCCACAACAAGTACAAATATGACTATGCCATTATCCATGATGGTGTGAATGACCTGAGATGTACCTCACTGGACTATATGAAAAGAGACATGGAGGAGCTGTCCAATCTTGTAGCCCAGGCAGGTATGACCCTAGCCCTGAGTAGCATCCTGCCATCACCCAGAATGATACCATAGTACAAGGACAAAATGATTGACTTCAACAATTGGCTAAGCTTCTGGTGCCACTCTAAGGGGATCCAGTATCTGTCTGCCTGGGATGACATGATCAAGAAACCATGATGCTTTGTTGAGATGGCCTGCACCTGTCGCCCTTGGGATTCTGGATATGGCCACCCCTATAGTGCCTTTTTTAGGCAAGATTCAAATGACAAATTCACCACTGTAACAGGTACAAGCATGCAAAATCTGAGGGTAATGCTACTTAATGCTGGAAGTCTAAACCTCAAAATGCACTCACTCAAGGCACTCCTTAAAATGGAGAACATCGACATCTGTGCAGTGACAGAGACCTGGTTCATGGTTCTAGAGAGCACCGCTGCATTACCAGGCTATAAATCATACCACACCTTTCAGCCACCTTACCTGGACTGAAGCACTAAAGGCTGAGGTGTGTCTATATTCATTAAGGATATCCAAACCTCCAGGCTAGTTGCTCAGCATAATGCATCCAAGATTATCCAAGTGCAACTAACTCTGGACAAGACTGCAATCCAAATTGTAGCTTGCTACAGATCCCCCACCATGCCCCAGAAATCCCACTCCTCATTTCTTAATACACTGGAA
The DNA here is from genome assembly GCF_019279795.1 of Protopterus annectens. NCBI lineage: Eukaryota > Metazoa > Chordata > Ceratodontiformes > Protopteridae > Protopterus > Protopterus annectens. The sequence goes on from NC_056739.1 coordinate 534,773,302, forward strand.
AATATTAGGGTACAACCTAATACCCTAATAATGGGTGATTTCAACTACCCCACCATTAACTGGGAAAACTACTCATGTACCAACTCTTGTGCTCAACGTTTTCTGGAATTCATAAATTCCAACGCCTTGGATACAACTTATCCGCACCCCTACCATGGGCAGCAATATCCTAGACCTAGTCATTACCAACATGGGCAACTGGTGTTCCACAACAGAGGTCAATTCCTCGTTGGTCAGATTCGACCACAAGCAAATCACCCTAGACATCCACATCCCACCCCCACCCCCTACTAGGGAAACCACCGTAAAAAATTTCTCCAAAGCCAGCTTCACACTTCTTAAGGCAGAAGTCGCAAACTTCACGACACCCATGCTGATGGAAATAAAGGTACGAATGCTGAATCCTATACAATTGCACTTTATAAGCACTTACACGAGTGCATGGATCGTGCAATCCCTAACAGAACCAAGATGCTATCCTCCAAAAGAAGGAAGCCAATTTGGTGGTCCCCTGCCATAAACAAACTCTACAACAGAAGAAAGAAACTGTTGCAAAAAAGAGTAAAATCCCATGATTGGAGGAATTCCATGGTCAGCCTCAGTAAGAAGCTGAGATACCTCATAAAATCCTCCAAAGCTAGTTAGGAAAACAAAATCTTCACTGATTCTAAAGACAACCACAAAGCATTCTATAGCTATGTCAAGAATCTCAATGGCAACACTCAGATCTGCTCTGAGTTACAGCACAATGGCACTAAATATACAGACCCAACTGATATTGCCAACATCCTGGCAGATAGGTTCAGTGCTAACTTTGCCCCTGTCTCATCCCCTAAAGGGCCCATCTCTATACCGGAAGAATGCAAAGTTACTGTAATCATGGCTGCACAGGTACAAAACACACTCTCCAAAGCCAAGAACATAGCATCCATGGACCTGACAACATCCCAGGCTTCGTTCTACATGAACTACAGAACAAACTGGCATTCCACCTAAGTGCCATGTTCAATCATAGCCTCACCTCTGGCTTTGTGCCCACTGAATGGCACACAGCAACGGTTATCCCACTCCACAAAGGGGGAGCCAACATGGACCCTGGGAACTACTGCCCCATTAGCCTGATGAGCCTTGTCCGTATTATGGAACTTATAAACAATGACATTGGTATTCTCCAAACTCTGGACCCTACTCAGTTCAGGTTTGTAAAAGGCAGATCATGCCTCCTAAACCTGATAGACTACTTTGAAGTGGTCACCAAAGCCATAGATGAGGATAAGGTGGTTCACACAGCCTATCTAGATCTCGCCAAGGTTTTCGACACCATCACCCACTCTGGAATTATAGATAAACTCACTAAACTAGGAATAAATTCCTATGTCACAAGATGGGGTGCCAACTGGCTCACTGAAAAAACCCACACTGTGAAAGTAGCAGACTCTATATCCAACTTCAGACCCATGACAAGTGGAGTACCACAGGGTTCAGTCCTAAGTCCTCTCCTGTTTGGTATATACTTCTCTGAAGTACAGGCTAACACAGAAGGTCTTTGGCTAACATAGTTTGCAGATGACTGCAAACTAGCAGCCATAATCAAAACTCCTAACGATGTGGACATCCTAAAAAAGGGCCTCACTGAGACAGATGCCTGGTGTCAATGCCATAGCCTCAAGCTCAATGCCAAAAAGGGCATTGTCATCCCTTTTGGTAAAAACTCTGTACCCATGAACTACCATATAGGCGGTAGTCTACTTAACACCAAAAGTGTGATACGAGACCTTGAGACACAGGTGGGCAGTTGTCTTTCCTTTGATAATCACATCGGCACAGTAGTTAGGAAATCCTTCTATGTGGCACACCTCATCACAAAAGGTTTCTCATTCAGGAAAAAAAGAGGTCATTGTTCCCCTCTACTCATCACTCATTAGACCCATTATAGAGTACAATGCCCCTTTTGGTATGTACCTCACAAGACATCTACAAAAACTGGAAAGGCCACAGAAATACCTCACAAAGAGGATTACCGGCCTCAAACAGATGCCCTACGCAGATTGTCTCAAAAAACTTCAGCTTTACTCTGTCACATATCGCCTACTCAGAGGTGATCTCTGCCTAACATACAAAGCTATGTCAAACCCAGAGCTGTTGGACATGCTCCACTTAAAGAAATCCCTCCGAGCTACATGCTCTAGGGACCTAAATCTTGTCAGCACAATAAACAGAACATGCTGGAGGGATAGATTCCTGCCCCAGAGACTTCCCATACTCTGGAACAAACTACCCATCTATATTAAACAAAGCTCCTCATTAGCACTCTTCAAGACAAATTTTGATGATTGGATGGGAGTTAGGAAATTCACCCCGGGGATCACTTCTGTGGCTCTGCTTGACAAGGGCACAGGAAAATAATTTTCTTGGGTGGCAAAAACCAGGGTACTGTTTGGCTAGGCTTATATAGGCCCTAGGGTGACTATCCTAGTAACTACCTATGAACCTATGAACTTACTCAAGATTATTTTTAGTGCCAAAGAAAACAGGAGACCTGAGTCCATTTCTGGATCTGAGTAAACTAAATCAATTTGTGAAGAAATCAAAGTTCTGAATGGTCACAATTCAATTCATTCTGCCGTTTCTACACAAAGATGATTGAATGTGCTCATTGATCTTCAGGAAGCATACTATCACATCAAGATGAACAGATGACCCCAAAGATTTTTGTGCTTTCAGCTACAGGCCAGTCACTACTCGGTCAAAGACCTGCCATTTGGTCTCATCACAGCCCCAGAGTGTTCATAAAATTTATTGCAGTGGTAACAGCTCAGCTGAGACTGCTGAGATTCCGATTGTTTTCATACCTAGACAACTGGCTCATTGCCACTACAACCAAGTTTCTCCTAGAAGAATCCAGGGACTACTTGCTCCAATTGTGTCAGTCACTAGGCATCACAGTCAACATCTGCAAATCTCTTCTTGAACTGGTTCAGAGCCTGGACTTCATAGGTTCCCATTTGAACACAGTAAGTCAGATAGCCTTTCTTCCACCACATCAGGTAAGGATAATCAAGTACCATGTCAAGCAAATTGTTGCACATCCTTTTCCTCCAGGCAAACCTGTTCTTCAGGCCTAGGCTCAATGGTAGCTGCCATAATCTTAGTTCCTATGGCATGGTTTTATATGTACATTCTTCAATGGATCCTACCTGTTCAGTTGTCAGCTATGTGTCATCCCTTGTCCTTTCTGGTCAAACTGACTCCAGTTTGAAAAGATTGTCTACAAAGTCATGCAATGTTTTTCTAAAAGTTACCTTCTTGCTTAGGTCATTGGTGAAGAATCCATCTCCCCCTGGGATTTGACAGTCATGCTACAAGGCTTAGCTCATAAACCATTTGAACCATTAGCTAACTGATCTAAAATCGGTATCATGGAAAACATTTTTTTCTAGTAGCCATTATGTCTGCAAGATGAGTTTCTGAACTCTAGGTTCTCTCTTCCAAATCACCATATCTTATTTTTCACAAAGACAGGGTCACATTACAGACCAATCCATCCTTTTTGCCTAAAGTAACCTCTTGAACAAATATTAATCAAACCATTAATTTGCAGTCTTCTTCCCCAGCTTTGCTAACAAAGGAGAACACGTTACATCTTTTAGACGTATATAGGGAATTAGTTTTTATCTCCACATAACAAAAGATTTCAGGAAGTCAGAATAACTGTTTGTCTCCTTCTCTCCAAACAGATTGGTCTCATCAGTTTCTAAAATTACCCTGATTACATTTCTTTTGCTTACAGTCAACAAGGTTTTTCTCTACACAGACCTCCTAAAGCACATTCCACATGGTCCATGGCTACCTCTTTTGCCTTTTGGTCTCGAACTTCTATTGATGGCATGTGCCCAACAGCTACCTGGTCTAATCCTCATTCCTTTATTCCTATTTACAAACTGGATTTGTGTTTCAGTATAAAAGCTGCCTTTGGTTCTGCAGTAGTTCAGAATATCCTTCCATGAGGGCCACCCAAGGTTCACCTAGCTGGGGACTCCGTCCCAATCATTCAGGAATGAATGAAAAGGACAACATCAGATATTAAAGTTATTTACTCACAATAACTATGCATCAGTGTTGTCCATTTTCATTCTTACTCAACTCCCTACCCTGTTCCTTTGATCTCCTGGAGTGACCTTGCGGTTATTATGGAACTTCGGTTCCTAGTCTGAACCCCAGTCTGCTACATTTATTCTTCCCTTGACTATATTTATGTTTAATTACTCCAAGGTATGTTAAGGCAGCAAAGTCAATCTTAGGCATAGCAGGTGGACTGGGGAATTATGGATAGAGGGAGGAGCTCATGAGTTGGATCCAAGAGTCTTGTAAATGTGGTCGACTTGGAACCAAGTTTACATGAAAGACCCCAACCATTATGGAAGAATGAAAATGAACAACATAGATGCATAGTAATGGTGAGTACATAACTTTAATTTTACCTCATTTAGTTATTTACCTTTTTTAACTTACATTCTTTACTATATTTTACCTTTTAATCATGAGAATGAATTTGACTTTTAGCAGCTACATGTTCTAGCTATGATACACATACCTTTCAATTGTTCAAATTTTTCCACATATTTTTGTTCTTATAAAACCTGTGAGTTTGAAACAAATTATTAAGAATCATATGAGTTTGAGACTTCATTTCCTTCAGAAAAAGCACACTAATGTAAAACCTGTCATTCTAGCAACTTTATTTTTTTAAACTTTTTATTGCATTTTAACAAACATGAATAAATAAATACCAAATCTTACTACCAAATGAAAACAAATAAAACTATATAGAAAATCCATAACAAATGCTGATATAAGATAATAATATTAATACTCTTCTAACAAATATTTAAGTTTTTGCCAAGCTAACTTCTTATATGTAGCATTCATAGTTCTATTATACACAGTTTGTATTACTATTTTACATACATTTTTTGCTAGACTAATAAACTCAGAAAAATAGACGATACTTTTAATTTTCCAGTTCATTGTAATAACCTTTCTGGCAATAGCCAGGATAGATCAAAGGAGAGACACTTGAATTCTTGGATTAGGATCCGAAATCAGGGCATTAAATAAAATCAAAGAATTCCAGAATCATATGCTTCCAATCTGCCTCCAAATTACAATTACATCTCCAGCATCTTAAATTTCTTTTTCGTAAAACATTGCTATTTTATTTGGTGTTAATAAATTTCTATGTAAAAACTTCCAAGTAAAAAGTTTCCAATAAATGATGTGAAGTTACTTGCAGATTTCAAATATAGCTTTTTATTAACTTCTGAGAATGTTTCTTTTCTTATTTTTGTAGAATATTCCAAATGAGACACATGAAAGTCTATAAATTCAGATCTTAAAATTCTATAAATTATTGATGAGTATGATTTATTTTTATTTTTTATATTTTTATTTTAATATTTATCAGTATTAATCTGAAAAAAAGAATGGTAATAACTTAGGTATAGGTTTCTTGTTCATAGCTAATGGTATTTGCAAATTATTGTTTATGAATTATTTCAAAGTCAGTGTATTCAGCCAATTAGTTTTATTAGTATTATGTCTAGCTAGAAGTCTTTCTGTAGTATTTACTTTGTTTCCAGCTAAGAACTGAAACCAGAATTTTAGATTATTTCCCCAAAGTTAGCTGTTATACTTACAGTAAAAGATCCTAAAAATCCAGTAGTATATACTATAGGAAACATCAAGAACAGTAGATGTTTAACCAAATGATTACTATTTATTATTGTTTTGGAAACATTTAATATATGATTAATACCAAAAGTGTATGCATTTGTATTTTTTAGAACCCAATATATTACACCAGTATCTGACAGAACATTAAAGCTTATTTCAGTTATCATACTTGAGGCTAGAATTATTTCATTTAATTTGAGCTATATGATGAATTTAGCCAAACACTCACAATGTCTAACAACAGCTCATTTAATGTAAAGATCAATATTAGGGAATCCAATACCATTCTCTTCCGAGCTCGTTATATGCCAATCATAAGATATTATTGGTTATTGAGGATGCCACAAAAAATTTAAATAATATAAAATTTAACATTTTATGATTTTAGAGGGTAGTAAAAGTAATGAATGAGCAAGATATAACACTTTTAGTAAAATTATCATTGTTATTAATATACGTCTGTCTTCCATTGAGAAATATATTTTATTCCAACTCTTATCTAGGTTTGCTATCTCATTAACTCAATTATTACAATTTAATATTACTGACTCTTTCTATTTGGCTTTTATATTAGTTTCTAAATACTTAATTTTTTTATTTTTCCAATTAAATTCTTTGACATTTGTTAAAATGGTAGTTGCTGTTTTATTTATTAGTAATGTTTCTGTTTTATTACTGTTACATTTTAGACCAGAAATCTTTTTCAAAGCATTTTATTGAATTAGTAATGTTCTCTAATGAAGAGTCAATATTACAAGTAGTTAATAAAATGTCATCTGCAAATATTTGAATTTTGGAATTATAATTATGACTAATAGCAAAACCTTTTATTTCATTATTTCTGATGTACATGGCAAAGGGTTCTATCAATAAGGTGAACAACAATGGAGATAACAGGCATCCTTGTTTTGTTCCTTTTAGTATTTTAAAAGAACTTGAGATAAATGGCCCAATTTCAACAAAAGAAAATGTATTGTCATATAGCTTATTTATTATCTCTATAAATCTTGAAGGAAAAAAATAAATTCTTTAAGTACTTTTTGCAGATATGATCAGTTTATTGACTTGAAAGCTTTATCAATGTCTAGACTCAGTATGGAACTTCTTTTTTTACTTTTATTAGCAATATCTATTAAAGAATTCTAGCAACTTTTTTAAGTGTGTAAGACCACATTTTAAAACCTGTACCTGTTTTGGGGCCTTTGTCCCCCCATTATTTTTGGCTTTGTTCTCATTTCTTGGTCTAAGAGGTTGACAGGTATGATGACACATCTAGTTCAAACACATTATATGCCACAGCTTCTGCATTATAAACTGAGTTGATGGTGTATTTTCATTTCAGATGCACATTTTTGGAGCACAAAATATAGCATGCATAAATTATTTAATCTATTTAAACTACTTAAGTGTTGATCATTCTATTCTTTTTGTTCCCATCCATCAACCTTAAATTAGTTCAGAAATAGATCTCTGTCAAACAGATACCCCGGGATTCATGAAGTGTGCGCCAGGCACAGGCATAGCGTAGGTGGTATAACACCAAATATGGCCGCCGAGCGATTCAGGTATGATCCAATTCCACGTGCACTACCAGCATATGCCAGATCTGCACAGCTCCCAGCATAGGTATGCAAATTACCCTATGCGCAGTACTGCAGCATGCAAATGAAGGCACATAGTGATTCATGAAGTGGCGTAGGCGTAGCGTAAGCCTACAGAAATGTAAACCAAAAAAATGGTTTACATGTAGACAAACAGAACATCGGAGCCTTGGTAGCATACCAGACTCATGTATTACAATGTTAACATATGCCAATCGCTAAATATACAGCCAATGCCATAAGAAAAGATGCACAACACATACAAAATAACATTTAATGTCATGGCCACAGTAACGCAAAGTACAACCGTAGGGCTTGTGTGTGCAAATGGGAATACAAGGTAAATATATACAAATGTCATAAAATAGCAATATAACACAAATCATGATTTCACCATAATAGTCAAAGGTATGCATGCTACACCACAACCAAGCTGTAAGGGTTGCTAAGGGCCTGTGACAGTGTTCAGCTGGGTAACTATGAATTAGTAGTCAATGCCATGCAAATGAGGCAAGTAATAGTGAATCGCAAACGTCCCGCTGGCCTAAGGATGTACAATACGGCGCAGTGCTACAACACCGAGGAGTGGTCTGGAGGAATACATGGCATCAGCAGTGGGGTGTGCCACTGCAGCTGTAAGCACATTGGAGCAATGCAAATCTGGGATGCCCATTGCTAAGCAAAACCGCAGAACAGGGGCATGGATGTAGGTATAGTTTTGCTCAGCTGAGAGCACATATGGTGCCCAAAAGCACATGTGTACGTGGATGAAAATGTGCCCGAAACCTGGTAAGCGGACTCACGCACCACGCACCACAGCCCAAAAAGGAAGTTTAGGGGAAGACAATAAGGAAATGCTGCAGTAGGGTAATCGGAGTACAATTGAGCAATTAACACCTAGTAACTCACCGTGGGCAATTGATGGCAGCTAACAAGGCTGCTAGCAGCAACCTGCAGAGCAGGATAGGGGAGGTGTCGGATTGCAAAGAAAAGAGAACTGTAACCGCTGAGCAAAGCAAACCTGCAGTAGATTGGCAATAGAACACATTTCGCAAGACAATCCTGGTTGGGGAAAGTACAACTCAAGAAAGCAGGCTGCTGGATGCATGCCAGACAATGGGAGGGGAATCATTAAGAAAAGTGGAGGCAAGGGCAAGAGGTAATCCACTGCAGCTAAATGTAATTTAACACCAAAGGCAGCACAATAGCAGTATCTGTGGTAAAACACAAGATACCCTGCAGCTCCGAATGTACATACACACCCTTTGACATCATCAGTGTTCAAAACACAATAGTATAAAGTGTGAAGGCACCTCACACACACTTGTGTATTCCCAAACACTGCACCATCGGTGTATACAGACAGGGAACTTTTACAATGTACTTGTTGGGATCTGCCATAGCTGTGATTCATCAGCATGTGTTGGAGACTGAAGGTGTTGTGGAGGATGATGCTGACAACCATCTCATGCCCCGGAGGAGGAGAAGAGTGTTCAGACCAAGGGTAACCTACCAGGGGCTACATGATCTGGAGATAGTAGAGTGTTACAGGGTAGACAGGGACATCATACAGCAAATAGTTTAGCTGTGCCGGCCACGCCTGAGAGCCAGAAGCAACAGAGGGGAACCCATCCCAGTGGACAGGAAGGTATGTGTAAGTCTGAGAATACTAGCCACAGGTAACTTTCAAAGGCCAACTGGAGATATCATGGGGATCTCACAGGCATCAGCATCCAGGGTACTCCACCAGTTCCTGGATGCCATGTTATCACATGCCAGTGAGCATATATACTTCTCCTGAACTCAGGAGGAGTTGGCCAGCAATATGCGTCTCTTCCACCATGTGGCACACTACCCGGAGGTACTGGGTGCAATAGACTACACGCACATACATACCAAGTCACCACCCAGAGACAATGGTAGGCACTACATAAACCACAAGGGATACCACTTCATCAACTGCCAGGTCGTGTTCAATGCCCAGGGCATTATCACAGATGTGTGTGCTGGCAGCCCTGGAAGCTACCATCACTCCCACATCTGGCATGTCTCACAGCTGTATCAGGTATTTGTCAGGGGGGACATCCAATATGGCCACCTTGTGGGGGATGCTGGCTATGCAGTGGAGCCGTGGATGATGACTCCCATCAGAAATGCACACACACCCATGCAAGAATGCCATAATGAGGCACAAACACAAACCAGAATCATCATAGAGCTTGTGTTTGGGATGCTGAAATCACAGTTCCGTTGCTTGGACATATCTGATGGAACCTTGCAGTACTCTCCAGGCATGTGTGCCCATATCTTCATAGTATGTACCATGCTACATAATATGATCCTGCGGAAACAGCTGCAGCAGGGACATAATGGTGAAGGCCATCACAGCCCACCACAATTGCTAAGGCCATCACAGGCACAGAGGGATTCAGACCATGAACAACCTGTGCCAGCCCCAGTAGGCAGACGGAGGCCTGCCCAATATGCCCAGGCCTTGGCAAAGAGGGAACGTATAGCACATGCACTGACAGTGTAGGCCTCTATGGACTGACACACTTCTCCACCTGCACACACAGTAAAATGGATGGCACACACACACGACCACCTGCAAATTGTAATGTATAGGTGACCTACTGTGTGAATCCTACATAGGCAGCCCTCAACTACTGCACACACAACAGCTATTGGTACAAGGAAAGTCAACACCTGAACAGTAAATGAAGCTAACAGCATATGTTGATACTGTATGTATAGGTTCCTAGGTACATTGGTAGGTACATGCCCAGTTGTCAGAGGCCATTCAGCAGCCTAGGCAAAATGTGTCTGCTATCGCCACCCCATCAGTCAACCAGCTGTCCCTCTGTGGAGCAGACCCAATTGCAGGATCCACGTGTGTAACCACTGTTCCCCACCTACTCTGTATGGATTCCCCGGTGTGTTAATAAGGGCTTCCATATAATGTAATTAGGGATGTAGTGCCAAAGTATGGGGAGTACCCATGACAGGCCACCCCAGCATTCTCCAGTTATGGTTGTGTGAAGGTATAGCATATTACAGTGTGTGCCTCACTCTGACATAGATCCCCAATGCTGGAGCACATCCATTAAACATCACTTGGACATACCATGAAGTGGTATCATCCATATGTAAACTAACTGAGTTACACATTTGACTGCAGTATGGAGGAACAGCCGTAGTACAGTCCACATACAAAACATCATTAACACCTGTACAAACACCAGATGACCAAGTGGTAAAGCCACTGACTGTGTCATGTATGTACCCAGTTCCACGTCCTGCAAGGTCCGTTACGTAATCCCGATGGCATGAATAATGGATGTTGGATGTAGGTCATTAGAGCACGTGTAAGCACATGTTAGCGGGTTTTTGCAGCAGCAAGTGATGGTAAGCGTCATTTAAACAGGACTACATGGATATGCGCAAAACAGGTCTAAGCTTTGCCGAATTCCACGCAGATTACGGTCAAGGATGTCCAGAACAGGTGAAACCAGCATTATTCACCCATGTACTAACAGTGCCTGCTTTGAGAGGTAAAATGACCACTGGCAGGAGTAGAACATGCAACCATGTACACAATCACCTACCACTAAGCTACCCGAGATGTACCAATGGCAGGTGTGTATTGTGACAGGTTAAAACCTAAAAGGGCGGGGTTCAGCAAACAGAATACACCGCCATGTACCCAACGAAAGGTGTGTACACTCTCTCTCCTTCTCCCTGTCTATATATATATATATATATATATATATATATATATATATATATATATATATATATAATAGGGATAGAAAGGGTGATAGAGAGATGTATGGTGATATATATGGAAATACATATATCTGCAAATATATAGACAGGTTAACAACATGTACACAACCATGGAGGTACAAATGAATAGGGTACTGCCAACTACCGAATGCTTTACATACCGACACGCGTAATCACAAGGCTTAAAGACCAAAAAAACACAGTACAGGAACAGTATAACCACGAGTAATATAATCATGATGTTAAGGGACATTTAGTTATTGCTGCCAGTGCTGCGGTCCAGCTAGGTACTGTGTTTAAGTGCGGTTCCGATTGCTGTAGTGTGTATAAGTGCATGCTGAGAGTGCGGTGTGTGTTTCCGGGGAACTGTAATGTGTGTGGGTGTGTGTGGTTGCATCATGGGTCTGTTCCTGCTAACTCGGAAGTAGATTATTACAGTAGTTGTGGTCATAGCTGGCCTTAGGCATACGGTTACCACCTGTCCCACTTTGAGAGGGACAGTCCCTCTTTGGCCAATTGTGTCCTGACAACAAATATTAAAAAGGGCAAATGTACTGAGATTGTAGGACATAATGATGTCCCATATATTAAGTAATAGTTGCATGAAATAGTTATGTCTGTCTCTCAAATACGTAAATTGTACAAGAAATATAATAAGCAGCTAAAGTGCTACAAGAATAAGTTTTAATTTAGGGCAAAAGTAAGTTCTGTCCTTTGTACTGACAGTGGGTTTGTGTTGGCCTCTAAACCCTCATGTGTGCCTGCAAATGTCCCAATATGGCCAATTGAAAAGGTGGCAACCCAAGCCAAAGAGTTGGAGTCACCAACATAACTGCAATGAGTGCAAATATTTGTGACAGAAATACACAAGACAGCTTTCATGTAACAACAGTTCAGTACATATCGATGTATTTTGGAGGGATTGAAGGATCAACCTCCCCTGCATGCTATATAGGAACCAATTAACAATGGTTTCATGAATAAGCCTGCAATAACCATAGTATTAGTCTACTAAATGACAGGTCTTCAATTAGGGAAGGAGCCCCACACACATATGGAATATGTATAAATGCAGTCCCCACAAACCTTTATCTGCTATGTACACCCACCTACATCTCCCCCACACCCGAAACAATTGCAATACAGACTGTAATAACATCACAAACATCCACTCACTGAATGACATCTGCAGAAGTGTTAACATACCTTGTGAGAGACACATTTGTAATGGCGCCATGTGAAATTGTTTCTGTTGTACAATGGAACAGACGCTGATGTTACAGGTTTTGTTTGCAATAGTCTCGTATCAGACTGTTGAGATAACAGCTACACTCACATGTAGAACTATTTACTCTAGCCGTCACACACAATCCACGGGTGACATGAATTCAAAGTATCTGTGTCTCTCCAAATAGCTGTTGCAATTCATCACAATACAATACATCCAGACCGTCTCCCTCGAAGGTAGGGAAAAAGGACAATGCCCAAGTGGAATATTCAGTTATACACCACTGTTACCATGTAACTGGCCAATGGAGTAGCTGCCCAGCTGATGTGCATGTAATAATCTACTCCGGAACACCAATTGGTGTCAGGATGCCACATGTTACCGGTATCCACGTATAAAACGATGGCTTGCCATACATTCAAACCGTATGCTCATACCATTGAATTATTTAAAGAGAAAAGGAGTAACACAGATATTATCGTATACTCAGACCACTAAGAAGGTATGTAGAACACGCAGTATATTAGTGTATGTAGTGCCTGTTCTGTATTAATGAAAGTGTACGCAATGCAGACAGTGGGGAAAAAGTATTATGTAGTGATGTCTTGTTGAGCATAGTAACACTTGTAGAAATTGTGTGTACTGCTGTGGGCCACAAGGTAAACACCTCAGACACCACAAGGGATTCTACATAAGGGCTTTAAACATAACAATTCACTCCAGCCGCTGTTGGGGGTAGGGTTTGTCCAACAAGTACATGCCATAACAGGGGATATTTTATGTTGATATACTGTAACAGTAGGCATATGTATGGGCGTATAATGAGAATAATATACCTAAGATGGTCCTGCTGTGCAATTATGCTTTGCATTATGGGATATGGTTTCAAATATGTGAAAAATGCAGTATTGTATGTAGATAACTCAAATATTTTACATAGCATGACTGGTATATTATGCAAACATAAGGTATGTGTATTGGACTGTACAATACACAATAACAGGATACATATGTCTTGTAGTCACCAGACAGTGTAACAGCATGATAGCTAATTGAAATGGAAGAGCTACTCAATTATCCATGCACAAAGGACTTGTAATAGCTTCATAGGTTCATAGTTAGGTACTATGCTGTCTGGCCAAATCCATTTTTAAGCCCTAATACAGTGTTGTCACTGGCGGCACCTCCCTAGGTTAGTGTCTTGTGCCTGTGAACAGCACAGCCATTTGTTTCCTGCACCTATGGACAGTACAGCCACTGCAGTAATCCCTGGTGTACATGTCTGTTCCCCATCCAGCCATCGAGGTATCTCACGAAGAGTGCTAGTGAGGGTCCCTGTCTGATGTACATAGGAATCATGTTCCAAAGCATGGTGAGTGTCCATTTCAGGAATGTATCCCTCCAGCACGTGCTACTCATCGTTGCATTTGGGTACATATCCCAGAGCATGTCACTCTCAGTGGCTTTTGCTTATGTTGCTTATATGGAGCATATCCATCAATATTGGTGCAGACATGGGCCTTGTATGTTCAGCAGAGGTCACCTCTGAGTATGCAGGATGCAAATGACTACAGTTGGGGTTTCAGTAGTTGTGCTGCATACGTCATGTTGTGGTATTTAAAGCCATTGCTGTCCTGTAAGGTACACCCCAAAGGGGGTGTTGTACCCCGAATGTGTTCATAAGTCAGAAGTATAGAAGTACAATGGCAGCCTTTGTTCCGGATACAAACCATTACAGATTAGGGTGGCCATGTAGAAGGATATCCACGCCCCCTTGGCAATAAGGTTATCAAAGGAGTGGGTGCTATCTATGTGTGTACTAAGATCCCTTATGATGTCTTATGTATGTACGGGACTGCCACCTATGTGATAGTCACAGGGTGATTGTTGTAATCCAAAGGGGATGTCTATGCACTGTCTGTCATGCTGCTTGAGGCTATGTTAACAACACCAGGTATCCGTCACAGTGATATCCGTATGGAGGGTGTGTATATTAGCTGGTGAATCAATCATGGCCCCTAGTTTGCAGTCATCTGGAAACCTATTCAGGGAAAGTCTTTATGTGCTAAACTGTACCTCAAGTAAGCATATAACGAAAATGAGGGTCCCTATGACCGAGGACTGGGGTACGCCAAGTGTAACTGATGTACAGTAGGAACTGCGGTATGCTACCCTCACCGCGTGTGTCCGTGATCCACTTTGCATAGCATCTCAAGATGTATGGGTCGCTGTGCAGGTGGATGTGTATATTGACAATACCAGAATGGTGAATGGTGTTGAAAGGCAATGAGAGGGCAAGGTAGGCTGTGTGGACCCCCTTACCATCATCTACTACCTCGGTAACTGTCTCACAGGACTCCACCAGGTGTAGGAGCCATGGTGTGGCCCTAACAACTCCAACCTGGGTGGTATCAAAGGTTTGGGGGCCAACAATGTCTCTGTGAATGACTTCCATGATGATGTTCTCAAGAGCCTTGCAGAACAGTCTAGTCAGGTGTATAGGGCAATAATTCCTCTGGTCCATTGTGGTGCCTCCTCTGTGGAGTGTGATAACTGTTGCTGTGCACAATTCAGAGTCCACAATGTCTGATTCAAAGCTATTAGTGAATCAGGTGCCCAAGTGGGGAGCCATGTCGCTCTGAGGTTTGCATAAATCGCAGCCTGGGTTGTTGGATGGTCACATGGAGTGAGTGTTCCAGGCTTTAGAGAGAGCAGGTCTGAATGGCGTAGTTGTGACCTCAGGGACTCTGCATTGATCCTATATAGATGTGGGCTCTTTAGGGTGTGAGAGGGGTGTAAACTTAGCTGCCAGGTTGTTGCCAATATCAGTCGGTTCTGTAATATTTCTGCCTAACCATTGTATGTCAGACCAGATGTGGGTATTGCCATTGAGAGTAGTGACATACCTCCATAACGCTTAGTGGTAGTCCTTTGAATGTGTCGCAGTAATGTTTACGTAGCTAGTGTTGGAGGATGTAAGATGTCATCCCAGAATCTACTGAGGCTGACTAAGGAGCTACCCCACCCATGGGAGTGTACCCTACTTTGCAACTGTCTCCTTCTGTCGTGCAGTATGTCCATGGCGGTAGACCCCCAGAGGGGTGTCCGTTATGTGGTGGGTACTGTCATGGCTCTGATCCATGCAGTCGTTTAAGTGCTAATGAAGTGCAGTTGGGAATGTTTCTGCATTTGTAACTATATTGTCCATCTGCACGAGTGTCATGACATTTATTACTTCTGTCATACAAAGTGTGAAGTTGGCTTTGTAGAAATATTGTACTGTGTTTTCCGTGAAGGATGTGGTGCTGGGATGTGGATAACAAGGATGATTAGCATATGATCGGAACTGACCAACGAGGCGATACCCCAGGTGTGTAACACCAGTCACACATGTTGGTAATGTCCAGGTCTACGATATTGTTGGCCTTGGTGGTGGTGTGTATAGGTTGATCCAGCCGAATGGAGTGTATTAACCCATGAAAGTGTTGGCCTAATGTGTCGGTACATGAGTAGGTATCACAGTTATGTGTGGGGTAGTGTCAGTGTCACATCAGTGGTTCCTGTTTGAACCCTACTTTCCAGTACACCAAGAAATGAGGCCCATTAACTGTGGGGTATGGTGTGGAATCCATAGCAAGCTACAATTTGTATAGCAGTTCTGGCCACAGTAAGTTGCACTTGGATTGCCTCCGATGCATCGTGCTAAGAAACCAGCATGGAGGTGTGTACATCCCCGTGAAATATGGAAAAACCTCCGTCGTGGGTGTTCCGGTCCTGGTTACATAACTGAAAGGTGTGGTCTGTGTAATAGCCTGTCACAGTCACCACAGAGACATCAAAGTGGTCCATTATAAGGAGTGCCTCGGATGAGTGCATTTGAGATGAAGATGTGAAGCACTGAGTAACACTACCCTCAGGTTTTGCTTGCCTGTACCTGTTCTGGTGGTGAATATGTTTATGAAATGTATCTAAAACAGGCAGTATAGGAGCAGCAAGAGCCTGAGATGTTACCCATAATCCCAGGGCCGACAAGTGCAGGCCATCTGTGGCAAAGCATTGTGGTTTGTCGACCATGTCAGTCAAAGCAGACAGATACTGGATACCCTTGGAATGACACCAGAAGCATAGGCAACTTTTGAAGTGAATAATTCTGTTGTTCTACTGTGTCATCAGTCTGGACTAATGCAGAATGCTTCTCCGGGCTAGGGTGATAACTGCCTGGGCTACAAGATCGGAGAGCTATTGCATGCCCCTGTACATGTAGTCCAGGAAGTTACATCTCAGGAGATTCACACTAATGTGGAGAATGACAGTCATATTGTACCTGTTGAGGAGTGACCTGAGTGCATAGGTCATGTTGGGGATCCTGTTACCCGACAGCCAGATAACAGTGACTATCACCTTGTATGGCCTGCTGAGTGGGACATCAGTGTGACTGCCTACAGAGTCACCTATGACTAGTGTGTTGGGTATGTTATAACACCCTATTGGCTGTAGTTGATGGGCACACATGAGTCTGTGGGCTATAAGTAATTGGTGTTCTGTTTGGTGATGGGGGGTGCATCTGTTGCCTACATAGAGTAGTATGGTGAGGCTCCGCAAATGTTTTACTCTTACTATGTGTGGCCTGTGGTGGTGGAGATCTACTGAGACTATGTGATGAGTGGTGTGTGCTGCAAATGTTTAACATCCCCACATGATTGCCAGGGTAAGTCTGGATTGGAGAGAGCATTACCTCCAACATGGCTACATATGTGCATCTCCCACAGGCTGTAGTGACGTATATTAGGAGGTGAGCATTGACTGTGTACATGAGCTGATTGCTATATTGCCACCTGTTGCCCACATTCATCATATAGACAGGCGATAACACTGGTAATTGACATTTGGACATGCCTGTCTGGTCAACTATTACTCACAAGATATGTGAGGTAAGTGTGTACAACAGCTGTTGTACTGTAAGCATGCTGGAAATGTAAGGACAAACAGTGTTTACTTGTAGGAAATGAGTAGGATTGAGTGATAAAGTAATTAGTAGCTCATGAAGTGTGTACATGTTCTGAACAAGTGCTGAGCATGAATAAGCAATACAGATAGGGTGTTGGATAATTTAAACTCACTGCCCCCCAATAGGTACACAATCACATATCCATGAAACTGACAGAGCCCCTGTAACCATAACTATGATGGTACAAGGTACAAGACTCCTTCTGTTTATAAAGAATGTATTCAGCAAGTGAAATGGACTGTCTCCACGGATAGGGCAGATCAAAACTCCGGCTGCATGTGACCTGTCCAAATCCCTGGTCATATAATACACATATGGCAAAACAGTTGGCTCTACACATACACTGTCATGTAAAACATAGGTTCATGGCAGTCTGTGTAAATACGGAATGGATCACACTAACAGTTATCACAATCCACAAAGTGGAGACGCCACTCATAATGGGTGGCACAGCACTACTACCCTGCTGAGTATGGTCTGAAAGCCTGTGAACCTTAATCAACGTAGATGTTGTTAGCAGTACAAATGTAGATGACAGTACCGATGAATACACACTGCATAGCATGCCTGTGACAGGTCAGAGGACATCATCACCCATACTGTGTTCCACCTACACTCAGTATACTACATGTACCATCGTATGTCACAGGACTGTTCTACCAGTGGCCTGTTCATAGAAGCAACACTACAAAAGCTGTCCAAGTGACATGTGCATAGCACACCAGTGGCAGCTACAGTAAAACAGGGTTAATGTGTTGTACTCCCCTGTCATTGTAGCCCATAGCACACAGACAAATGGGTGGCATCAGCATATGTGAGAATGTGAATGGCCATGTCCTAGGAGCAATAGCTGACTCAGTGTTGTGGACAACATACAACATGGGCTTTGTGGGTGAGGTGCGTGACATATGTGCACAATATGACAGCTGCTTATTGCATTGTCACCGCTATGTTAATAACCATGTACCCATTAACTACCACCTCGGCAGCGGTCAACATTATGGACACTGTGTGTAAGGGATAGCACTGTGCAGTTTACCTCCCTGAGCTAGTGACATCACCAGGCCTATTAGGTAGTCATAAGAGGCAACCCACATCATGACAGAGTGCCATTCATGAGCATGGAGAAAATTGGACAGTCATACTCAGCACTCATGTGACCAATATCGGATCACATATCACCTTTAAGGGGTATTGGCCATGCTTGGATGGGCATCACCAGCCTTCACAATCCTCATCTCCACTATGCAGCATGCTGCCTGCCCTGCATAAAGACATGTGCAACACTGTGATGTTGGACATGCTACACGTACATATCCTGATCTGAAAGACATACATCATGGACAGCCACCATCCTAGTACAAGGGTCGCCACATGCTGGACAGATCCCTGTGCCATACATGTGACATACACCTGATATACTATGCAAACCTGTCCAGCAAAGCTGCACATGTCATCTCTGTCATACATGGTGCGATGACCGCATGGTAGATGCATCAGTGAATGTCTGGATTAGTAATGTGGCACTGATTCACCTGTCGCCAGGAACATGGCTGTTGGATACATCTAGTAAACCTGACATCCTATGCCCATACATGGCCCAGGGCATACACACTACTACATGATCTTGGCCGTACATGCTATAGTTGATAACCATCCCTGCGAATATCATCCGGCTAGCCATTGTCCCATGTGTATCACATGTGCAACACCAGCGATATGTGGCAGGATGTTGAACTGTTGTACAGTGTCGTGTAGATGTATATGGCAAAACACATGCTTGTAAAGGTTTCCATGCGCATGTCTGCATTGTCACTGCCCATGTCTGTGAAGGCAGTGTATATGATGATATGTGACATATACACAGCATCAAGGTCAACAGCATTAATGTGCACACATCCAGGCATGTGCTGATAGGTAAGAACACCAGTACAGGCAAACAGACATGCCCACATCATGAAAGCATTCACATGAAGTATGAGCAATGTAATGAGGTGAAACACGTATATGGTGATCATATCCAATCCCCATCGGGTGTTACATGTGTGTGAAACAGACATGTCAGTCATGTGAGTGTCATGATGATTTGCAAAGACAACTGTTCATAAGTACTAAATGTAATACACATGAATGTGCATCTGTATCTCTGTGCATCTCTGAGATGCTGTGACCTGTATCCATCATAATGTCTTACAGATAATGCCTCGATCATGACTGCTGGCATATAGCTGCTTGGAGGATGATGCCCTCATACCATACCTCCATGATAACTATGAGGTACTGTTCAGCCATGTGCCACAGCATGCCCAGCAATGTGACGACCTGTGGCAGGAACTTTGCAGGAGGGTCAATGATGTGGGTGGCCATAACCGCACCTACCAGCAGATGCGCAGACACTGCACGGACCTGATCTGACATGCAAAACAGCATGCCAATGCAATTGCCAGGGAACAAGGTGGAACAGGTGGAGGGCCACCAACCCAGCCCCCACTCACACCTACCGAGGAGTTACTGGCCAGCCTAGGGACCCCATCAGAACAGCATCCGCAAACTCTAGCTGCCATCGTGGAGGTGGGATGTCTCCCAACCACAGAGCCTGGAGTTGCCTGGTAAGTCACTACTGCACATATAAATATTATATCCCATTTAGTCGCATGTGTCACTGTACACTATGTAATGTAACATCATATGCAAAGTATGTTTACACACATGACGCATACTATAGTTTGCTACCCTGTGTATGCGCACATGTGCATACTCCATAGTATATGCTATTGTACTGGCGAATGTGTTAACATGCAAAGTGCACCCTGTAGCTGTCATACAGTCATGGATAATGAACTAACTGCTGTGTCACCCCTATACAGGTACCTCCGGTGTGCTGCAGAGACAGCAGTCCATTGCAGGTGAGACAGTTATCAGTATTAGGCATGTGAATGCACAGATCTATTCGCCATGTGGCCAGGCAACACATGTACACATAATGTATGGTCCAGTCATGATTTACAGGTCACAGCTTTCATCAATCACACTGGCTACCCATGTGCAATATATAAAAAACAAATGAAACAACAATATGAACCCACAGTAACTGTCATTGCTAGATGTGTGGACATACAACGGTGGAGGCGTTGTTCAATATAGGAATATGTACTATACATCAGAACAACACATGTGGGGTACGCAAACAGTACTACACAGTGAGCTGGTATATGGGCAGCCCACATGATCCACCATTGTGGAATGTGCCCCTGCAATGAGTGCAGACATTGTTATGTGCCAGCTGACATGTCCCAGACATGTAGTGGTCCGGCTGCAACATTGTCACACTATCCCATAAAACATACCCCACATACCAAACATACAACTCTTTGTCTGTATAACCCTGTGGACACTGGAGTATCTGACATCTATGGGTGTATGCCATATGGGACAACACAGACATGTGACATAGATGGCCATCACACACATCTGGCCAACAGATGTTCACACATGGCCATGGAGGATGGCCAGAGACATGTAGTAACACACAATAGATGTGATGTGTATGTGTGTACACCCTGTTGCACATTGTCTACACATGGTACAACTATAGCCTTTGTTGAATGGTTGTATAGTAGATGTGGAGCATTGGACATTCTAACAGCCTGTACACAGCTTGTGAAGTTGTCACTTAATTTGAACACATATGATGTGCTGAACTTCATGACTGTGCCACAGCATGAAAGTAGTCACCTGTACAACTTCCACATACAAACACAGACACCACATCAGGCCAGAGATACCATACATTTCCCTTGCTGCTGTTAGACATCACTGTCAGCCATGCACCCCGTGTGTGTGGTACATAAATGTATGTGGAACATGGTGTATTGAGCAGTCTAACATGTGTGGACACGGTTGACAGGCAGCTAAGACATGTTAGCAGTTGTGCAGGGGTGTCATCGGTATGTCGTCCGGTGACCTGTAACACATGACACAGCATGGTTTAGTGTGTATATACCTCAGCGACGTGGGTCACAATCCACAATATGTCTGTATTGTGTATGCACGCAGTCATGGCTATTCACTGTATGTGTATTCCACACGGTATAGCAATAGAGATGCCTCAGGATTCCATGCAATGGCACTGTGTCTGTACTTCACACTATATAGCAATATAGATGCCTCATATCACCCTCAATGTTCATACACATCTGCTAAAAGTGCATTCTATCTGTAGGTCATACAGACAACACTGCAATGTGACACCATTACACCGCTGTACATGTGTCAGGAACCATTGTGTCAAACATGTATACATGTCACTGTACACATCAGCAGATTACATGTCATACTACATGTTAATGTAAAGGACATATGCCTCACATCAGCCATGTGTACTGTTAACCTGTGCTGGTCCACATGGTGTATCACAGGGATGCATGCTTACTACCATGATTGTGTGATATGCATGGCTTCTGCTATGACACATGCTTGCTGTTGTGTGCAACCCAGGGATGTAATCTAACTAACACTGTTAATGTCTGAGCTGCATGCCATCTGCTGTATCACATGCATGCTGCATGCCTTCTGTCATATCACATGCATGGTTGTTTGTGTGTGTCTGTGTGTGTGTGTGTGTGTGTGTGTGTGTGTGTGTGTGTGTGTGTGTGTGTGTGTGTGTGTGTGTGTGTGTGTGTGTGTGTCTGTGTCTGTGTGTGTGTCTGTGTGTGTGTGTCTCTATTGTAATGTAGAGTCTTTGTTTGCCTTCACAGGTGATGTAGGTGCATTGCCCTCCTGCGGTCCATCTGATGTTAGCGTCCCCACAGACTCTAGCAGTGATGAACATATGCTTTTGAGATACAGGCCGGGTTGTCAGGGGCTGAATCTGTACCTTTGGTTGCCATCCCACCTATATCCCTCTCTTCCCCGCACACAGTTCTCATGCCAACACATACCCCATCACCAGTGGCCATAGAGGAAGGACAGTTACCATGTTTTAGCTCGGAACAGGAACATGTGGTGGCAACGGAAGGTGTGTCGTCACACCATGGTGTCAGTGAAATGACCGCAGATGTGCCACACAGGCATATGGCCAGTGCTGCTCGTAGGAGGACCTCTGGCCGACATGCACCTGCATGACAGAGCACAGCAGCTGGTGTCACCAGACACATGTTTTAGACTATAATGGTGGCACAGGCACGTGCTGAACTGCAGAACAGAAAAGGGCAGAGGCTTCAGAGGGCTGCTATCTGTTCTTTAAATGAAAACATCCAGGCATTGGTAAATGCTCAACAGCAGATTGTTGATGTTTTGGACATGCAATTGGGTGACATGGTTGGAATCCTTGACCATGGCATGGCAATCTGTGAACGTGAGCTGTCTGTGCTGGAACATCTGGTAGGAGTGAGGCATAGGCCACGTAGACGTAGGCCAGCTACACCACCTGGTGCAGGTCTACAAGAATGAGCTACCTCACATGCCCACTCCCATAGTGCTGGTAGCAGCAGCAGTGCAGCTGGTGCTGCGCTGTCCACACCAGGACACAGCAGGCCACATGGATGTGGCCCTGGATGGTCCCAGCAGGGACACAGTTCCATGGACATGTGTCATCGGACAGTACCCATTCTGTACCTCTGTCTGGTAGTGCCTGTGCAACCCCTGGCATGCACAGGTCACATGGCCGTGGACGGACCCAGTGAGCTGTACATCCTGGTCTGTACAATCTGGAGCTGCCAACAATACCCCTGTGTAGGCCAGATACATGGCAGAACTGTGTACAGACATGCACGCACACACCAGAAACACCTGTAGGGCACCAACACCCTCATGCATAATAATCACATATGTCCAAGTAGATTACATGCCCTAAACCACACACATGATGTCATCCACTGGTGCAGCATAGGCACCTGGCAAACATTATCACCCTGTGCATATGATGATGCCTGTGCCACATCCTTGTCATCCACATCATCGGTGCAGGGACATGCTCATATGGTCTGATGCACAGGGTGAACAGAATAGTGAGATAGTTGTATATTACAATTGTTGTGTACTGTTGGCATGCAGCAGACATATCATGTAGTACAGGATTACACTGCATTGTTTTATGTTCACAGTATGTGTCTTGGTAACTACAGTCACAGCTTGTTGGTAATGATGGCCTGCATCCCTCCTGAAGGTCTAATTGCATGTGCCATTATGTGACAGTGTTTTAGGTTAGAATGCATTGTTTTATGTTCACAGTATGTGTCTTGGTAACAACAGTAACAGCATGTTGGTAAGGATGCCCTACTTCCCTCCTTCAGGTCTAATTGCATGTGCCATTAAGTACCAGTGTTTCCAGTTTCACATGTGTAAATGTGGAGTACTCACAGACATGGATGGCAATACCAGCATGATATACGTAGCCTCTACCTCACTGTTAGTAAGGCTGACATTCCATAGATCTCTACACACCTACTGATCCAGGAGCATGTGAGCTGTGTCCTAGGCTACGGTGGCTAGGGATGGGACATCCATACCACGTGACTTCACAGGTACAGCTACATGGTGAGGGGGGTTTACACAGTGGTCTAGCTGATGTCAAGGGTGGGGGCCAGTTGATAGCATGAGGACTCACTGTGTAGCAGTAAAACACTGTCACATTACAGGATGTGAACACACACCAACATACACAGACACACACAGTAACACACCCACACTCACGGGGTTAATGACACTGTAACACACATGATAGTGTTGAGGTGAGGACCCCTGCCTATGTGCTAATCACCATTACAGTACTGTGCACCCACATGACGCGACACAGAGAATGAACATGTACAGGTAGTCAGTAATGCATCAGACTGACGGCATCAACAGTGTAGTAGATTGCATCACCTTGAGGGATTAGGGGACCTATCTGTTCTCAATGGTAGCAAACATCCTCACTCCATGCACCAGACAGCCATACATACATACACATACACACACTGGAGTCCACATATCGTGCACATACAGATAGCTAACGTGTGTGATACACACACCACCCCTGCCTATGTCTTTCTGTCTACACAGCAGTATGTACAGATCTCTACAACAGTGTACAGGGGTGGGTAACAATTGGGATGTATTCCCCACCATGCATGGCATATATGGTCACACAGGCAAACACACATGGCAGTACTGTGAAACAAACACCTGCTATCTTCTGATACGTCTGACAGACATGCAGCAGTATTGCTCGCATTACAATGTGTACCAACGCTACCTTCAGCAAGTGTGCTGCTATATGCACAAGGAAGGATGTAAGTGTTACAGGTGTCAACTGCTTTACAGTCCATGACACCCTGACCACTGTGTAGCTTGTATATCTTCACCTTCAATTACCGGAAACATAGCTTACTGTTTGCACATGTTATGGTAGGATGGCCTGTGATACACCTGTGAGCTGTGTGTGTGTGTGTGTGTGTGTGTGTGTGTGGGGCATGTACATATCAACGGTGGTTACATGTATGTCACATCCAAACATGGGTGTGTCACCTGGTGTACAGCAACAGTTATCTGTTACAGCTGTATAAGACCCAGGTCCCCTGTTATGTGTACAGCTGATCTGGTTATGAATAGTGGTATCACTCCATTGCATAACGCATGATGGAACCCTCTCAGTACATGGGTAGTCTGCACAGTTGCTGTACAGCTAGGTACAGTCCACTGATCATGAGTAGCATGGTGTTGTACTAATGTATGGATGTGTGTTGCTGGTCCAAGGACATGGTGATGTGTGAGGGCTACATACTACAGTGCGGCATTTACCACTGTGATCTGCACGTGACACATCTGTGATGGCTTTTGAGAGTGTACTGGTCAGTACATGTGAGTGGCCTTCATATACGTGGGGACACTAACACCTGGAGCGGTCCATAATGGTCTTATGGCCCACATGTCTGTATCTGAGGTATACAGTGGAAGTGCTATTTTGCACAACTGAGCCTTATATCAGTTGTTCTTCACTGCACAGATGTCAGTATTCCCCATTGTTGGATCTAGATTGGCAGCTATGATTCTGAACGCTACACATCTAGCACTATTTAGCATACACATACAATGCAGTTGTCCTGTAGGTGTCAGGTTCTTCGTCTATCTATGGTACTACATGTGCGAAGTACCCACTCCTGCCAGGACAACACCACAGGTGGTATTAGTGTGTCAGGTTTAGATTGGTACAGCTAAGGTGATGGACAGCAGCAGATGTTGTGTAGAAGACTGGTGTCAGACATATGTCGTACAGCATTCATGCTAACAATGATGACTATCAACACACTGTGCCCATCCCTGTTTAGAATCTGTGTGCATACAAGACAGTCCTTCACTACTAAGTATGTAAGCATGCCCAGTACGCCATTATGTAGATGGACACATAGTAGCACACATCAGTCTGGAATGCACAGCACACGTCAGTCTGGAATGCACTAAGTGTGTGAGCATGCCCAGTGACACCTTGTGTCGGTTGTGTGCCCCTGTGTATTTGGCATGACCATTGTTATCCTGTATCGCGATAGTGGTCATCCAACATCAGTTGGCCATACCCCACTTCAGGATGGATTCCAACATTTAACACACTGGTTCACAGGTATGTACACCGCAACTGCCAGCATCCATGTCGATGTCTGCATTCCTAGAAGGTCATATCGACTGTCTTAAAAGGTGTATTGTCTGTGGCGTGTCTCATATCTATGTAGTGTTTTACTAGTGCTCCATAGATAGCCAGTTGTCCTGCTCACACCACTGCCGCGTTTTCATCTCCGTCTGCCTTGGGACACTAATATGCTTTTAGACTGATCACACTCCATACAATCCCTATCAGTGTCTTTGCCTTTGCTGATGATGTCACCCACCTTGAAGTATGCCTCTGGGAGTGCTGTAATCCAGTAATCCTGGTAGCACGTTCTGTAACTGCGTAATGCTATATTGTAATAAGGTAGTCAGGTCTATGTTCTAATCCCAGCCCTGCCATGTGTGTGTGTGTTTCCATCTGCCTGAGGACAGAATAATGTTTTTAGACAGCTCACTCTCCGTAGACTCCCTATTGGCATCATTGCCTTTGCTGATGATGCCACCCACCTAGAAGTATGCCTCTGGGAGTGCTGTGATCCAGTAATCTTGGTAGCGTGTTCTGTAACTGCGTAATGCTGTAGTGTGATAAGGTAGTCAAGTCTATGTTCAAATCCCAGCCCTGCCATGTGTGTGTGTTTCTAGCTGCCTGGGGACTGAATAATGTTTTTAGACAGCTCACTCTCCATACACTCTCTGTCGATGTCTTTGCCTTTACTGATGATGTCACCCACCTAGAAGTATGCCTCTGGGAGTGTTGTGATCCAGTAATCTCAGTAGCATGTTCTATAACTGAGTAATGCTGTAGTGTGATAAGGTAGTCACTTCTATGTTCTAATCCCAGCCCTGCCATGTGTGTTTCCAGCTGCCTGGGGACTGAATAATGTTTTTAGACAGCTCACTCTCTGTACACTCCCTATCGGCATCTTTGCCTTTACTGATGATGTCACCCACCTAGAAGTATGCCTCTGGGAGTGCTGTGATCCAGAAATCTCGGTAGCACATTCTGTTACTGTGTAATGCTGTAGTGTGGTAGAATAGACAGGTAGGTGCTTGATTCTAAGGCATGGCAGGTGTTTGTGTTTGGCAGTCATACCCTATGTGCTGGTATATGTGGGTGGCTAGCTTCAGGATGTGTTGAGTGCATTTTGTTGCTTTCCTATATAGTGTCCACAGCTCGCATAATCATACAAGATACTGGGTTGTCAACACATACATTCGCCAATACGTCTGGTGAGTAAATGTCAGCAGCCCTACTCTTACCCTTAATACAGTCTGACCCATGTGACGCAACAAAACACACTTGCCTTGATAGTAACAACACTACATAATGCAGGTGGCACATGTAGTTTCCTTTTCATTCCTGTCTAATGCTTTGGTGTCATGTGGTTCGTCATTGTGATATAAATGCAATATCTACATATGTGTGTATATGTACATGTGTGTGTATGTATGTATGTATGTATATATATATATATATATATATATATATATATATATATATATATATATATATATATATGTATATATTTAATATATGTGATATATATAGATATAGATAGATAGACATAGATATATACATATATGTATGCGGACATTAGCACTATTGAATGTTTGTGCTGGATGATCTGTACGTGATCACCACAGATGTATGTATATCTGCCATGGTGTAGTGGTAAAGCACATTGTCTGTGGTGTGCAGGGTCACGGGTTCTAGTCGTGTAGACACTGGGTGTTTTGTTGCTGGGAAGACCATGGGACATCGAATACATTGATAGTACGGCACCTGTAACCAGTTGTGTATGGATCTGAGCGACAGTAAGCAGTGGTTATTAATTTGGAGGTTCGATATGGGTCATATAACTATGCATTAGAAGACTATACTTTGCAGATGAGGTTGACAATAGTGCATCCCATTAATCCCCAGAGTGTGATGCAGATCCCTGGAGTGTATGTGTGTAGACAGCCAGGTGTAGGGCTCGAATATAGATGAAAGCATGGGAGGGGGGTCAGGCATACTGTACGTACATGAGAGAGCTCTGCCTCGGGAGTGCTCCTGCCTTAGCACGCTTAAGCTAGGGGTGTGTCTATACCTGCCTGGTGACATTGGGAGGGACATAAGCAGTAGTGAGGTAGTCAGGGTGAACAGGCTGCATAAACAGGTGATGATCAGCACAATCAGCAGATTACATGGCTAACCCACACCAGAACACTACGGTAATGTGAGCAAGCACCATACACGCAGGTTTCTGCCACACTCTACACCACCAGTGTATACATGTGGGGACATTTCACAACACAGTCCAACCAAATGAGAAGGGCTGCAGCAGGCAACATAGACCAACATGTGCAGGAGGCTGAGGGCAGTGAGGATGTGTATGCTGCCGAACAACCCTTACTGGGGTGACATAAGACTTAATAGACCCAGGGTGACTTACCAGGGGCTACATGAGCTGGGGATAATGGAGCACTATGGGGTGGACAGAGACCTCCTACAGCGGCTTGTTGACCTGTGCCTGCCACACCTGACACATCAAACAGGCCGAGGGAAACCCATCACAGTGGATACCACGGTATGTGTTGGCCTAGGTATACTAGCCACAGGTACCTCCCAAAGCACAACTGGGGATATCATGTGGATCTCACAGGCATCTGCATCCAGAGTATTGCACCAGTTCACAGACACCATGTCAACACATGCTAGTGAGCACGTACATGTCCTCAACACACGTGATTAGTAGACCAGCAATATGCATCTCTTCCACCACATGGCTGACTACGCTGGGGTACTGGGCGCTATAGCCTGCACACACGTATGCATCAAAGCACCACCCGGTGAGCGGGGTAGGGCCTACATTAACTGCAGGGGCATACCCTCCAACAGCTATGTGTATGCTGTCTGCCATGGAAGCTATGATGATTCCAATATATGGCATCTAATGCAGCTCTACCACACCTTTGCCAATATGGACATCCCCTACAGTCTCCTAGTGGGGGATGCTGGGTAACCACTGGAGTCGTGGCTGATGACACCCATCAGCAATGCACACACACCTGAACAATCACAACATAATGAGGCAGATGCACAGGCAAGACATATAATTGAGCATGTGTTTGGGATGCTCAGGTCACGGTTCTGGTATCTGGACACATCCGGTGGAGCCCTGCAGTATTCACTAGCTACATGCACACAAATTGTTATGGTATTTGCTATGCTACACAATCTGATCTTGCAGTACCAGTTGCAGCAGGAACAGCATGGGGCAGGGCCACACAGCCCACCACCACTGCCAAGGCCTGTAAAGGCACAGTGTGACCTGGAGGAGGAACTACCTGAGCTGGGTCCAGTAGGTGAAAGGGCCGTGCACAGTATGACCTGCCCTTGGCAAGGAGGCAACACAAGGCATATGCACTGACACAGTAGGTACCCAGGGATTTCACCCTCTCTGACTCACACACAGTACAATGGATGCCAAACATGACACTACCTGTGCTCAGCCATGTGTAGGAAGTGTACTGTGTGCATCTGACATAAGCAGCCCTCCAGCACCATCCTCAGGTCCGGAACACACCCAAGGTACGTCTATCGACCTAACAATTGGCAGTTGTATTAGAATGTGTATTTACCCATTGCTATGGTATGGATGTGAGCATGCAAGAGAATTTGGTGGCCAAATGTTATGGCAGCAGACAGTACACATCGATAGTGGCACCATGATATCTGTAGCACATACCGGGGTCACAATAGTAGCCGGTAGTACCCAGGGTGTCCTAACTCACTGCAGGTTATGGGCTGAACATCATGTGTGTCCATACAGCCCACACACGTTCCATACAGCTGGACAGGTGTAAACCACTACAGAAAAATGATATACAATGGCCTCTGGATATGCCCAATGAATGACCCCGACCCCCACAGACACACACACAGACTACAGCAGGCCAGGCAGTTGGATGCAAGTTGTGAAAGATAGGATTTCTGACACCACTATGCTGGTAATTAAAGCTAGGATCTGACGTACACTGGTATGCCTCCAACCAGCAATTTAGGTAGGTCCACACACTGACATGGAGTACTTGGCATACCAGTACAGTAGTGGCAAATGTGTACAACTGTCAGCTGTGCCCCCCTTCCAACGTACACATGTGAGAGTCATGTGTGCCACCCCCGGTGCTGTGTAGGACTGTGGATGCGGATGGATGTCCCCCCACGCTATGCAGAAATGTAGCAACTGTCAATGCCACATGACCATTAGCTACCCTGCAGACACAGCATGCCAACTGTCAGTGTAGAATGCAGGGGTCAGCACCACAGTGCTGACTATCTGGACATGTGACACATGCGATCCAGTTGACCATACTTGGCATATTCACACACATGACAGTATGATGGTAATGTCAATCGACAACGTGCGTAACAGTCATACTGGGCATGCTTACACACTGCAACACAGGACGGCCAGGCCTGCAAACACCAGTGGTCCGGACATATCTTCCAGTACATTGCTATACTGTTGGATGACTGTGCTGTATGGTATGTGTGTGGTCTATTGTCTGTACATATGTGATGGTGTATTCGTAAGTCACATGAGCTATGTGCGCAGGGTATTGCTACCAACTCGTGCAAAGGACGGTTCTTTGTTTGTGGACAGAACAATGCCTTTGGATAAGGAGTGAGTAAGGCACATTACAGCAGGTGGGAGTGGTTGTGCATGGGTTTGCACAGTGTTAAGCACTGCTGACCTCTGGTTACAGCTCCTTATACCCATTTAGACTCCACATTTCTTTAACAGTGCACTACTGGCATACTGGTAGACAAACACGCTTACACACACTCGCTTACCGATATTTGTGCTTACATTTGTCACTCACACTGGGTGTGTGCGATCCCTTGTGATGCGTATTACATTGGAATACATGATTACAGTATCGGGTATGTCTAACCATTAGGGGACGGCAGGCGTTCGACTATACGGACTCGGCGGCCTGTCCAGTGACATAATCATATTATATGCGTGTTCCTCATACAATCTGCTCCCATCTGGCTGACACATGGGAACCAATACTCTGTAATGCTGACATGTGAATGTTATTTGGTTAACGCAGCTCGCTGCTTGGTCATGCTACCGCATACCTAATGTAGGTTTTCCACCTTTTAGATTGGACGACGGGAGACTGTAGGAGTAACACCTTTCCCATTTTGCATGGGACAGTCCCTCATTACGCATATGTGTCATGTGACAATACTCTAGCTATTGCAACTGTCCTGATTAGAGGACATTCTTATATTCTACATGTCTGTAATAGTTGCATGTAATGGGTCTTGTATACATGACACGTCGATATGTTATGTGAAATAGCATAAGCAACTTGACTGCTGCTAGACTAAGCTTTGATTTGTGCTAATATGTATATTTCTGTACTATGCATGGCTGTAAGTATGTTCTGTCCTGGTACATCTGACATTTATACAGAGCAGGTCCCACTTTGGCCATTCGAAATGGTGGCAGCCCTATAGGACCTATATGTAGAGCTATCACATTTGGCAAGGCAACACATACCCACAGCCAGTAGTAAACTGACTACTTCACCAGTTTGCATACGTTAAGGCTATTCTTGTAGCATTATAGTTGCTAATACTGTTTCCTATAACATGTAGCTGTTTCTGATACAACAAAATAATTTTATGACACCACTACACACAATATATGACCTCCTTTCCTGAACTCACAGGCCATGTGCCATAAGATTCATTTTGCAGGACATAACTGCCCAGACAGGTGTGTCCCTCAAAGGTGAACAGGTGGTAATCCACATCTATTATGCTATCATCTACCTAAGGTGGTCAACGAAATATGCGCTTTCTGTCATTAGCAGACCTCACATACCAATGGGGGAGACTGAACACTTTTAGATGATTGCTTCTATTAACCAGACACATTGACGGTCACAGAGCATATGTATTCATTCACGTTTGTCGAGGTACATGGTGTTTATGACTCATACATGTTGTCATCAGTCATTACCTGTATTCCGCCACCTGTCCACCTAATATCACTAGTTCTGGAAGTGTTTAGTTGGACTTTGTTACATTCTGATTCATAACTATGGACGTCCATGCTAATCGGGTACACAGCACTGATATGGTCCATATGTATTCCCCCGATGGTTTAAAGACTATCCAGTAGAAGTGCTCTTCAGGTTTGGGAGGTATAAGCGTCTGCTATGCCCACATAGGAATATTAATGATTTCCACTGGGCGGGTCTACTACATTCTGCCAACCAGCACCTGCACACTTAAGGCCATTATTGCATACCCATGATTCACCTACCTGGCACCCCTCTACAGCACTCATAACAAATACTTACTGTGAGCGTAGCTGGGGTATGAGCACACCCCTACACAATGCCCACTCTCCCTGTCTCGGGATATATGTCGTACATTTTGTCAACCCATGTGTTATTACACTTGCACAACCTAATGTTCCATGTACACCTACATCCTGCTCACATCAATAACCAGGGGTTCACATGTACACATGTAAAGTGAATTTTTGGTGTCCCGCAAGGGACCCCGTTATCCATGTTTAAAGTGTAGACCTTGCAGATCTCTCCCACTGGTACTTTCCTGCCGGTGTTTTGGACAGCAGCAGTGTATTTATCTTTATTGCCTGTCTGTATGTCTGACCAGCCTAGCTGGGCGGTGTGGGAGGTAAAACGTTTGTTTGTTGGACCTCCCAGTAACATATGCCTGGTCTGAACATATGTTACCCGTAATTGTTGTAAAGTAACCTAGTTATGTACATGTGTATATCTACAATGACATATATATTTGTTTTGTGTGTATGTGTATATATCAATAACTCAGCAGGAAAAAAATCTATCTACCATAGCTGAAGTCAAAATAAATATAATAGTAAATCAAAGGTCTTCTTTGTATTTAAAATCCTCGTTTATTACAAAGATAAAACTGCAGGAGATAGCAAGTTGTAGCGCTTTGGCGTTGTTACAACTTCATCAGACATATGTCATATTTCTGTAATAACTGGATTTTAAATCAAAGAAGACCTTTGGATTTACTTGTTATTTTACTGACTTCAGCTCATGGTCATTGCCTTTTTTCCTGCTGATTATTTGTTTCTGAGGAGAGTGCTTTACCTGGCAGTGTGTTTCTTTTTGTTATATATCAATAACTGTTGTATGTGTATATATATCTATCTCTCTCTCTCTCTCTATATATATATATATATATATATATATATGGGAGCACTTTAAATAATCGAATTACTGAAATCTCGAATGTCATATGGTCGAGACCATATGATCGACATTTCAGTAAATCGAATATGTAAAGTTGTAAAAAATAACAATTTACTTACCTTAAAACGTTACGTGCACACAGAGGCAAGGCTTCTTGTATGCTCTGTGTGTATGTAATGTTTTTATCTTTTTTGTGGTGTTGACAGGAGGTGGGAAATCTCCTGTTTTGCGCTTCCGCATGCAGCGCAATATGGGAGATTTCCCTTTTCCCCACTGTAGCGCGATCTCGGAATTGGTATATTTAAGTAGGGGGGTGTGGGGGGTGCAGGGGGGCAAAGCACCCCTGCAAAAGCGATGTTTGACTTTTTTTTTTTTGGCTTCATTTTAGAAGTTCGAGTTTCCAAAACTCAATCTTTTGGTCTCGACCATATGAGGTTTGAGATTTTGGGAATTCGATCTTCTAAAGTGAATCCATATATCTATATATATATCTATATATATATATATATATATATATATATATATATATATATATAGCTTTGTGTGTGTGTGTATATATATATATATATATATATTTATATATATATATATATATATATATATATATATGGTTCCCTATTAGAATCCTGAAACACTATAAGCCTGAAAGTCAAAATCCTGAAAACTAATGACTGAAAATGCAAAATCTCGAAAATGCAAAATCCTGAAAGTCAAAATCCTGAAAACACAAAATGGACATACTGACGTCATTGTGGCTTTGCTATTGTTAGCCCTGTGGTGTTAAGTCATGGGATGGGTCCAGGTAAGTGTGCGGTTGGTTTTATGTTAGGGTTAGGGGGTATAAGTGAGTTAGGGTTAGGGCGCAGGTTAGGCATGTATGCAATAGTGACAAATATTGGGGTTAGAGGCGGTTTAAGTGAGTTAGGGTTAGGGCGGGTCAGGTGAGTGTGCGATAGTGACGGACCTTAGGGTTAGGGTTAGGGTCAGGGTCAGTTGGTAGATATTAGTGTCTTTATAGTGACATATTAGCATTATTTGTGTTTTCAGGATTTTGACTTTCAGGATTTTGCATTTTTTGATTTTGCATTTTCGGTCATTAGTTTTCAGGATTTTGACTTTCAGGCTTATAGTGTTTCAGGATTCTAATAGGGAACCATATATATATATATATATATATATATATATATATATATATATATATATGTCAGTACATCGACAAGTTAGAAGGTCGACATCCACTTCACCGACACATGAAATAATCGACACCACAAATCACGGACATTTAACAGGTAAGAAGTTTAAATTTCGCTAATCATGCCTACCACACATGCATAACACTGCCACATTTACTAAAACATGGTAGGCATGATTAGCGAAATTTAAACTTTTTACCTGTTAAATGTCCGTGATTTGCGGTGTCGATTATTTCATGTGTCGGTGAAGTGGATGTCGATCTTCTAACTTGTCGATGTACTGACATGTACCCATATATATAGATATAGATATATATGTAAATATATATATATAGATATATATGTAAATATATATATATATATATATATATATATATATATATATATATATATGGGTCTACCTGACTTGGTCGACAGTTCATATGATTGACACTCAGTTGGTCGACAGTTCATTTGGTCAACAAGCAGATTTGCCCCCTTCCCCAATGTTGTGCAACCCTGGAGTTGATATATATAGTTAGGGGGGGTGTAGTACAGCCCCCACATCGGGGGGTGTGGGGGGGTGAAGCCCCCCACCTAAAATGCTTGTCGATCAAATGAACTGTCGACCAAATAAACTTTCGACCATATGAACTGTCGACCAAGTCAGGTAGATCCATATATATATATATATATATATATATATATATATATATATATATATATATATATATATACATATATCTATATATTCATCAGTGTGTCCGTTAACCAATACATTTCCCGGACATACCCACTTACACATGCGTATTGGG
Source organism: Protopterus annectens (assembly GCF_019279795.1). Classification (NCBI taxonomy): domain Eukaryota; kingdom Metazoa; phylum Chordata; order Ceratodontiformes; family Protopteridae; genus Protopterus; species Protopterus annectens. The sequence goes on from NC_056739.1 coordinate 534,808,485, forward strand.
TTTTATCTCTACTTCAACAGCATACTATTGCCTTAGTCATTATGACACCGACACTTCACTCCGGTTAATGTGTAATCAATATACAGCACGTTATACAGCGGACAGATGTCACACATTTTTCATGTCTGAAGCAGCCTATTATTCCTGCTACTGTGTTTGTTTCTGTGCACATTCATATTATTTATGTTAATAAATGGAGTGCTTGTGTTACAGATATTGTACATCAACATATTGTTGTCTGCATGTAGTTGTGTCTTTCTGCCTTTCCTGGTTTGGGGTCGCCACAGCAGAACTCCGGTCTGCTTATGGTTGGCAGATAAGTTTTAAGTGCTGGGCTGCCAGTCATGATGCACAACCTCCAATAACAGTAATCCCATTCACGCATGTCTCCACGCAGATGATGCTGTAGCTGGGAATTGCTCCTATGTATTAGCTGACCTCCACGGGCCACTCCATTGCAACCGGAGCAACCAACCCTAGCACTCCTGTGTCCATAATCGCATAGGCAAAGTTTCTCCAGCCCACCCATGTTGAGTTTCCATGCGTAACAGCCATTATCCACCTGATATCGCAGCCATGACACAACTTTACACATTGCCCTCTCCAGAACGTTGGGACCCTACACACATTTTGTACCACCTCATGTAGCCACAGGGTCTCCCTCCATTTATAATTGCACATACGTGCCTTTCCTGGTGTTATGGATTACGAACAATTTGTGGGTTGCAAGTGTAGGTGGTCACAACATGAACTACATTCCATCTGTGAATAATGTTGACGTAGCAGTTCAACGTTATTATGGCCACTGGTATAACCCTGCCTCTGGTGTGACTAGCGATGCTCTACTCACTCTTGTGCAGCTTTATCTGACATATGTTGCGAGCACTTTATAATACCTTAGTTGCTCTAGATTCCCTTCACAACCCTTATGTATGGTTTCATCTTTCGGCGTTCATTCTATATATATATATATATATATAATCGCATATTTCTTTTATGTCTGTATATATTTATCTATACACACATCTATTTGTCTATATATATATATATATATATATATATATATATTTATATATATGTATATATATATATATATATATATATATATATATATATATATATATATATATATATATATATATATATATATATATATATATTTATATATAAGTTACATCTGCACAAAACAACATACATTTGCTATGCTAAAAGCTGCTTACACGCGCGCAGGTGCACTTGCATCTCCTTATTGTGAGTTACTTATGTTTACTGCCACTTCTTTGTGCTTACATGTGCCTTATTCTTATGATAGTACCACTTTGATTGATGGAATCCAGATAACGGCCCCATGTGAAACACGCGTTCACCTTTACATGTTTAAATGTTGGCTCTACAGCACAGAGGCATTTATTACACAATAAGCTTGATATGTGCTATAGTCGTACTTGAACCGGGAATGCCTTTACGTTAGGCGGATGCTCTAACCACTACACTATTGGTATCCTGCCTCCTTTATATGTATACTCATGGTTCATAGCTACCCTAACATACACCTCACCACTTCACTTACACAGCAGGCGTCCATTCTCCTGCTGGGAAAACCACAGTACTACACTTACAACATTCCCTATTCCCTACTGCTCTGGACCCGTGCTGCATGTCTAGTCACTCCAAGGCTATTCAGAACTCCAACGCTTGTAGTCCTGGCACATACGTGTGTTTGATTGTCAGAGTGTTCATATGCTGGTCTGGGTTTAGGCTTGTCCGACTGGTGACTAGAACTACCCTGTACCTGTTCAAATGTCAGACGTAGCACATGGACAGTGTTGGTCCCGATTTTAACATTCTACCTGTGTTTACAGACGCAGAGGTTTGGGCACCTCTGACCACATTATTAGGTCGGCACTACATAATATAGGGTGGCGGGTGCTTCCAGTACATGATACAGGGTGGGGGTGGGTTTCCACTGGTGTTTCCCTTCACATTTGACTATTTCATTCATTCATATATACAATGAATATTATTCTGGACATCACTTATGAATTCACTACAGGTATGCAATAGCCCTGTCAACAAATGTGACCGTTGGTTGGTGTACATATGTGTATGGACCTCTTTGATACTCAGGGACTACTTTCAGCAGTGACAGGGACAAGGCAATGACAAATCAGGGACAATCATGGACACTTCTACAATATTAGTGCTATTAACTTGGAACGTGTTGACAGATTCGTATTACTACTTATTTTCTGCAGTTAGATGCATCTATTACTCTTAATTCTTGTCATTAGTCATTGTCATTCAACACCTTTCCTCCAATGGTCACTGGCTTTGTGAGTGATTAAGAGGCTGGCCAGTTACTGTGCAAATGCTCTGACCATTGGTAGGGTTGCCACATTTTTATATGTACAGGATGGGATATAATCTGGAGACACCAGATTTTTTAGGCCAACACACCCTCGGTCAGTGCAGGGTTAAGAACATTCAATATTTTCCTAGCTGACAGCCTATTCCTTTAGCACTTTAGTTGCTTAGTCGTTTCTTGTACAAATTACTTATTTTATATCCAGACATGACTGCTTTAGGCAACTGTTACATGAAGTATGGTACATAGTTATTTCCTACAATCACAGGACATTTGCCATTGTATCATTGTTGGTCAGGACATACCTACCCAAACAGTGACTGTCCCTCACACAGTGGGTCAGGAGATACCCTGTTTATGTCAGTGCCTTAATCACCCTATTTCCAAGTGCCACTATGCAAATGTGTACAATATATTCTCTCGATTATTCATGTGGGGAGACGTGCGTCACGGGCAGGTGTTTGATCCTGGGTAGTAGGTTCTGCATGACCTTCTAGGGCTGGACAGTCTCGTGCACCACTACTGCACATTCAACTTGTGCCTGGATGTCTACAGGACTGGACATCATGTCCTGATACCCAGTCTGATGTTTACACAGGTTACTTATCCCATGAGGGATATCCAAAAATTGAACAAGACCAATACCGTCCATTCTTTTGGCTTTATGAAAATGTGTTGGGGTTTTACATGCAAGGGATACATAGTTTGCATTCCTGAAACTGCCTAGGGTGACACTGCCTACTACATATGAGTAGTGGTCACTATGTGTAGATATGGCTGCTCCAAGCTAGTAGGCCGAGTATGGCTGGATTTGGTGGGCGTTCAGGTATGGGGGCGGGTTGTATGCTGTGGAGGGGATGATGGGTATTCAATTATGCATCCAGGTGTGTTGCATTTGAATGGGCCAGTTCCATCCAGACCATTCTGTGGGTATGTGCCGGTGACATTTCTGTACATTTGTATCGTACATTGTAATATTCATATGTTTGTGTGATTATGTTCTACAGTATGGCCTGTCAGGTTATATTGCAGATGTGTATACTTGTTCTTTGTGTTTCTTTCTGATTCACCTGCTGCTCCCTCATACACCTCCAGTTCACCTATTGTGCATCCAACACAGTCTCGCCTTTGTGGATTATACCATTACCCATCCCCCCCCACACACACATTCCTGACACTCCATCCATCACTGCTTTGGTTGATGGCCCATGACACGGTCACGGTAACACATTGTATACACTACATATGTCAGGTACCTGTATGGTTGTGTGTACTACCCTGGCATGTTTCACCTTCCACATGCTGTACATCATGCACATAGGTACACGCCCATACTTAACTTTCATGACATGGTAGGTACACCCGGGTAATACACGTTCAACTGTGACACATCCTGACAAGTATGGCTTGGACCGCATGTGGGCGGATTTTGGCCGACTGCTCTGACCATTGCTAGGGTGCCACCTTTTCATATGTCCAGGACGGGATATATTCTGGACACATATCTGATTTTACAGGACAACACATATCCACAGTCAGCACTACGGATAATACTTTTTCGTTTCTGCCTACATGTTAGCTTATTGTTGTAGCAGTTTATATGCTCCTTCTGTTTCGTTTTCTTGCTTATTCTATTTCTTGTCACATGTGGTATGTTACATATGGACATACCTATTGTATGTGACTATTACATGCGTTGTGGGATATAATTCTGTCATACGGTCGCTAGATATTTACATTTATCATGGTTTTGGTATGGACACATCTGCCCAGCTATGTACTATCCCTCACAATGTGGGACAGCTGGTAACCCTGACCATTGGGCTAGACATAGCTATTGGAGGCGCGCTAACATGATGCATTTCACTTCCACTTGGTATAACTATCTACACTGCGTTAGAATATGGGCACATGGTTTTCAATGTCATTTGTTCGAGGGATGGGGACTCGTTATTCCCTACCGTGCATTTGTGTTTGCTTCTTCATTTTGTGTTCGCAAGAACTGTCTTGCATGCTTTGCATGCATTTCAGTATCCATGGACACTGACAGGTGTGATTACTGTTGCAGGCAAATTGTTATATTTAAGCATTTTAGGTTGCACGTCGACAGCTGACATTTCCACGCCTCCGTGCGTCACTTCGACACGCCCTATGCACTCGTGCTCATTTCCTATGCACGTGGCTGTGGCAGCAGTGCACCTTCATTAATATGCATTTGGTGCTACTGCGCCATTTACACACTGCACGGTCGGCGCAAGCCTAATGCCGGCCTTGTGCCGAGCTTCATGAATCCTGGGAATAATCTATTTGTAGGCATCTCTGGCATAAGAACTTTGATTTATCTTCATTCACACAACAGAGAGCACAATTCAACTGCATTTAGTCCTCTTCTTTGGGATATAAGTTTTTTTCAAGTGCATAGTTGCCATTTTTGTAGCTAATACTTGCCATATTCTATATAACCAAAACTTTTGCTGGTGAGACCTTGTCCTTCATCTAAGATGCCAGTGAGAACAATGTTTAGGGTCTTATTTATTTGAATCTTAATACAGAATTTGAGTGTAACCACTTCTGGTGACTACTATAATTCTGAGCAAGCCAGGGAAATGAGTCATTCCCATCATCATTACTAAGTATCCTCTCAAAAAGATTCCCATTAAGCTGCCTATGTCTTACTAAGTATTCTTAGGAGGGGCAGAGAGAACAATCACAACATCTTTCATATGTTTTCCAGAATAGTAAAATAAGAGTGAAATAATTAGCAGAAATGAGCAAAAAGTCTGCTGTTTGTTGTGTGATCTTCTGTGTCAACAATAATTATAAATATTAAGATTACAAATATGTCATGATTATGTTAATAACCCTGACTTAGCATGTCTCACTGAAAACCTGGCTGACTAGTTAGGTTTTGTTAGTAGCAGGATTAATATATTATATTATTTTTACTTTATGAATTTGACTTTAAGCTTTGATATCCCATACATTCCACCCCAAATGACTTATTGGAATCCAACCTCACTTTTAACTCTTATGTAAAGGTCTGTCTAATGACTGAACTAGGTGTTTTCCACTTTCATAACTGTATGATCCCTGAAGTTTGTGTACTGGAAATCTAGACCACAATTCTAAGGTATGCAGATATAGCTTGCTGGCTGAAATATGAGAGTTCTATTTTTATCTACAAATCATCAGAAAGGAGGTATCCTGAGACAATGCCTCTATTACAAAGGCTTCTTCATAACCCTATTCCAGGTTACAATATAAAGTTTATTAAGAATTTGTGGCACCACCGTAGTTGTACAAACTTTCTTAGGTATTTCTTACTGATGTTTGATTTCCATCTGTATGCAAAGGAATGCTTTATTTTTGCCAATACTTGATAATCACACTATTGCCTCACTGCTTTTAAGCCTGCTGATTACTGAGATGTCCTGAAGTCTCATCTACAGTTCTACTGTCAAGTAAGTTACCTATTAATTTTATTTGTATTTAAATGGAATTGAAATACTTCAGATGACAAAAAACCTATAGCCAGAACTCTTGCATTACATGTTGAGTTGCTGTCAGAATGGTATCTTATTTGGCATCAGTGTGGTTCAGCAAAATCAATAAAAATACTGTATACTGACTAATTTTTTTTTCCAGTCTCCCCTCTCATCCATCCAAATCTCTGGCCCCTGAGGTAGGTGGCAGGCTAAGATGCAGCACATTAGTGGCTGACACTGTAATGTGCCAGCCACAATTGTGTTGCTTTTGTGGCTTGTACATAAACATATTTCAAAATTTCTATAAATTAGTAGCAGAGAAAGGATGCAAATCCTCACATTGGATGGCACTGGAAGGTAGCTAAAATGGTTTGTAAGTTTTTTATTAGAATGAAGTTATATTTCTCATAGCAGTAGCAACAAAATTAAACTTACATACATTAAACAGCAGAAAGAAAGTTTTCTCAAGGGAAGCTCAAACAAAACAAGAAAAAATAGTGTTACATTTTTTTTTTGCTTTGCACTTCTTGTATATTAGTAGTTACATTCCACTACCATCCACTGAAATGAAGAAGAAATGCATTTTCTGAGCCCATCTGGTCATAACATTTCACTTTTTTTTCCCTCAAATTATATATAGTTTCTCTGTACCAATTCTCAAATTTTCTATGTTTTATATCATATTATGCCACGGTGGTACGGCGGTAGCATTGTTACCTCACAGCAAGAGGTTCTCCCGTTCAATTCTCAGCTGGGCTTGGGAGTGCCTTCTGTGTGGAGTCTGCATGTCCTCCCCGTGGTTGGGTAGCGTTCAAATGACATGTGTGCGTAAATGGGCATGCCTTCGTTGAAGGTTGGACTTCGAGCTGGCACCTCGGCATTTCGTAAAAATCTACTGCCAATCATTAGCAGACTGGAGTTCCACTGTGATGACCCCTTACCGGGAAAAGCCGAAAGACAAAAAACAACAACTCTGTTTTACTCATGGGTTCCTATTAAAGTCTCAAGGCTTGCATAACTGTGTCCCAAGATTTTGAAAAAAAGACTGTAGATACATGTAGAGAGTGAATATCAAACTTAGCTCTTCTCCTTTATTTTTTGGAATGGGGCAAACCCCCCTCCAATACACACACACACACACACACACACACACACGCACACACACACGCACACACACACGCACACACACACGCACACACACACACAGTTATATATTCCAAATCTAAAGCTGTCATAGCTGAGAGAAAAGGGAATTGTTGGCCATTCGGGCTGTACATCTTGGTACTCAGCAATACCGGTCCACAAATTTTAAAGGGTTACCTTATTTATGTAATTGTTTCTTTCTCAGTATTTTTGCCATGGAATCTGAATATTAATATTTGTCTGACTGGATTTCTCCTGGTGTACTTTACTTTTAATTTTTTCAGCTTCATCTATTAGCTTAATTATATCTTGTTTTGTGGAGAGTATTTGTGATTTCCATCTGCAAGTTATTTATTTTAAGCCACCAATAAAATCTGCATTAATAGGAGTTTTTCACATACAGATGCTTTTGTAGTTTAATCACAGCTTAATTAGAAGTGGGATTTTGTTATCCTAAACCATTCAGTAAAGACCTCTTTATTTATTTAGAGTAATTTCTCCTTAAATATCAAATTCTGATTAACTGTGTTCTAAGCTGCCCCTTTTCCTATCTACACACACTATTGACCTGTGGGTACATCTTTCCTAATCTGCTGAATGTATAAAATATCTGTAAAAAACATTTTTGGGAGACATTTTACATTTTCGCAGTTGTATATCTTGAAGCCATCCATATGAAAGTTCAATGTTTCCATTCTATGTGCTTTCTCAGTTATCTTTTATAGCCCACCTTTCATTTCTTATCTGTCACTGTTTTGCTTTCCTGTTTCAGGTTCATAGGTTCATAGCTGTTTACTAGGCTAACGACCATAAGGGCCTTTTTAAGCCTAACCACGCATCCCAAATCTCTGTCATGTTCTGATACCCTTGATAAGTGTAAGCATGGGGCTAGGAGATGAAACATTTACAGGTTGCCTGTTTGGATCAGAGACATAGGTGCCAAACCAGGGATGAATGTCTGGTTTCCCATCCAATTGTCCAAGTTGCACTTGAACTGGATTAGGGAAGAACTCTACTTCACATGAATGGGGAGCCTGCTCCATAGACAGGGTAGTCTATGGGATACATACCTATCTCTCCAGCAGGTCATATTTATATCACAGGTGAGGTTTAAGTCTTTAGAATGGGTAATTCTGGGGGTCTACTTTAGAACAGCAAATGATCAGATGATCAAACGCTGTGAGTTCGAACACTACATGCCGAACTATTTTTTCCCAAGGAAAGAAATGGCTGGGCCGTTTCCTTCACTGTAGTGTGATCTCAGAGTTGGTACATTTAAGTAGGGGAGGTGTTTTTTTGGGGGGGGGACAGCAATGTTTTTCCCTGGGAAAAAAAACTTTGCTCTTCGGGTTGTTTGCTGTTTTGTATAGTTGACATTTTGTGGTCGATATAACAACGTTCGATCATCTGATCATTTGTTGTTATAATATAGAACCAATTCTGGTAATGTTTGTTTTGTGGATATGCAGGAGGTCCATCAGAGTGTGGTCTGACAATGCCCTGTATGCCAGGCATAGATCTCCCCTCAAAAGCCTGTAGGAGACAGAATACAGGGATAGGGCTTTGAGGCGGTCTGTGTAGGAAATATTACTTATGCCCTGTATTCTTTTAGTGAGGAACCTCTGTGGACATTCCAGTTGTTGGATGTGCTTAATGACAGGTCTGATGAATGCCAAATTTAGTGGAACAATGACTTCCTTGAACATAGATGAATGCCGAATACAGTGAAACAATGACTTCCTTGGACTTAGATGCCATACCTTTCTTTATAAGTTGTGCAACATAGAATGATTTCCTCACCACTGTAGACACATGATGATCAAAGGCTAGATTACTATCTGTGTGTGTCCCTAAGTCCATGACTACTGGGTCAACTCTAAGGCATGTGTTGCCAATATGATAGCTACCAGGGATGAATGACTTCCCAAAGGATACTATTATGCATTTCTTGGCATTTAGTTTTAGTCCATGACTGACACCAGTTGTTTGTCTGTGTCAGCCCCTCCTGGAGAACATTTGTGTCAGTGTGAGACTAAATGATGTTGCATTCATCTGCAGATTTAGTCAGATAGACCACTGATATTGGCATTGACTTATGAAAAGTAAATGCCAAAAACAAGTGGTCCAAGGACTGATCCCTGAGGGACTCCACTTGTGACTGGCCTGTTTGTAGAGGTGGACACCCCAGTTCTAACTTCCTGTGTCCTGTCTGTGAGCCAGTTGGCTATCCACCTGGTGACATACCGGTTTGTACCTAACCTCTTGAGTTTGTCAACAATGCCTGAATGGGGTATTGTGTCAAAGGCCTTGGCCAGGTCAAGGCAGTAAGTGTGAACCATTTTGCCCTCATCCATTGTTTTAGTGACCTTCTCAAAGAAGTCCACCAGGTTGAGTAGGCATGATCTGCCCTTATATCATGTAAACCCTGTTTACTAACTTTTTTCCCCATTAGGAACACTTATCCTCCATCCTATGAGATAAGCTAACAGTTTCAATCTTCCTTTTCTGTTCTCAGTTGAATTCACTCAATCCTAAGGACTAGGAAATGTATTCTCTCACTAAATTAGAGATCAAATATTTTCCTAGTAAGTTCCTGTGGAATGATTGTGCTCCTTTACTTCCTGTGTTCCCAAAGGCTTAGTTTATTTTTTGTCTCTTCCTCCAGTTCCTTGCTGTAGTTTGTTCTCTTCCTCATTTAATTCCTACAGATATAGATAGGATTTATTTTTTCCAAACATTTGCTTCCTTATGCTGCAGCACTTTCTTGGCTAAATCACATACTCTTGCTAAGAAAGTCTCTACAGTGCTATCTTTAATCCCATAATATCGAAAAGGCAAGTCTCTTATCTTTCCTTGCAGTCTCAGCTATGACCATATCATATCTCAAACCTCTCTTTCTGTAATACTTATAACCATAATAACCATATTACCCCTGTCACTTTCAAAAACACTTGCATGACTGGCATCTTTAAAAGTTCATATCACAGACTTAACTCTAATTTTTCCTAAGACATTTTAGCTTACCTCCTATGGAATTCTATATGTTCTTTATTATAAGATCTAAATACTTGTTAAGAAGAAAGCCTGTCATTAGTATGATACTAACAGGATTATTATTTTTTTTTTATTTCTTGAATTTTATACTCTGATTCCATTTCTATTTTCCCTTTTTGTGTATTTCACTTTTAGCTTCTTCCGAAGATTCTTTAAAAGACTTTGGCACTATACTGGTTAACCAAACTCATAAATATTTAAGTTGTGGGTGCCCCAGAGAAAAAAGTAAGATTGAAACAGATTATAGCTGGGATGATAAATGATTGCTTTTACTTTAATTTCTGTTTCAGCAATGTTATAACCTTAATATCACTGATAGTCCCTCATTTCCTGAAACTGTATTGAAATATTTTGTTCTAGATTAGTCTGATACATTATTATGTCATCTACATATAATGTTAATATTATTATTATTTTTTTTCTGCCATGTACCTTCTTAGTTATAGCCTTGGATATATAATGACCTATATCTAAATATAGTGCAAACAATAGAGGAGACACGGGACATCCCTGTCTTGTTTCCATGTAGAGTTTGAAGACTTTTACTTTCTTTAGACACAGAATCCTTGTGTGTGTGTGTGTGTGTGTGTGTGTGTGTGTGTGTGTGTGTGTTTGTGTGTGTGTGTGTGTGTGTGTGTGTGTGTGTGTGTGTGTGTGTGTGTGTGTGTGTCTGTGTGTATATACACACACATAGTTTTCAAACATTGGATGTTATGAGGACATGTAACTTTCTGAAAGGACTTTATATTGCAGAGTCCTTTCAGAAAGTTGTATGTCCTCATAATATCCCCTAAAAGATTTTACTAACTATATCAAACACCATTTTTGAAACCAGGGCTTGTTATTATCAGTCTTTTTTTTTTAGTCTGGTTCCCCATCCTTTAACATCTTTGTTCTTATATTATGGAAAGTTTGCCTTTCTCTTGTAACATCACAGTGGTCTAAGCTGATTAATCCCCATAACACCCTTGATGCTCTGGCTGACAAATTCCCCATGAACATACTGTATTACTTTATAGTTAGGCAGCACTTACTTTAAGAACACTCGGAATGGAAATGTGGTCTTTCAAACCGAGCCACACTATAGCATTTAAACTTAACTGCCATAAAAGCTGCCTGAATTCAATCTTGTTCTCCCATTGTTCATCTCTTATGTCTTTTCCTGCATTTTCAATTACCGTACACTTAACCTTAGTTCAAGTTTTGCTATTCCATAGTTGTGTGTGTTTATACAATGCATTATTGGTACTGGATTTGCCTATGTCATGTAGATGTTCATAAATCCTTCTCCTCAATGGTCATTCGGTCTTCCCTATAGAATAAGCAAAGACAATCCTGACAGATAGCAATATATACTACTACAAAAGTTGTACAGTTGGCAACAGTGGCTAATCCTAATGTTTTTTCATTGTATAAAACCATAGTTTATCCATCATCCAAATTGCAACTGCAGTAGTTACACATCCCACATTTCCTAGTTCCTTGTTTGATACCATTACCATCCTTTACTTCAAGGACCCTTTTATTAGTACATTCAAAACTGGTCTTCAGTTTTCCCCCTTTTATAAATAAAATAAGGATCTTCACCTAAGTTTTTAATAATTTCAGAGTCAGATTTAAGTTTAGTCGAAATCTTTTCGATTATATTTTTATAGAACTAGCACTACTCCCAAACTGGAGTAAACATGGCTGTTTTTAAATTAGGTTTGTTGAGTTTATTAGGACTAACATTATTGGAATCAGTCACTTCACTGATCCCAGTGATAGGTCTAAATCTATCCCTTCTGCCTTTTGTAATATTCTCCTTCAATTTATTTAAAACATTAATAAGATAATCCCTCCGTAAAAACATATCAGTAAGTTTATCGAATTATTCTATGAACCAAACATTGACTGAAATCATCTTTGACAACCTAGCTATCTTTGACTAAACCTGTCCTTTGACTAAGTTGAACTTATGTTTAACAGGATGACAACTTTTCTAGTGCAGAATTAGATCTATTTCTGAAATTAGAAGTGTGCTACCACACTGTCACCATTTTAGCTCTGTGTACTTCATGTGTACTAACTGGATAACTCCCCTGCACTCTGCAGTCCGCACCTAATATCCTTCCTCATTATCACAGCCAATGCTTATTCTGGCAGCTGCATGAACTGGACTTGAGTTCAGTGATTTCCTTCATTTTGATGTGCTGTGTTAATTTTTCAAATTTGTGTTGGTTACTATTTTGGTGCGTGTACACTTACCCATTGTCTTGGTTTACCAAAAACATCCTGAATAACATAAACTCATGAATACCAATTATGAACATTTTAAATAAGCAAAAACAGTAAAGAATGTAGCATTGAGAAAATAGATTACCGACATAAATATCCTCCCTGAGTGAAAAAGCCAAGACTGGGACCACTGCTGAAGTTTACAGACAGAAAGAAAGAACCATTCATCTGTTACCTGATCCTTCATGAGGGAAAAATGCACAAATTACAAAGTATTTCCTTACAGAAAAGCCAAAAATACCTCCTAAGTAGAGTAAATCCCTAACTCTAGCCCCCATTTACATTACCAGACCTCATTATGTCTTTATGATCTCCCCTTAATTTAATTACTGCTGAAAGAAGCATAAACAGAGTCTGACATTGTGTTATGCTAAATTAAAATATTAAGTGTTCAGTGTTCAACTAAATCAAGCTCAGTGCCTCAACAATGGCATTAAAAAAGCTCAACACATCAAAAAGATGAATAAACATCTTCTCTAAACCATTTATCACTTCCAGCCTAAAAGCATTATTCCTAGTGCCAAACATATGTAAACATACCGGCACTGTTCATACTTTTTTCTACATTAAAATAAGATCATCATGGATCAACCTGTACTTTACAGTATAAGCTGTTTTCTTATATTTTAGATTATTCATTCTGCTTTTATATTTTACTTCATTAATTCTACTTATCATTTTTAGTAAAATATTTCTGTATTTTCCCAGCAAAGCTATCTGAGAACAGTTATAAACAGACACAGCACTGCAATATTCAATATTAGGTCTAATGACAGTCAAATATTGGTATCAAAACATTTTCTTCCTAACTTGAAAATCTATGCAGTATGCCCCTAATAACACCTTAGCAATTGCTAATAACCCAGTTCAGATTTTAATCATAATTAAATTCTTTATCTACTAAAATTCCAGGTTCTCTAAGTTTATCATCACTCTGTAGAATGGCATTTTCCAATGTATAGGGAAAGCAAGGATTTAAATAGCCAAAGTCTAAGACCTTGGTCTTACTTGCTTTAAATGTCATATACTTACTATGTGCCCATGCCTAAAAATTATCTAAGTACCCTTGCAGAACTGCTTTGATCTTTTAGTAAATTTTCAGAAAAAACAATTTTAGTATCAACACCAAATTTGCTTAATAACACATTCCCATGAATCAGGAAATTGGACATAAGGATGTTAAACAGAGCCTGAACACTGAGCTCTGAGATACGCCAAGTATTAAACTTTTACATTCAGATACAATACCCTCAGCTTTAATCCCAAATGTCCTATTTGCCAGACATTTATTAATCCATCTATCTATAAGCCAGCATATGCCCAGCTTTGATAGACTAAAAATAAAATCACCACAAGGCACAGTATTGCTTGCCTTAGATAAATTAATATAAGTTACATCAACTGCCAAATTACTGTCCACCGGCTCATTTAAAGCATTTACTAAAAATCCATTATTAAACTAATTGAGCAATAATTGCCTATTCTATTGAATGTACTACCTTAAAAAGAAGGATAGCAAAAGCTGTTTTATATATATATATATATATATATATATATATATATATATATATATATACAGGGTACTTTCCTCCTATAATGCACTTTGGAATAAACAGTACAAACACTGTATAACAGACTTTTAAATCCTTGAAATAAAATTCCCATTAAGGCTGTCCAAGCCTAAAGTAGAATTTGATTTACTAGCTCTTAATATCTTCTGCATCATTCCTAATGTTATACAAGGGCAATTTGTATCTTCTGTCAAGGGTAAAGGTGACATTATTATATAATAGCAAAGATTTATCTGCAAAAACTCCTGCTTAATGAATCTAATTAGTAATAATTTTATAAGCCTTCATAACATTAACAATTTGATTAATGTCTAACCTATAACCCTTTAACTGCCTATATAAGGCCTTATAAAATTTTGAAATAGTAACTGGTCTAAGCGGGTCTATATTACATCACTGAAAGCTTAAAAATGTGAACGGTGATTAATCGCCCCAATGTAAGTGAAAGCTTACAATTTCAAACTGTCAGAACAGCAATTTTTTTTCCTAGGGAAAAAAATAAATCTCTGTTCCAACAAAATAAATAAATAAAATACTTTAAACATTACATTAAGTGGGGGGGGGTTTCACCCCCCACACCCCTGCTACTTAAATATACCAACTCCGAGACCGCACTACAGTTCTGAAAATGGCAAAGTAACAAAGCAGCCAAGCAGATTCTTTCCCAGGGAAAGAATTCACTTAAGAGCCGCTTCGATATTTTGCCGTTTCAGGCTTTTGAGTTCAACCAAGACGCATTCGAAAGAATGCGTCTTCAGTCTTCTAATAGGGAAGCAGTCTAAGCTCATATTTCTTTCTTGAAAATTTCAGCATACACTTGCACCTTGTATTGATCTCTTGATACTTGGTTTTATTTATTCCATTTGGGATTCCTTTTGTATTTCAGTCAGCACTCCTACTTTCTTTTTTAACTGTATCAAATTTAATTCCCTACTTACTTTACAAACAGGAAATATACCTCCCAATGGAACAATTAATATAGTCATAGAATATATCCCAACAGTCTTGTAATTTTTTATCCTTCAGTTCTTCCTGTCACTTCCAATTGTTGTATTCAAGTCTATATAATCAGCTTCAGAAAATTTCAGAAACTATTTATTTTTAGCACCAAATCTCTTCTTTAACTTGGTGGCATACCAACACACACAAATGGGTCTGATTAATGTAGCTTATTTCTACTAGAACTGTACTCTAAACTGCTATGAGCCCAGACGACATTGAGTGTATTATTATCCTTGCAGGATCTTATGCCAATGAGATATACCCATGTTCAACACTACTTCTCAGCACTTTGGAAATAATATCCCTATCAATTGTATTACCCATCCAATCAACAAAAGGAGCATTTCAAGTCACCTACACCCATATCATAATAATTTTAAAACAACTATCCAAAGAGTCACAAAGCTTTTCTAGCTATTTTCTAGTTTTAGATGGTGATTTATAAAAGAGAGCTATGTTTCAATTAGATGAATCATCATTAATGCTAACTTCTATAATTTTTCAATCAATGTTAGATAGCTTAATTGAAAATTTAAAACAGAATTTGACATATATAGAACCCCATCTCCTATCCTGTGACTCTTAAAATGATGATGCCCTATTAAGCCAGAAAGTGACAACGGCTTAATTATATCACTATATCAGATTTTGGTAGTAAATATATAATCATAATTCTGACCCTCTATTCTAGAGTCATGATCCTTAATTTTTTTATTCATTCAAAAAAAAAAGCCAAATGAGAACCCATAAGAAAGATCTAACCTAGTTTTAGGATTCCAGCTCTACAAACTACTCTAACTCCACAAATTTGCTACCTTTGCAGCTAGACTTCATGAAAAACCTCCAAGTATAAACTAAGACTCTACTTACAACTCTCGTTACTCCTAAAACCAAACTCCGCAGCACTGCACATACTTTCACCTCTCAGACACCTACTTGTTAGATTTTATTAATATAAGGCTGAAATTAATTATGTTGTAAATATGCTGAAAGAAAAGGCTTGCTTAAATGCAGAAACAGAGTTTAGTAATATGTGATCAGCAGTCATACTAAATGACCATGGCTTGGAAAAGGAATCTGCTGAATGGACATTTTTCCCTTACAGACTTAAAACCAGGATGTATGCAAGAGCAAAAATACAAAATCTGCTTTTAAAGAATGGACATTTTTCCCTTACAGACTTAAAAACAGGATGTATGCAAGAGCAAAAATGTAAAATCTGCTTTTAAAGAATGGACAATAACACTGTGACAATGTGTTTCCTCAAAATGTGTTTTCTGCATGAAAAACAGGACATAACACAAGAACAGATGTTTTTATACAAAGATCCAAATAAAATACAGGATGTTCACACTGTCAGAAAAGCTGATCTCTGGCAATGTGTTTTCTCAAAAATATGTTTTTCTGCATGGAAAACAGGATATGCTTATCAGCATTGGCACAAGAACAGATGTTCTTATACAAAGATCCAAATAGAATACAGGACAATGTGTTTCCTCAAAATATGTTTTTCTACATGGACATCAGGACACTGTTACAGGATATTCACACTGTCAGAAAAGCTGGTCTCTTATAAGACATTCTTAAACAAGGAAGCTTAGTATTGTTTCTACAGGATGAGCAATTCTCCAAAATAGAATATCAAGAGGAAATGTATATGTTTATGCATGACTAAAAAGTGTATATAAAGAGCTGTATAAATCCAGTTATGTTAGAGATATGGTAGGGACTCATTTGTCCTAAGGTAAATGTTATATCTCTCACATCATCTGTACTATATGAGAAGTAATGTTGGAACAGTACTTTAAACTGCAACGTTGTTCCATTTGGTTTATTATAAAAAGTTATTTGTTACTGCTCTCTAAAGTTGATGCTGCAAAGTATATTCTCTCATCAGTGTATATTCTGCAAGTTTCTGTATGCAACAGACTGTGAATGCAAATATAACCAGACCTTGAATTTTAGCAGAATCCAGCCAGCAAGACTGAGTGTCTTAAGAACACTTCAAATCCATCCTATAGCAAGTAAGCTCTATATAATTTTTTCAATGGCAAGCTAGCCTGCATTTGAACCTACAATCTGCAATTCAAACACAGGGGGAGTGATGGTAAGCCCTGCAGAGGGTCACTTCAGTTAAATTGCAGTAACTAACATTTGTACGTATGTGTAAATCCTAAACAGAAGTATTCCAGTTTATGCAGCTTGCAGTAGTAACGTTTTTTAGACGTCTACAATCCGGAGTGAGACTAGTTCAAGAAATTTGCAGTGCCATAAATTCTTCAAGAAAAGGTGAATGTCCACTAGCACAGTAGTCCACTGCCTGTTGTGCTTCACCAGCTTCTCAAGTGACTCTGAAAAAATGTCTAGCCATCTGCAATAACAGCTTGATCACCTGTTTTCTTGCTAACTGGTAAGACTTTTTTTCTGTGTCACATATTTAGTGTGGATGATGTTAAACAGTTTGTATATTTTTTAGAGAGTTTGTATATTCTTAAGACAGTTTGTATATTCATACATAGTTTGTGTATTCCTAGACAGTTTGTATATTACTAGATAGTATGGATATTATTTATAATTCATGCAGGAGTAAACCAAACTTTAGTAAATTGCTATATTGGTATACACAGCACATTCGTAAATGTAAAACCTTATTAGGGCAGGTTGATAGTAAGGCATTATGCAAATGTATTACAATATTTGACTGGTATCTCAAAGAAAACCATGTGAAAAATGACAAATGTTTAGTGTGTGCTTCAACAAAAACTGCATTTTGTGTATTATGCCATAAAATAATATTGCATCATATTGCTAAAAAATAGACTGTAAAGACAGATCTGTTCATGATAAAGAATTAACTAAGGGTAAAGTGTTTCCATTACATTCTGATATTGAACAGTTATGTCCTGTCACCACATGTGAGTCAAATCAGTTACTGATAGAACCCCTAGTACATTTTGTTACAAAGGAATGTAGTAAACTTCTAAAACACAGACACAATGAGTTCAGGAAGCTTAGACAAGTTATACATACATCTTTTCAAAAGTGCATAGGAGAACAGCTTACTAAAGAATGTCAGAAAGACCATGCAACATTACTGGAAATTCAACAGCAGTTGCAGGATAAAGGAAATAAATTAGCTGAACTGACAGAGACTGGGAACTTCCTGCATACACAGTTAATCTGTGCAAAAGAAATATATTTTATAATATGTTTATGTTTTGAAAATGGTTAAACATACATGGTAGGATGGTAGGATCTGATGTCTGGACAAATCATTCTTAAATGTTTTACTTTCATTCAGTTAAAGCAAGACATCTATCAGTACTACAGTAAAGTAAAGCATATGAATGCCATTCATTAGCATAGTCAAAAGGTAAACAAAACTGTTCTAGTGTATTATAATGTATAAAATTAAATGAAAATAGATGAGTAAAAATTTAAAGTCACAAGACATGACATGCTTGTATAAAGATATACATATACAAGACAGACATGCATGTGTGTTCTTTTCATCTAGAGTACATCTGTTACAATACCCAAGAATAACAGGCAGACAACAGCAAATATAAATAATATAAATATAAATGTGTTGGTTAAACTA
The DNA here is from genome assembly GCF_019279795.1 of Protopterus annectens. Classification (NCBI taxonomy): domain Eukaryota; kingdom Metazoa; phylum Chordata; order Ceratodontiformes; family Protopteridae; genus Protopterus; species Protopterus annectens. Next base: position 534,826,983 of record NC_056739.1, read on the forward strand.
ATATCTATTTTGTTTTTTACAATTTGTTTATAATTATACAGTAACACCAAACAGTTAAAGTTCTGAATTTTAAAAAGAAAATCACAGATGGTATTATTCAAACAGTTTTTGTAAAATTAATGGCAGGACAGTTAAATAGTTAAATAAATAAAAAAATATATTGAAATCCATGTAAGCTAATTGTAATGTAGTATAAATGCATAGTTATGCAAATCACAATCACATTAAAGGAAAAATGCCAAAACAATTAACTATAGTTTATAGAATATAAAATGTGAGCTCAGACCTTCCTAGACTGAATGAATAGTTACAGGAAATGCTGAAAAGATAAGATAAACAACAAGACTGATTGCCAGGCAAGTAGCTTGAGTTTTTCTAAAGCATCATTGTTATTAAAACATAATTGTTAAAATGTTTACAGGCAACACTATTTGCTAATTATAATAAAGTCACAATTGTGCATAGATGTCACTGATAATCTGTTTGCAAGTAAATGTTAAAAGAGAAGAAAAAAAACTCAGTTGTATCAAGTACAGCCAGCAAATGGGCTATAGTATACATACAGTTCAAATCAATTGTGCAGGAGGGTGCAAATACCTACTAGAGGTAGTAAACAGCAAAAGCTGTATAAAACAATTATCAAATCAGACAGGGGTCTATAGTTTGGTAACCTAATAAAATAAATGTATAACCAAAGTGTTGGGCTGACATACATTCTATTCTCACAGCATAAAGCAGATAAACAATAGTGCAGTACTACAGGGGGAGGGGTACTTTCTCAGTTTTACACTGACTGTATAAGCAGTACTACACAAGGGTCTGAAATAAAGCTATAGAAAAATAAACAACAAGGGTCTGAAATAAAGCTACAGAAAAAATAAACAATAAGGGTCTAAAATAAAGCTACAGGAAGAAATATCTGATTCCTTCTTGACAATACTCTTTTATGGGGGGAAAAACAGGTATTAGTGTATTAGAAATACTGGTAAACTGGATTAAACCTGACAGGATAAGATATTTTACAAGTTGTTAATAGCTATCATAATGGTTATTATTGTATTGTTTAGTATTAAATTGTATTTACAACCTGTTAAACTGTAAAGCTATACAAGAGATGGTTTAAAAAACAAGAGATGGCTTAAAATTGATTACAGCTATACAAAAGAGAGTAAAGATATGTAAAAAAATTGAACAAGATTGGTCACTATTTTTAATATGTTTTTGGCAAAACAATGTTGGTATAAAAACGCATCAATGTTTCTAATTGCTGAGTATGTAGTTTAAAATAACAGGACATATGGATTTGGTATCAGTTCCACTAGATATTTCTAAAGAGACAAACATTTTCCATGATTTTGCTTAATATTAATGTTATTAAATTTGTAAGATTAGACTAAATGTACTTTACAGTCTTTGTATGTACAAATGTAGAAACTTTCAGTACAAATGATAGTCTTTGTATGTACAAATGCAGAACAATTCAGTACAAATTAAATTAATGTCTAGTAATGAATATGTGTGAAAAAAACATATTTAAAGAAAACAATGGGTCCAGGATACCTACTAGATTGAAATGCAGGAACAGCAAACAGTCTGTGTAAATACATACTGTACAGGATACATCGTAATAAGTTCAAAAGTAATTTGTCAAGTTATAATATCATTGGTTTTACCCCAGTAAAATAATTGCTTTCAAATATTTATTATCTAAACCCAGTTCAGTACTTTACCAAGATGTTAATGGGCAGTTCAAAGACATGACCACAATGTTATGGTTAAAATGACATTGAAATTGTGTGTTTTCAGTAGTGTATAAATGCTTGCAGTAGCACATAGTTATTGTCTCTTATAGTTAATTCAACAGTTGCAAAGAGTTAATGGAACAGTTTTAAGTCATAAATTAAATTCTGTGATTGCAAAAGAATAAATTGATCATGTTAAAAAAAATAACATTAAAGCAGACACAGCTCATAACTGATAAAAAATATTTTCACAGAATGGTCTGCAAAAGAAAACGTTTGAAATACATTCAGTTTTTGGTAGTAATACTTTAATATCATTGTATTAACTATGTAAAATTGCATTTTGATTTGTTGTATCAAACTAAAGGTTTGTTTCTTAATGTGGTTTCTATATAAAATGTTTTGAGTATGTTTAAAAACAGAGGGAATTGTTAGATTTTATTAATATAAGGCTGAAATTAATTATGTTGTAAATATGCTGAAAGAAAAGGCTTGCTTAAATGCAGAAACAGAGTTTAGTAATATGTGATCAGCAGTCATACTAAATGACCATGGCTTGGAAAAAGGAATCTGCTGAATGGACATTTTTCCCTTACAGACTTAAAACCAGGATGTATGCAAGAGTAAAAATACAAAATCTGCTTTTAAAGAATGGACATTTTTCCCTTACAGACTTAAAAACAGGATGTATGCAAGAGCAAAAATGTAAAATCTGCTTTTAAAGAATGGACAATAACACTGTGACAGTACGTTTTCTCAAAAATATGTTTTTCTGCATGAAAAACAGGACATGGCACAAGAACAGATGTTTTTATACAAAGATCCAAATAAAATACAGGATGTTCACACTGTCAGAAAAGCTGATCTCTGACAATGTGTTTTCTCAAAAATATGTTTTTCTGCATGGAAAACAGGATATGCTTATCAGCATTGGCACAAGAACAGATGTTCTTATACAAAGATCCAAATAGAATACAGGACAATGTGTTTCCTCAAAAATATGTTTTTCTACATGGACATCAGGACACTGTTACAGGATATTCACACTGTCAGAAAAGCTGGTCTCTTACAAGACATTCTTAAACAAGGAAGCTTAGTATTGTTTCTACAGGATGAGCAATTCTCCAAAATAGAATATCAAGAGGAAATGTATATGTTTATGCATGACTAAAAAGTGCATATAAAGAGCTGTATAAATCCAGTTATGTTAGAGGTATGGTAGGGACTCATTTGTCCTAAGGTAAATGTTATATCTCTCACATCATCTGTACTATATGAGAAGTAAAGTTGGAACAGTACTTTAAACTGCAACGTTGTTCCGTTTGGTTTATTATAAAAAGTTATTTGTTACTGCTCTCTAAAGTTGATGCTGCAAAGTATATTCTCTCATCAGTGTATGTTCTGCAAGTTTCTGTATGCAACAGACTGTGAATGCAAATATAACCAGACTTTGAATTTTAGCAGAATCCAGCCAGCAAGACTGAGTGTCTTAAGAACACTTCAAATCCATCACACCAAACAGTAAGCAGCTCCATGTAATTTTTTCACTACTCTTTGGCAAGCTCTCCTCATCAACATTAAGGAAAGCAACACTTTCCAAATTCAGATTGCAAATCAGAAAATACTTCTTCTCCAATCCAAATTCTCCTGCTTTAACACAGAACATATCACTTAACCCATCTCCTTTCCAAGTTTGTTCTCCTCTCTCATCATTTACCAAAGATTGAACCACTTTAGAAACTAATTTATATATTGTACATTACACTCTGCTTGATTACACATTGTACTGTGCTTGCCCACTAGGATGTATTTACACCATTTTTTATCTAATTAGTCTGAAGTATTCTGTTATTGCTTACATTTCTTTATTTTTTGTTTGTGAGATATTTTGTATTTCACTTGGCTGAGCCTGAAGTTGGTCAGTATTGATTCATGCACTACCCCAATAAACAAATATAAATAAAATAATTCAGTCATTACTTGATAAACATTTTATAGTTTTACATTTCCTAGATACATTGGAACCTATTTCAACTTCTGCCTTAAAAAGGATATGCTATTTCAGTTAACAAATATCATGTTTTTCCTATTCCTAAAGTGGCTGAGATGCAAGTGATCAGTGCTGCAAGAAGTTGCCATACACTTACACTTTTCAGTTACTTAGTTGTTAATGAAACTTTCCTTTTAGGATTATATTGCAACAAAACAAGGCCCAACTTGCCACTGTACAGTTAAGCATCATTTCCCAGTGAGGTACTTTTATACCCTTACTGAAATCAAATAACTACCTGTCCCAAAATATTATTATATAAAACATGCATCATTTGGGTCTACTCCTACTCCTAGGGTATTAATTCTAAACATCATAAAGTTCAAGAAATGCTCACAATCATCACAACTGCAACACTCACCATGAAGGGATTTCAGAAACTTAAAAGCCTGGAAATCAGTTCCGAAACATCTGATCCACAAGCTCTTTGAACCCTTTCCCATTCATATCAATCTTTACTCAAGGAGATCTGGTTGTTTCAGCATATCAGACTATTGCCTCAATAGGAACAGTTCAAATAATGATGCATCAGTGGTCAGTGACAATCAGAGGAGCCACAAGTTGTGTATTGAGTGTTTCCTTTTTTCTTCTGAAATGGCTCAGTAACTTTGACATCAGAGTGCTCAACATAACTCTTTGTCATTTTTGAAGTAGGAGACATGGTTATAAGATGTCATATGTTTCACAGTAAGGACCACTTTGCTTTAGCAATCCAGATCTAAAATATGTCCATCGTCCATGCGAATTGTCACTCTTTATACCAAGTCCTTATCTGTCTCCTGGAACAATATCCTCCAGCTTCCTGCAGTATTAGGTGACTAGTCACTGTCTATATTAATTGCATGAATGCTATTGAACAGAACTATTCTGTCCTTCCCCTTTAAATGTGAGATACAGGACTCCATTTGTAAACATCATCCCATATGGATAGAAGGAGAGGTGAACTGAAACAAAAAGATGAAAGGCTAATAATGGTGGCCCAGGATACTGGACTATGTACACATTGGTTTACAAAGTCCATTGAACAAGTGGCAAAACAGACAAATGTAAGGTCTGTAAAAAAAGAATTGGAAACAGTTGTTCACTCTGCTACTGGGTATGTTACACTCATGACAGAGGTTCCTGTATACTGAAAGGCACAATAATGTGGCAATACTATTGCAGTGAAGATTGTACACACACTGCAATATAGAAGTGGTTGAGAAGCATTGGGAACATAAAAAACAAAGCATTATAGAGAATGATGAAGTGGACATCACATGATATCACCCATTACCAACAGATCAAAAAAATAGAAATGAGAAAACCAGATATAGTACTCAATGTAAAAGAGAAAAAAGTAGCATTAATTATTGAAATTGCTACACCCAATGATTACGGTCTGTGATGTATAGGCATACAGACTGAAAGTCATAAAATACTAGGATTTGTAGGCAGAAGTTATAGCAATGTGGAAGAAAAATATCCAGATAGTTCTAATAGTAGTAGTAGCAGCAATAGGTCTAATAAAAATAATTTACAGTTGTACTTAAACATGTTATCAAGACATGTAACTCCATATGAATTACAGGAGGAGTCAGTTCTGGGTACATTATGGATGCTGCAAAGAGCAGTTTAGCTAGCATCAAAGACTGAAATAATACTAATTATATGAACTTTAATTGTACCCTGACTTAGGACTGGGGACCATCCCCATCAGGTTATTAGAAACCCAAAAGACTTGGAGAAATTAAACTAGAGGAACTCTTTAAGGCCAAATAAGATGTAAAACTATAAAATGTTTGTCAGGTAATGCTAGAAGTTTGAATAATAAATTCAAGGAAGTTTAGGCTTAGGTTTATAAAGGTTCAGCATTCAACATTATAATGTTCTTTTGAAAATTGAATTTGCTGAAAAATTGCATAACTTCTATCTCTTTAACTTTTTGTATCTCTTGAGCTATTTTTCTTGATCATTAGCCTCTATTAAATTTACCAATGTTGACTGTATTGTATTGTTTATAATATAGAAAAGCACTAAACAATTATTTCTAACACTGCACAAGTATCAGAATCAGAATCACATTTAGTAAGTATGCACACATACAAGGGGTTTGACTCCGGTTTCAGTGACTCTCCAAGTCTGAATTACATAAATGACATACATACAATTGCCAATTGTCTCATCCCAAGGTTCTAAGACCCAACCTTTAGCCATATATGTTGATCATAAATTGAAACAGTTTCATAGTAAGTATACCCATATTTTGATAGCTTCATGGGATTTTCTTCAAAAAATGGGAAATTGTCCATATAATAACGGATATATATTTATAACTATTGATGTCAGGGATCTGTTCTCAATAATACCTCAGGATGAAGGGATGAGGTGGTTTGAAGAGATAATAATTGGAATGGACTTTCTTACAAGTGACGATTTCAAGTTGGTTTTAGAGAATATGGAACTTGTCTTAAAATATAATTATCTATATTTTTCAAGGTGAATACTATCATCAAAAAGAGGGTGTTGCAATGGGGTCAGCGTGTGCCCCGATATACACCAATATTATTATGTTATATTGGGAATTGAATTTTGTATTCACTTCAGCATACAACAATTATATCAAGAAATATTTTAGATTTTTGGAAGACATATTTGTTGTATGGGATGGATCTGTAGAGAAGATAGACAAATTTATGGATTTTATTAATCATACTACTACCTTTTTGAAATTTACCTATCAGTTAGATAAAAATAGTATTCATTTTTTAGATGTAAAATTGGACAAGGATTACATTAATATTAATTTAATATCTACAGGAAAGAACATTTCTCTAATGCATACCTTCACTATGAAAGTGACCACCCATATTTTTTGAAAAAGAATATAGTTAAGGGACAGATGATTAGAATGGCGAGGATGATTACGAATGAAAATGATTTTAACAAAGAAATTGATTATGTAGAAAAGATGTTTCAGGAAAGAGGATATCCAGTGGAATTAATTGGGAACGTTAAGGAGTATGTATATAAAGGGAGAATAGACAATATTTATGTTCCTCTTTTGAAAATGAATAGTGGAGTTTCTTCCAGTATAACCAATTCAAATGAACCAGATACTAAAGGCATCCATAATGTTGACAACTTACCCTATCTTACACTTACTTATCATAAAGGAATGGGATGGTTAAGGAAATGTATAAATGAAACGTGGGGTATGTTTAGGGAAATGTATGCAAAAACAAACATCTTCCAGGACAATATAAAATACAGTTACAGGAGGAACAAAAATATTAAAAATATCCTTGAACAACAGAAAATTATGGATAATATTTATGGTACGAGTAAAAAACATGGAACTTTTAAATGTGGAAGATATGTCCAGTGTTCTTATATTGCAGGACAAAAGGAAATTGCATTGCCCAGTTTAGGAATAATTTTGAAAGCTAAAGGATATAGTAGTTGTTACACCAGGGAGTTGTTTATTTGTTTTTTTGTAAAGCATGTTGGAGTTACTATATTGGGAAAACTGAGAGACATCTGAGGGCAAGAATATATGAACACATTAGAGATATCAACAAACAAAATGAAAATAATGCCTTATATAGACATGTTTTGACTTGTAAAGAAGCGAATTTTAAATTTTGGGTGATAGAGGAAGTTAAACACCCAGATAGAGGAGGAGATTGGGAAACAAAACTCGAGTATAAAGAAATGATGTGGCAGCTAAGATTGGATGCATGTGGAGGGAAAGGTCTTAATGACCATATATCCATTACACCTGTTTTAAACATTTTTGCTGCTGATCCCAAGAAAAATAGAAAAGGAAAAACAGTGAACCAATAAGAAATAAGAAAAAAGATGAAAAAAACAAGTTTATGGATCAATTTTATACGTCTTTTTATGTATGTTTTAATTGATGTATTTTTTAATGGATCTTTTATGCATTTATTTATGAATGTTTTTAGCATTTTTTTGTGCATATATAAGATTTATTTATCTATTCATACATTAGGTGATTTTTTACAATATATTTATATATATATATATATATATATATATATATATATTCATATATATATATATATATATATATATATATATATATATATATATATATATATATATATATATTATATATATATATATATATATATATATATACATATTTTTATTGTTATACTATTTATATTTTTATAATATATATGATGGATTTTTATAAGTATATTAGTTCTTTCAAATGGTTAAGGAATATTAGTATGTATATTTTTCAATTAATACCATCCTGAACCCCAGTTTGAACAATATGTTTTTGTTACCTTTTGTTACTACTTGATTGAATACTGTCAGAACATACACAGCTTCTAAGGAATGTAGCCCTTTTAAGAAATGGTCTTACAAATCAATCAATTAATTAATTAATTAATTAATGTATTTATGCCAGCCCACTTTTTGTTGCTGTTGTTTTTGTATATGTGTTGTTTTTCGTCTATTTTAATCGACTCTGAAGAAGTCTCCGAATAGGAGACGAAAGCACTTAGTCGACATTCTGGACACTGTGGAGTTGTCTTGGATTTATTAAAGCTTTCAGTTTTGGTTATCCTTCGCTGCTTACCTTGCATCGTATTTTATGGTTCAGGACTACCTTTATTGTTCTCGGAGCAAGTGTCTTGACATACATACAACTATTAAGAGCAAGACAAACGACATACATGCAACTATAAAGAATAAGACAAAAAAGTAAATATACATATACATTTACATATACATATACATATACACACAAGGTGCATTTATACATGCAAGTTAAACACAAGTATTAGATAAAGCTAGTTTTATTTAAGCAAAATAGCACTGCCAGTAATAAAACCTGACTAGACTCTAAAATACTGTGCCATTTCTAGATTTTACCAATCATTTTAGAGACTTTTGTTTGACAAGGTATTAACCAGCTTCTTCATCCAGGACAATCTACCACTCCAACCCCAACAAATTACATCCCAAAACCACAAGAGACCATAGCTAGTGCCTTTAATAATTTCTTTACTGAAACAATCCAGTCTCTCACTAACCAACTCAATCCCATACACTCTAACTCCACCACTAATACACCCTTGACTAGCTCCTCCACTATCATACCCACTACTCACCACCCCTTCAACTTCCAACCTGCCTCTACCACTCTAATTTGGTCACTAATTAAAAAAAATGAAACCCACCACCCTATCTGCTGACATGCTCCCAGCTGAGTTCTTAAACATAGCTGCTGATGTCATAGCATTTCCCATATCTATCCTGATCAACAGGTCCCTAACTTTTGGCTCTATCCCCCCATCTGGAAAATATCCCATGTTATCCCACTTCACAAGGGTGGAAGTTTCACAGAATTATCCAATTACAGACCTATCATCATTCTTTCACCACTGGCCAAAATAATGGAAAAGTGCGTCCACAAACAAATTATGTACCATCTCATACAGAACCAAATACTGGCTGTCTCTCAGCATGGCTTTAGGCCACATCTTAGCACCACCTCAGCTCTCCTTTCCTTCACTAATGCCATAAATCTAAACAGAAATAATAACTTGCTGTCATCAGCCCTCTGTCTAGACCTTTCAAAGGCCTTTGATATTGTCAATCACCAATTACTCATCCACGCTCTGAAATCTGTTTCCCTGGACAACCATACTATACAGTGGTTCCATTCCTATCTGAATGACAGACAACAAGCCGTACTTTGGCAGGGAAAACTATCCACTCTGTTACCTCTCACTCTTGGAGTTCATCAGCGCTCCATTTTAGGTCCTTTACTCTTTTTCATCTTTCTCAATAACCTACCCACTGCCATCCCAGATGCATCCTGCATCCAATATGCAGATGACTCCACCCTGATCTGCTTAGCCCCCCCCCAACAGCCCTGCAAACCCTAACCCAGGTACATTCAACGCAGTTGAAAAGTGGCTCTCTAATCACTGTCTTATGTTGAATCCCAATAAGACCAAACTGTTACTCTTTACCCCCACTTGCAGGTCCCCCCACTTTCCTTTACTATAACATTAAACAATGGCACCTCTATTTTGCCAGATATTCAAATCAAGCTCTTAGGGGTAATAGTAGACAATAATCTCAAATTCCACCTACACATCATTAAGACTATCAAAACCATTAACGAAAAGCTTGGCTCACTATATAGAAATAAACCTTTTCTAACCCCTACAGCTAGAATCGCTATCATCTGATCTCATCTCCTCTCTACCCTTCTATATGCTTCCCCTATACTCTGTAACCTAAACAAATCAGAACTTACCAAACTCTCTCACTGCTACAACCATATTGCCAGGTTCGCCACTGGATCAACATACAGGACACATCACTGCCACAACCTCAAACTCCTAGGGTGGCAAGAACTGCCAAGCTTAATACAGTTCAACCAGCTAATAGTAGCACATAATATTTTCAACCAGCCCGAGAACACCCCCGTCCTTAAAACTATCATAAAACCATACAGTAACTCCACAGAATTACGCTCATCCAACAAGCTGTTAGTCCAAACACTGAAAGCTAATAACTCAGCTGGTGACTCCCTATTTGTCAACTCCGTTGGGAAAACTTGGAACTTACTTCCAGCAGTCATTACCCTGGAACCCTCTCTATGCCTTTTCAAAAATGGCCTCAAACATTATTATAAAATGCGCTGGCTCTGTCCATGTTCCAACCCTGATTAATCCCCATAACAACTCCCTACCTCAACAGCAATGTACTAGCTTCTTGCTCACAAATGCTTGCAATGGCAATCTTGTTCTATACATTTCTTTGTAATATAGTGTTGCTGTAATCCACCTGTTAATTAACTTTTACATTCTATGACATACTGTTAAATTGTGGATCCCTCTTGAGGGACACACCTTGCTTCTTGTAAAATCTGCTTGTTATTTAACTGTTACTTGGGATGTTTGTTTTTGTCTGCTCAGTTGGAGCTTTTTTCCCCTGTCACGTTGTAAAACCCTTAACATGTATGCATGTTTTGTCTGTATGTTTGGAGCTTTTCTCCCTGGGCCTCCAGTCGGACTATCCCGGTCAACATATGCAAAATAAAAATAAATAAAATAAAATAAACTTTTCTTCTCCAACCTCACTAAATAACATCTACTTCCACTATATATTCTCCAACCCACCTTTGCCAACTGTCTTCATGATGATCTACTCAGTTTTTATTTAATCTCTAGCACTATTTTTTATTAATATTCTTATAAAATTGCAAGATAAATCTACTGACTCTTTGCTGTAGAGCATTAAAGGCCTGTTTACAACATAGGAACCAGGATTTGTTAAGCAGCCCTGTTACTGAAAGAGCTGATGGGAAGTAGGACAGTAATGAAGTTACCAGACATATAACTCCATATAACTTCATATGAATTACAGGAGGAGCCAGTTCTGTGTCTGTTCCCCTCTGTCTCGGAAGTTTCAGGGTACCATGCTGCTCGTACTGTTACTTGATAGCACAGTTAAGCTCACAAAGATCTAGTAAAGAGGATGGCACCTAAGGTAGATGATGTATCACTGAGTAGAGGGAACATAGTTTTGTAATGTCCTATTGGATGTCCTCGAAGGGTGGGTCTCCAGATAAGCAATTCACCACAGAGTTGGGAGATTAAACGCATAGTGCCCCACTGTATGCTCTCATGCATTGCAGAAAAGAATTTGAGCTGTAATTTCAGGTATTAGGACTGTGTATGGAAATATTTTATAAATCTTAGTGTGCCAATCACACTCATGGTCAGCTTGACCCTCGTCTCCGGTAATCTGGTAATCTATCCTGTCAAGAGTACTTGAAATCTATAGTTAACCTTCCTCTACTTAAAAAAATAATAGACAAACTTGCATATGGATATTCTTCCTTTGGAAATGACTGACACAATTTGATCAATTTACAGCAAGATCATGTTGGATTTCAACATTTCCACTAGCCTATTTTAGGCTAATGACCTTATTCCAGTCATTATGGACACAGACTTACTAATAGGAGTGTTGTTCACTGACAATAGAAAATCTTTCTGTCAGATAAATTATTTATTACATTGTGCAATCTATATTTCTTTTACAGTGAATTTATCTGAGTCAGAACCCCTGTCACAAATCATTGTATCTAGGTATATTACAGTAATACCCTATCATTGCTTGGCTAAACAGCAGCTCGCATTTCTAAACAATCAGTTCTGGGACTCTTCTCCTTTCCTTCTGTATTAATACTGTATCTTTATTTTCACTATTTCTTTGCTGAATCTAACACTGTATGTTCATCATATTAATCAGTAATGCAGTAGCCTTAGCTATATGGGTTATATCCTGCTAAGGATATAACAGCAAGCCAGCTTCCAAAGCTTTAGGGTATATTCTATTTGCCCAAACCATCAATCAGCTTGAGCTGAGATGACTAAAAGACAGGTTTGGGCGTCAAGCCCTTTAAAGCTTTTCTGCCATTGTAGAGAGAGCTCTTCTGTGGGCTTTGAAGATTAACATTCAGCTTGTGCTGTTCCTCTGCTGGGCAGATAAGTTCTTCTTTGCGGAAAACCTTTGGCATTAAAAAAATTATTTGTTTTATTGTACTTTCTGTTTAGGAAAGTTATTTTTTAAGTTAGGAGTTTGTGTCTTAATAGGCTGTCTTGAGACTTAACCATACTTTTAAAAAGGAGTGCTCTTTTATCCTATCAGTTTAAACATTGTTTGGAGTAATTAAAACATTTTTTCCTGTGGAGAAATTGTTTTTATTTTACTTTTGGGGGCTGGCAAAGTTTTTAAAGTGTTTTTACTATGTTTGTGTTTGAAAAAGTGACGTTTAAGCACTTTACATTTTTACAGCCTCTTGCTGCTTGTTTTCCTTTGGAAATAGACATCATTTTTGGCTTGACCATGGAACAAATTACAGGTCACTTGGTCAGTCCTTTGTCCAGCCACAAAAAGAAAAAGTTAAGCAAACAGCCTTTGCCACCACAGCATACTTGCAATTTGCCTCAGATGCAGGTGGGTGACTCTGCTCTATGGCTTGCTGCTCAAGCCACTCATCTTTTATACTGGATCCCATTCAAATGTCATGTATAGCCACTATATACCAGGGGTTAGTCATGTCCTCTTTGGCTGTTGAGATCCCCTCAGTGAGCAAGGGAGAGCCACACATGTTGATCCTGGGAGAGGGAACAGGGAGGCTTCCCTGTTTGGTCAGAGTGTTGCACACATTCCTGGGGAAGCTGCTGCTGCTATTAATAACATATTGGCACCAATGTTCTTGTCAAAAAGAAACACGAAACTAAACATTTTCTTAGACAAGAGTAGTTTGCTGGGTCTGGCTCATGGTTTAATTCAAGCTAATGGTCTTTTATTAAGGTGGTTTCTGGTAAAAGAAAGTGAGACTTCTGAAGAGATTCAAGTTTCTGAATCTGGGCAGGAAGAATTGACAGATAAAAGGTTTTCACTCGGTTTTCTGATTCAGACTCAGAGGATAGTTTAGTTTCTCATTCTCCCTGTGGGGATTCATCTTTCTCAGAGACTACTTCCAGAATGTTCCAGGGTTTTCAATGGGGTAACACTGAGGTTTCTCAGTCCCTCAGAAAATATTATGAGCTGTTACATAACGAATTTCTAGAACCTGTACACATTCCTCCAGTTCTTTCAGCAGTGGAGGATGTCTGTGTAACTGCCTTCAATTTTCCTGCTGTCAGTCTGCTGTCCCTAAAAAGGCAGATAGAATGCATAAAGTTCCTCAATCTTTTAAACATTATGCATTCATTGCAACCCTGAATCAACAGCTATTCTTAACTTTAATTTTTGCTTTCTTTTAATCCTACTGCTGTTAAATATTTGGTTAATTCCAGCCCTAGTCTTTCTGACAAGGATGTGAAGATTGACAAATATGGGAAAAAGTGTTTGCTTCTACAAATTTGTTTTTCAGAATTTTGAGCTGTCAGAGTCACATGTTAAGGTTTGTCCTGACTAATTATGAAAGTATGAAGAATATTTTGTCTGCAGATTCTCTGTATGCTTTAAATAATTTTTTTCATTTCACATGTCACAACTCAATTTTTACAGTGATACTTCTCCTGTTGCTATGGTCACGGGTACTGTTTTGAGGAAGTTTGCTTTGCTGTGTTCTCAGAACCTCTCTTATGATGTGAAAAATGTGATTTTAAGTTCTCCTTTCAGTAGAAATGTAGTTTTTGGCTCTTCTATTTTAGTTATTGCTGCAGAGGTTATCAAAAAGTGTGATGAAAGGGGCAAATTGATACAAGTAATCTCTAAGAGTTTTCAACCCTCCTTTTCCAAACATTCTAAGGTATTCTGCAACCCTTTTTACATTTTCAGCAAAAAATAAATAAATAAACAGACTCACCAAAATGCAGGTAAATTATTGTTGAAGAAATAGCAGGCAGGTTCCAAAAAGAATTCAGAAACCCTCCCAAAACCATGGGCAATCCAGCAAGTCAGAATGACTATGTAAGGGACCTTGTTCTCCTTCTTTTACTCTGTTAGTCTCTTTTCCTTTCCAGAAAGTCTAAATCTTCACTTTTCTCTTGGAAAACAGATTCAGGCAAATTGTTTTCAGATCATTCATCAAGGTTACAGACAGCAGTTGGAGGAAATCTTTTCTTTCCAGGGGGTAGTTCCGCAACCACCAGACCAAACTCCTCTATTTCCTCCTGTTCTTTCTTAAACCTGTTTGTGATAGTGCCCAAGTTCAAAATGTTCTTACTTCACAACCTGTTACCTCATTTTCCTTATTTAAGTTTCTTGGCAACACTAGATTTAAAAGATGCTTATCTTCCCGCCCCTATTCATCCAGACTTCAGATTTTTCTTAAGGCTTTGTGTATCTGAATTACATTATTAGTTAACCTTTAGATTATTCACTACACCAAGAATGCTTACAACGTAAGTATCTAGCTACAGTTGTCACTCATTGCAGGCTACAGGGCATCCACATTTTTCCATATTTAGGCAACATGCATATTTTTCCAGGAATTTTTCAAAGTATCAGGAATTTCTCACTTGGGTTAGAGATCTCTTTCACAAGCTGGGACTCAAAGAGAACATTCAGTCATTTTTGACTCCTTCACACAGGATCTTGTTCCTGGGGTGTCAGCTAAAGACTTCAGTTCAACAAGCTTTTCTTCCAAAGTAAAACTTAGATTTATATCCAGATGTATTTCTAAGGCTTTCCCCACAGACTTTGGCTACTGCAAAGGAATACCTCAATATTTTTAGTCACATAGCATTTATAATTCTTATGATAAGTCTGGCAAGATTCTACATGAGAAAGATACAATGGTATCTAAAGTCTCTTTGGTTCCATCACTGACATCTTCTGTCTTTTCAAATCCTATTGCTGTGGTTTTTCAGCAGAGAAATCATTTGGTGGAGACAACAAATTTCCTTAAATCCAGGTCTCCCATTCTCCCTCCCTTTTCCAAAGCAGTCAGTCAAGACAGATTTTATGGCCTCAGACTTTGCATGTGGAACAATTTTAGGAGGCAAAGAAATGCTGGGTGTGTGGGTCACCAATGACTGATGCAAGTACATAAATATGAAAATAATGCTTATTCCGATCAAGGCACTCAGCTCGCTGAATCATCTTTGGTCCTCTGGACCTCTTCAAGTTGTTGCAGACAATACCACAGTCATGTGGTACACCAATAAGCAAGGAAGAGCCAGGTCATATCCCCTTTGCAGACTAACCATGTTAGCTTGGAATATAGCTTCACAGCACAATCTCACTCTGCAGGTAACCTACATTCCATCAGAGCAAAATTATGTGGGAGAGAAGCTGAGCAGGTAAAGTGGTGACTCTCACAGATATCCATGGTACTTCTAAAGATTCATAAGGAATTCCCCCAAGATCATTGTAATGACTCCATTCTTTTCTGGGTAACAGTAGTTCGTTCTCTCCTTTTGGAAATGGCCAGAAGCAATTACCTCATGCTTTCTCACAGAATTGATCTACTAACACAAGATCAAAGTTGTTTTATACACCCCGACAACAGTCAACTTATACTGACTGCCTGGATGACAGGGTCCTAATTCTTTTTAGGCACCTGTTTACTGTGGATGTGCAACAGTTACTTATGGAGGTAAGATAGCCTGGTACTAAAAGGTCATGTATTAACAAATGTAAAAGGTTTTGTAATTGGTGCCAACAACATAACCAGCACCCTTTCAATGCTAGTTGTTCTGTTGGTTTACAATATTTTTGTGAGGTACTATCATTTGTCCTTTCTTACTCCTCCATCAAGGGTCATTCATTTTCCATTACAGCAAGTCTGCCTCTGGACCCATCTCTTTTAATGCATTCTTATGTCAAAATATTTTTGAATGGGGTTTTGCATCAGAGGCCTTCAAGAAAACTGGTGGCTCCTCCGTGCGATCTTAATTTTGTGCTGTTGAAGCTAACACTTGCTCCACCTGAACCAACGAATCTGGCTGAATTGATGTTCTTAATATGGAAAACTGTTTCATTGATTGCTGTGATCTCTGCAAGAAGAGTACCTAAGTTGCAAGCTCTTATGGTGTGGCAGGCCTTTCTCATTTTCCACAAGAGACATGATTACTTTGAGAACTAATAGTTTTTATGCCTAATGTGTTTCCAAGTTTAAACCAAACTATCCATCTAACCATTTTCTTTCCTGAACATAAAAAAATGAGGGAGAAAGGATACTTCATACCTTAGATGTCCACAGGCAGCTCAGATACTATAGTTACAGAACTAAATATTTCAAATCTTGAGATCTTTTCTTCATTTTTTTCAAAGGTAAGAAGAAGGAACAACCTGTGTCAAAATAGACTATTTCCAAATGGCTCTCTGAAGCTATTATCTTTTGTTATACTCACCATAACAAAACTATCCCAGGCAGGATTAAGACACACTCTACCAGGGCCTTGACTTCATTAATGGCTTTTTGGAAAAGATTGTATTCTAGAAGTATTCTAGAAGAAGCAACTTGGTCCTCTGTACATAAGGTTATAAAACATTACAAACTTGATTTTTCTCTTAGTATAGATTAGGCTTTGCTAGTACCATTCTCCAGGGGCTCCTGGACCCTTCCCCTTCCATCTATTCAAATATAATAAGCTAGGGTAATCAACTCATATAGCTAAGGCTACTGCAGCAGTGATCAATATGATGAACACAATAGAGTTATGTAAGTAAACTTAACATAACAGCAGATGTTTGAATAATCACTGCTGCAGTAACCATTGCCTCACACCATCACCATTATTTTTTGGTGTGTTGCTTATGTCAAGGTGTGAAAACATATTTTTTGTTGTTCCTAGTATTGTTCTTTAATTAATCATTTACCTCTCTCTGTCAGTTGGCATGAAAACTCTGAAGGGTTTGGTGACCAAACCTGTCTTTTAGTCAGCTCAGCTTGAGATGACTGATGGTTTGGATGTGTGATAGTTGCCCTGAAGCTTTGGAAGCTGGCTGACTGGCAGTTATATACCTGGCAGGATATAACCCATAAAGCTGAGGCTACTTCAACAGTGATCATTCAGACATCTACTGTTATAGTAAATCTACTTGCACAACTGTACTATTTTTGTTTATTTTATTAATTTTATCTACATCTTTTCATCATAGTACAGTACTGATCAAATATGACAATTTGCAGGCCCAGCTCATGTTGTAGTTACCACTGCAAAAGAGCACAATTACTGTAAAATAAACAGAAGATAACAATGCAAATGCAAGATGCCCAGTGGTACAGCATTACATGGAAATTCACAATCATAGCAATGTATTTTGTCAAGATATTGAGGTGAAGTAAGTTGGGTAATTCACCAATAGAAAGAGAACAAGTAGAGGCGTATCAGGAAAGTACAAAGGAGTCCAGTGTTAGTGGGGGAAAGTAAATGTGGAAACATTTATTTGTGGTTTAAAAATTCTAAACATATTACGAGGTGTTTGGTATATACAAAGTGCATATGCTGATTACCAGCTCATTTTACATGATGGATATTACAGTAAAATTTGAGCACTTCTGCAAAAAGATCTAAGCAAAACCATTGCCTAGATCTATAACTATGACTTCAAAGTTAATGTATCTAAATCAGACATTGTGTTCTTTGGTTCCATTACCCTTCTGGTTCATCTTCCAAACACCTAGGAGAATCCTTTAATTCATGATGTTAATTACAAATGTATGGGTATAAACACTGAACATTATTCAAAAGTATGATCTGCAATCCATAGGAAGGGATGACAGAGCAAATAGCATACTACTGTCATATGCAGACTACAAAAAACTTAGAATGATAGACCATATAGCAAAAAAGCCTGGAGATAATGTATGTTGTTACAGTCATCCATCCATCCAATGCTCTTGAGTTGTGTTTTACTCATATAGTGATCACATAAACAGCTAGATGCTAAAGAGATCCCATAAACAGCTGACACCACCAAAAGAGTTTTACTAATCAAGTAAGGAATTGGAGTAAAGTTCCAGGCCTTTCTTCTATATTAAAGAACATGTATGTTAATGAAGGTGGACAATATCAGTCATTATTCAGAAACCTTAAGACTTCTGTGTATGGGCTGCCTTCTTAGACATGGTTTTACAGAGATGCAAATGCAGTCTAGCCTCACAATATAGGCTGTCACAAGTCCTGATTGCCATGATAAGCTGATGTGTTGTTAAGCACTCTATAGCAGAATAACATCATTATCCAGCGAAATTACCCAGCAATGTGAAAATTATTTCACACTCACATACTCATAGATAAAGGAAATTTCTGGTCAGCCTAATGAGCACGTAACACCTAGCAGTACATCCTCACATAGTAGTCATGCAACAACTGTATGTCATCCTCACTGCCACCTACAGCCTGCAGCCTAGAGAAGATGCCATGAAGTACCTGTAAGAAAATGTATGCTGCTTCACATGAATTGCCGGTGAGGTGACTGTGTTTAGAATCCCTGCTTCTGTTGTCTTTGGAGAAGGTGAGGAGAAGAATGACAGGTAGCTTCTGCCACTGAAGCCACATAAAGCATACTAACATGGTCTATAGGGCACATAGCGTTATTACAATATATAGTGCACTGCATGCTATGGATTATACTGGACATGCATTCATTACAACTAACCATAAAACATGCATGACAGCAACCTCTGACTAGTTTGGGGAATCCTTCTACTAAAGCATTAATATTCTACAACCCCCAAATGTCATCCAGCACTGCATGGTTGCAGTAACTTGTCTTATGACAGGACCTGGGACATACAGTACACACCCATCCCCAACCATGTTGACCTCACCTGATCAATTAGTCCTGACATCAAACACATCTCAAAAACAATGGTGCTGTTTTGCAACATTAACTTATTTTATACAACCGATGCATAAATTCAAAGTAACTGAAGTTTGAACTTATATGGTGTACATGGAAAATACATGAAATATGAACCATGTTACCGTTCTTTTCTGTTTTTATGCTGCATTGTGCACCCAACTGCTCATTGGCTGCTGGCAGGACACCCATGGAAATGCTTGGGTTTTGTTGGGCATTGGTAAGTTACACTGAATATTAAGTACAACATGAGCACTATGGCAACAGCATGTTCAAATTTATACATGCATATAAAATAGAGAAAAAAGATGTAATGTACAAGTAAGATATCTGAAGTATGTACAGCATTAATACAAATATGAATTATCATGTAACATTACAGGGGTATTTCAATAAAACTGAGGTATGGTCTAGGAAATACAACATGGACTTTAATGTCAAGAAATCTTAGATTTATTATTTTAGTAGTAATAATTACACATACACATATGGAATAGGTAGAACTTTGATTCCAACTGATGATAACGTTAGGGAACCTTGGACCTGTTGTTGATAGGTGTGTGGGTTTTGAAGATAATTTATTGATGGCAATATGGAAATTATTATTAATAATTAATAATATTAATAATAGTTCAAGTAGAAATGCAGCTGTTCTATTGCCACTGTATTAAACAGCAGTTAAGACCAAATACCAAATGCTGTTTGCAGCTTGTGGGTATAATATAGGGCACATTCTGAGGATGGAATATATCCAAAGGATTTTTACAAAATAGACAAGACAAATGATTTATCACACTAAGATACAAAGGTTGGGATTGTTAACCATGAGTAACAGAAGTAACAGAGCCATAAGGGACAATCTTATTTTGATTTTTAAGTGTAAAAACAGTGATATAATGGCATCAACAATGAGAGTAGTGATTAATAAGTATTCTATAAATATAATAAGTTGAGGCAGACTAGTAGATGTGCTTAAGTTTAGTAAAGAAATAAGTAAAAACAGTTTATATATATAATAGCAAGAATATTGTGGAATGCCACTCCATACAAATAAGAAAGTTGGACAACTTGCAGATATATAAGAGGGAACTGGATGAACTAGTTATAAATAAGGTGTATGATCACACACTGGTAGGAGGAACACTCAAAGGGTACTAAAGAGTTTAAACATTTAACACTGAACACTGATCTTTGATTAATGCATCAATGTATAATTAGCAAACAGTCTAAGGTTTTGTATCAGCAAAAACAACTAAGTATGTGCTTTTTTATCACTGAAAGACAAGATCAGTGCAGAAATCTTTGATACCAAATTCTGCACGATACAAGACAAATTAATTAAAGAAAATGACTTATTGATGAAGCAGAAAATTTAAAAAGTTCCAAAGGGATCTCAATGATTACAAAAAAGGTGTGGTTTCTGTAAGAGTCACTGCCAAGTCTAAACATGAAGAGAACAAAGGGGCAGGATTCAACACAGGAAGTAATGTAACCAACGAAACTAACAACAATGAAGAAAGCGGATTAAGGAGATCTGAACGCCATGCCCAGCATATGACAGGAGGACTACAAACTGAGGTAATACATATGTCAAGTTCAGCAGTATCTAGTAATAATGTAAATTTTCAGTGGGTCCAGAACTCTCAAGCTGTGCATATATATCAAAAAGAAGGGAATGGCAGCAGAACTTGGGCAGAGGTGACAGCCTCGACTACAAGAGCACAGAACAGGGGGGTTCGAAAGAAACGATGGAAGAAACAGAGAAATTAAAAAAATCTCAGGTACTGATGAATGTTCTTTTAAAATTGTGAAACTGTCTTCCAAGTTGTTGAACAATGATATGTGTAAAGTTCTAAGCAAGGGCTGTAATTTTGTTCCGGCCGGTAGAGCTAATAAAAGTGATGTCGTCACTGAGCTTAGAGACTATACAAGGAAACTTAATTTTAAGTTTTTGCACAATGGACAAAGGAAATAAGATGTATTTTTTAGGCCCAGTGTTTATAACCCTCCACTTAAAAAGGAATTAGAGATTGTTTTAGTAACTACAGAGCTGCAACTAATCAAACTTTTGGAGAATCAAAGTCAGTATAAATATTATAATATGTCTGTTTTTGAAAGAAAGATGTTTTATGAGTTAATTAATGACAACAGCATATTGATCAGCAAAGCTGCTAACGGAAATTATTTGGTGCTGTTAGATAAAATGGTTTATGAGCATAAAATGTTGAATATGTTGGCAGACAATGTATATTACAAACCAGTAACTTTGCTAAAGTAAAAAAATCCTATTCTTCCATAGATTCACTTATAGAAGAGTGTTTTTTATACTGGGAGAATCACTGAAAAAATCAGAAGATATCTAAGGAATGACTCCCCTAGATTTAGTAGGATTTTTGGTTTGCCAAAAATCCATAAGGATTTGGACAACCCTCCTCTTAGGTCGATAGTTGCCAGTGAAGGTGGGAAAATAGAGGCCATGTCAAATTTTGTAGACAAACATTTGCAAAGAGTGGTGCAGTTAAGGAATTCTTATATCAAAGATGCATTTGATTTTGTACAGAAAATTGCAAATGTTAAGGTATTGGAATCTGATTTGTTAATTACTCTTGACATAACATCCCTGTATACTCTAATACTGAATGTAGAGGGAATGGAAACAGTCAGGGTAGAATTAATGAATTCAAAGCTTTTCTCAGACAGTACATTTGGGTTATTGATGGAGATGCTTGATGTTATTTTTAGTTGCAACTATTTTAAGTTTAAAAATTATATTTAGCATCAGATCCATGAAGTAGCAAAGGGTGCCACAATGGCGCCTAGCTATGCAAATATTTTTATGAATGGCCGGGAGAAAGCAAATGTACTGACATATTTGTTGAAAATATCATAATGTACAAACGTTTTACTGATGGCGTTTTTTTTTTTTTTATATGGCAAGGGAGAGTTGATTCTTTTAATGTGTTTTTAAATTATATTAATGGAATCAGTTCATATCTACAATTTACATCGGCCTGTGATGTGTCCAGTAATGCATGCTTACATGTGATTACATGTGATAATTCTTAAAGAAAATGGGAAGTTATATATCAGGATAAGTAAAAAGAATGTGTAAAATAATGCATATTTACATTTTAGTAGTAGCAGCCAAGAAATACAAAAGAAAATACAGTTAAAGGTCAACTAATGAAAACCAATAAATTGACAATGAAGGAAGAAGATTTTTGTCTATGAGGGTACCAATTTATGTAATAGGTTTATTAGCAGAGGCTACCCCGTGGATCTAGTAAAGGACACATTGAATAAGATGTGTAATATAAGGAAGAATAATAATTTCATTACACCCAAATCAAAAAAATTAAATTACAACATTTCAATGCAGATTACCAACAGTGTTGATGCCAGGGCTATTAAAGATATCATTAACAACAATTGGAAGATTTTTAAAAGCTGCCCAAAGGTTTATAACATAGTGGGAGAACTTCCAGTCTTTGTTCAGAAAAAGAGAAAACATTTAAAAAACTTTTTCCAGAGTAAATTAAATGGTAATGAGACTGTAAGTAGCAATAAATGGATGTTCAGATGTTTAGCATGTAATATATGTGAGTATTTGTATAAGGGTGTTAGAGAAGTATGTATTAATAATTTTAAAGTATGTATAAGAGGATGCTATCCTTGTAAATCAAACTATGTTGTCTATCCCATTATTTGTAGATCATGTAGCTCTTTCTATATTGGATGCATCATCATAAAATTGAGCAAGAGAATGTATAAACCTGCTACACTTAAAGAAATCCCAATCCCTCACAGACACACGCTCCAGGGATCTAAACCTTGCCATCACAGTGAACAAAACATGCTGGAGGGATAGGTTCCTGACCCAGAGACTCCCCAGACTCTGGAATAGACTGCCCATACATGTCAAGCAAAGCACCTTTTTGGCCATTTTCAAAAGGAACCTTGATGTTTGGATGGGAGATAGGAAATTCACCCCGGGGATCACGTCAGTCACCCTGCTAGATAGCAGTCCAGGAAAGTAAATAATGTGGGAAGAACTAGCCAGGGAATTGTTATGGCTAGGCTTGTATAGGCCCTAGGGCTGATAGCCTAGTACCAACCTATGAACCTATGAACCTATAAACATGCAATAGAACTGGGGGATGAAAACAATGTTTTGGGTAAGCATTATAAAACAAATAATCGTTATGTTGCTTTCAAATTTTTAGTGTTAGATGAAGTGAAAGGGTATGATGTTATTTTCAATGCTGAAGAAGAGTTGAGTTGACGTGAATATTTGTGGC
This sequence comes from Protopterus annectens, assembly GCF_019279795.1. Classification (NCBI taxonomy): domain Eukaryota; kingdom Metazoa; phylum Chordata; order Ceratodontiformes; family Protopteridae; genus Protopterus; species Protopterus annectens. The sequence continues at coordinate 534,850,385 of NC_056739.1, forward strand.
AAGATAAATTAAATGCTTCCTACCCACCATGATTAAATAGCCGGGAAGACTTTGTAGCATATTTGAAAGGGAAGGGGTTAAAACATTGAGCATATTGGTCATGTGATGTTAACTAATTGGTTGAATGCATATGTAAATGAGATTGTAATGGTGTGTATTCATTCTGATGAAGACTCGTTATTGTAGAGACAAAAGAACTTACTGAATCATTTGTGAATAAAGTTTGGTCGATTTTAAGCCATTTTTTATTTATTTTACTACTCAGTTCAGCTTATACTGTTTTTTTCTTTATTTTTTTAAACAACTAAGTATTCAGATATTGAATGTGCCATAGTATATACTAGAGGTTTGCTATCCCTTGCCCTGAAAGCATGTACAGGCTGCTTCATTAGCAAAGCTTTCCTTTAATTTAGCCATATTTGTTTTTGAAGTCTGTTGTTTTCTCATCTCTAATGGAATGTGATTCCAAGTAGAGCAGCCCAAGTTTAGAAATTGACTCTCCACTATGGTGGTGTAAAGGGGATGTAACAAGGGTTAGCATTTCTTTAAGAATATCGTTGAAAGAACAAATTTGTTGTCTAATGGAAAATGTTGTGTTTAAGGGGGGCAATGGCCTTGTTTCATAACTTTGAAAAGTAGCAAGTTCTGCAACTAATTAGAAAACATTTTCTATTTGTAAATAGGTCACAGCAATGGGTATGGGTATCTGCAAGTAAGATGAATCTGCATATTTCATTCTCAATAATCTGTACTTTATGTGTATTGAAGGTTAAATGAAATGTTACTAAAGGCAGGTTATATTCAAAATGTACTGTAATTGATCCTTAGAAATCATAGCATGATTGTACTGCGGATGATCCTCAGAAATTATAGCGTTGCTGGAAAGAGTGAACTGTGACTCATCCTCAGAAATTATAGTATCACTGGAAAGGGTGTACTGTGACTGATCCTCAAAAAGTAATACATGGTTGGAAAGAGTGCACTGTGACTGATCCTTCAGAGTTATAGTATCACTTGAAGAGATGTTCTGCGACTGATCCAAAGAAATTATAGAGACATTGGAAGGAGTGCATTGTGACTGATCGTAATAAATTACAGTGACTTTGGAAGGGGTGTACTTTGACTGATCCTCAGAAATTATAACATCACTGGAAGACGTGTACTGTGACTGATCCTCAGAAATTAAAAAAAAAAATGATAGCATGGCTAGAAAGGGTACACTGTGATTGATCTTCAAGAACACAATGTGACTGGAAGAAGTGTTTTGACCACACTGGAAGGGGTTTACTGCTACTGATCCTTATAAATTATAGAGTAACTGGAAGGGGTGTACTGTGACTGAATATCATAAACTATTGCAACACTGGAAAAGGTATACTGTGAGTGAACCTCAGAAATTATAGAGACACTGGAAGGGCATATTGTGAGTGAACCTCAGAAATTATATTGTCACCAGAAGGGGTGTACTGTGACTGAGTCTCATAAAATAGCTACATTGGAAGGGGTTTACTGTGACCGAGCCTTATAATTTATAGTATCAGTGAAAAGGGTGTACTGTGACTGATCCTCAGAAATTATAGCAAGATTGAAAGGGGTGTACTGTGACTCATCCTTGGAAATTATAGTATGTCTGGAAGGGGTGTACAATAACTGATCCTCAGAAATTATAGTCCCTCTGGGAGGGGTGTACTGTGGACTGATCATCAGAAATTATATTGTCACTGGAAGGGGCATGTTGTATCTGATCCTTAGAAATTATTGCATCACTGAAAGGGCTGGACTGTGAATGATCCTCAGAAATTATAGCATCACTGGAAGGGGTGTACTCTGACTGATATTCTGAAATTATAGTGTCTCTGGTAGGGGTGTACTGTGACTGATCCTTAGACATTATAGCATCACAGGAACAGGTATACTCTGACTGAAAATGCACAAAGTGTCTAGACAATCACACACCACCTAAACATATCAAAACTGCACAAAAGGTAGTGTCATAGAACAGCACTTACCTAAACATAAACCAGTTCAATTCTTAAAAGGGTCAAGCCCTCTTTACCCACTGTGTGAAGGAGCTTAAAGCCCTATGTCCCTTTATTTATATATATATTCTCAGCCTGAGATACAGTTTTAGTTAGGTGTGCTTCACATATAGTTCAGCATGCATTTTTAAGTGTATTCAAAGAGGTTTACTAGAATTTATCTTAAAACAGGCATATTTCTTATGATTACTTATTTTTTTAAATGTCTTTTCTTTCAGAAATGAGTTTGATGCTTAATCTTGACATTTCAGAAGTTTTTTTTTTCCTAAGGTTGGGAGGGGTGAGGCGGGAGGAGAAGGGGGCATACTCTAGATTCTAGAAGATGTCTTGCAGTTTTAAAAATCCTGACCATGCCCCCTATCTGAAGTTGTTATAATCTGAAAAAAGACTGTCTAGTAACAAAAAATTAAAATATTGCCTCCATCTCTTTCTCTCAGAAACTTTACTCTCAGACTGTGTAAGAATTTGTAAACCTTAAATGCACATACATTTGTACACTACTTGGTGTGTAAACAGACACGAGCAAAAAGATTCCTTGACTAGCAATGGTAGAACAGCTGTGAGATAAGGAATCGGGTCTGAGCTATAAACATATATAAGAATGTAATATTTTTAGCTGTACAAAGCAGTACTTTGCTATCAGACACAGACACACACACACACACACACACACACACACACACACACACACACACACACACACACACACACACACACACACACACACACACACACACACACACACACACATACTAAAAGAAAAAGAAATTACTTTTTTAAATAATGCCATTGCGCAGAACTGATTCCTTGTTCTCCTCTCTGCTCTGATCCCAAGAGTCACCTGAAATGTGTTAAAATCTACAGGAAATTAACTGTACATGTGCACACTCATGAAAATGGTGAGGCCATACCTCTCAACTGTCTCTAATTTTAAGGAATGTCCCTGATTTTTACTGAAATTTTAGCTCTGTCCCTCTTAATCTTTCCTAAAGACTGATGACTTTTGGAGAAAAGGTAGTGAATTACACTTCATAAATAATGACAATAATTAGAGTTACAGGCTTATCTTACTTCAGAAAATGTATAATAATTAAGCAATAACCGACAAAATGGTGTGTTATATTAAAGATTTACCCATAGTTGGTGTGGTTTAATCAAGAGGGCGAAGCCCGAGTGATTAAATAAAGCCAATCGTGGGTAAATTTTAATATACCACAACCACGGAGTCAGTTATTGCTATTATACAATGACATTATTTTAAGAAAAAAATACTTACTTTTCTTAAATGTCTTTGTATAATGCCTCCGTGCTGCCCTTCCTCGATTTTGTGGTATTGGGTTTTTTTCTGATATACTGCACATGCATATGGGACTTGTGTTCCCACGCCTACCCAGTACATCAGTGCTGTGCAAAGGAAGCAATGGAGAATGGAAAATCTCTGTTGCCTTTTTTTTTATTGAAAACAAAGAGAAAAAAATGGGAGACTTTTATTCAATAACCGACAAAATGGTGTGGTATATTAAAGATTTAAAGATTAAATTAAGCCAGTCGTGGGTAAATTTTAATATACCACAACCACGGAGTCAGTTATTGCTACCACAAAATTGAGGAACGACAGACAAAATAACAGGCTAATCGGGTAAGTTTCTATAGTTTTGCAGAATTTAACTAATTATCCTTTTATTTTTGTCTGTGCCGGATGTCTTGTTCGTTTCATTTGTTACGTTTGTTTTTTTTTTTTTGTTTTTAAAAAAGAAAAGTGAAAAAATTGCGAGATATACTAATGAGAAAAAGTCCAGGTGACTGGACCTTTTCCCATTGGTATATTCTCGGATTTACAATGGTAACACTGGTTGGGCTGGCCTATCAGCATGCTCATTTTTGAATATTAATAGCCAGTCATTGTATAATTCACATTCTCTTATTCTATCAATGTTTAAAGTTAATAGTATGAATATTTTGAAAGTGCCTCTGATTGTCCCTGATTCTTTCTGGATTTGTCTCTGATTCTGTTGAAATTTGTCCCTGACTGGCTGAGAGCTGTGAGCGAGGCAGTCTCTCTACTTTATTCAAATACAGTTTATTCCACTGCTAGTGTGGCTGATGTACATATTGAAGTGAAGTAGCACTAAATGTGAATGAGGCACTCATAGAAATCAAACTTGAAAAAGTTCAAACCTCATCCTTTTACTCTTTATTTGTGGGGGAAGACATTTTAAATGAAGTATTCAAGTCAAGCTTCCTTTGCAATTTGTGGCAGTTAGGAATGGTGAATACCTTTTTTATGTCGTAGCATTGATATGAGTGATTATAGGTTTCACTGGTCATGAAAATATTTAGATTTTATGCCACTCATACCAGTTGGCCTTGTTTCTGTCAAGCCCAGTTATTTTTTTTTTTCAAAGGCAGTATTACACCAGTCTATATTTCTGGACACCTTACAGATGCTGACTACACCAACGATTTTCACCATGTTTTTCTCATGGAAATTTGAATGTCATTAGAATGTTAGTGTCACTTCTGACACTTTTTTTTCATTTGGGCAAAGAGTCACTGTAAAAGATATGGTCATGTTTCTGAACACCCACATACACCTGCTTGATTAAAAATCAAATAAAAGTTTACTTAAAATGAGGTCTGTTTGTGAGCAAAGGTGTTAAAGATGGTAAAAACATGGTAATTTCTGATATGTTCATCATTCACACTGCCTCAATGGGATTAGGGTAATGTGCGGTTTACTATCAAAATAATGAAACACATCTTACTGCCTGTCATAAGGCCAAAGGTAAAGGTGCAAAAAGGCAAAACTGTGAACAGAAATCCTGTCGACTGCGAAACATTGACACGTAGCTTGTGTTCGCAGTTTTGAGCGCTGGTATTTTTAATTAGATTGTACTACAGTGCGTATCAGGAAAATTACCCTTTTCCTCAATTTAGTGCGATCTTGGTGTTAGAATATATAATTGGCAGAGGGTGTGGGGGCACAGGGGGACTTGCCCACTTGCAAAACAGTATAAATATGTATGCCTTTACAACGGTGTTTTTTTTTCAGATGGTGAGTGATCCAGTAACTGTCGAATGTCAATTCTTGCCGTCTGAATGAATCGACATTCATAGCAGTCAGCTTGATGGTTTCCTTTGTTTGATTTGGAGATGTAAGCATTCTTGGTTAGAGCTTTCTTTATTATGATAGAAAACTGTGATGTGCCTAGACACAAACCCACACTGGCAACTTTGTGGAGCTAAGAATCATCTCATCATACTCCCTGTGACAGGAGATTGGCTAAGCTCCTCCCAGCAAGGGAAGTCTATTCCCTGTCAAAGAAAGTCAATTATACAGTCCTTTACTTTGAGCTGTAGGACTCACACACTAGAATTTTATCAGCAGCCTGCATTGGTGGATGACAGATTGCAGACTCAGATAAGATCCCTTTGTGAACTTCCCTTCTTCTTTATTATTATAAACGTTTGATTTATATATACTGTATTTATATATATATATATATATATATATATATATATATATATATATATATATGTATGTGTATATATCTATATATATATATATATATATATATATATATATATATATATATATATATATATATATATATAGATATATATATATATATATGAAATTTGTAGAAAAACATCAAGTAACAAAAAGCATGACAATGGAGCAGGATACAGGAATAAATAAAATGTATTAAGTGTTTTCGTCAAATATTACGATTGACTTCTTTAGAATACCCAGCAGTCAGCAAGACCATCCTTTTATACATACAACAATTAAGCCATTGATTGAAAACAATTAAATAACTGAATAATTAAGCATACAAATGTTTAAAGACATAGACTCCCTTGTTTTCTGAATTGTTTCTTTACCAGTAAATTAAAATAATATATGCCATTACTTAGTACCATTGTAAAATATTTATGTATGTGGTAAATGTGTCCCCTAACACTAAATTACAAAAAATGCCCGCTTGTAGGTATAATACAAAACTATCAACTGTTTGTAGAGAAAATATGAACATCATATGTATAAATCTGTGCAACAAGCAATATATACAATAAAATATGTCCAATAAAAACCCAAAATGTCTTGGAACAAACAATAATTAATATCAGTGTTATAAAAACTTACATAGAAATAAAAAACAAGGTCATAGTGTACACCTCATTAAAAAAAGTCTGCTTTAAGTTTTAAATAACTGATGAGGGACACCATATCGTTCAAACCTGGGCTAGTAGTGGCATTAACTCTGAGTTGCCACATGAGTTCTCTAAATTCAAGGAACCAGTCACTGGTTCCCCCTCTCTCATCCCTTTCCAAAATGCTAAACTTGAAATTGTGGTTTGGAAATGTATTAATGTGCTTTGCCAGGGCATTATTGGTATTGCCTTTAGTTATATTGTATGTATGCTGATAAACTTGTGTCCTGAAGGCATTTTTGGTCTTGCCAATATAAAATCCAGGACACGCCTGAGATATAGCAGCATACACTACTTGTTTACTTGCACAATTACAATTCTGGTTCACTTTTACCCATCCATAACCTTTAATAAAGATGCTGTCGCACTCTAACATGTATTTGCATTGAGTGCAGTGCCCACATTTTGTCATTTTCCCAATACCAGGTTTTGTGATCTTACCACTGGACTCCAAAAGGTTCTTAATGCTGGAATCCTTTTTGTATATTATAACAGGGGAGTCACCCTCCTTCCCTCCTATGGTCTCGTCGCTCATAAGAATGAACCAGTTTCTCACCAATATGTCCTGTATCAAAGGGAATTGTAAGTTGTAAGAATAAGCCCATGTTGAAATGGGGCACTTGTCAAAACCCTACTTTCTGAAGGTGCACAGAGTTCAGAAATGTCCAAATCCAACAGTGGGTAGAAATAACCTTCCACTCTCTTTTTGGATACTTCCTCAAGTAAAGGTATCACAAATTCTTCAGGGTACCCCCTGTTGACTAACATACCCAATAAAACATCACTTTCCTTGTAAAAGTCATCAATTCTGCTGATCATGCAGGCCAATTTCACCCCTTGTCCTTTTATTAAGGATCTTTTTTGATGAAGGGGTGGCTGCTATCAAAATGAAGAAGGGTGTTCGAGTATGTGGGTCTCCTGAAGATGTTAGAATAAAACTGGTTGTTCTCCAGATCCTTGGAAATCTGTATATCCAGGTAACTAATGGATTCCATACGAGTTACCATGGTAAACTCCAGAAAGGTAGTACTGGAGTTGAGAAACAGTAGGAATTCAGACAACTGCTCCTGGTCCCCCCTCCAGAAAATAAGGATGTCATCTAGGTACCGCTCATAGAATGAATAGTATGTCATCCATTCAGACGTGAAAACTTGGGACAATTCCCATTGTGTCAGGACAATATTAGCAAAAACTGGTACACAGGCTGCCCCCATAGCAATACCAGACTTTTGCTTAAAAAGATGTCCCACAAAAATCAGGAAACTGTTTTCCAGGACTAATTCCATTAAAGTCCTAAGTGTAAGAATCCTGGTATGGGAGAATGTAGTCTGTTGGCACAAAAAAATCATAGAACAATTCAATGCCTTTCGAATGTGGGATGAAATTAAATAAATCTTTGATGTCAATAGTTAAAAAAATAATGTTACTGTTAAAAAATTCTTGTCTGATTTTTTTGAGACAGTCCCAAGAATCTTTTATAATATGGGAAAATTAACTCAAGACAGTTTTTTAACTTGTGGTCCAAATATTTGGCAATACTAATAGTTTTGGAACCTTTTGCATCCACTATGGGCCTTAATGGTGGGTGGGAGATGTTCTTGTAGATTTTTGGGATCCCAAATATCGTTGGGATCTGTGGATGTTTCTGTGTGCAAAAAGCAGTTCTTCTTCAGATATCTGATTGTTAAGAAATAAATCAGAAAGCACCACGTCTACATGACTATATGCGATGTTTAATCCATTGCGTGATATTTGTGCATACCCATCACAAAGAAGATGTTCTAGCATACAGTCAATGTACCTTTCCTAATCCATGACTACGAAACCACCACCCTTGACAGGTTTCATAACTCTGATCTGTCTGTTGTTAGAAATACTGTCTAGAAGGATAGTCTCATCCTTAATTAAATTGTACAGTTTAATATTGTCATTCACCCTATTTAAATCCCTGATTTCCTTAGTGCAGATGCCTTGGAACAGTTGCAAAGTGGGATGCAGTGGGGGGTTATAAGTGCTTGTTTTTTTGCACCCAACTGGTAACTGGTAACTATTAAAAGCAGTCGCGACGAAACCTTTCGCCACCAGGAAGTCAGCCAAAGCTCAACAGATAAAGGTGCTTGTGTTGCTATGGGGCAGCTGTGCCCCACCTATATAAAACCATTTTAGCTCATTTTGAGAGAAATAATGCTTGTAATTCCCAATATAAGGGGACTTGGATTCCATATATAAGGACTGTTGGATGTGATATAATGGGTTTTTCTTGATGTTTATAGTAAGTTTTTGGTTTTGGGAGAGATAGACTGATACACAATTTTTTGATTTTTTAACACAATGTTATTTAGATGTAGAGTTTTATAAAGGAGAAATATAGTTTTATAATTTAATTAGGAATTTATAATAAAATAATTTTTCATTATTCAAAAGTTTTTATATTTTCTACAATTTTTGGTTTTTTAATTTAAAAAAATTGCAAAAAGTATTGTCAAAGGACAGTTTGTTGGGAGTAGCATGACTAGCTCAGGAGATCTATTTTTTCAGAATGAATTTTTTTTTAAGAAAGAATGGAAGGGAAGAAGAAAATGAATTTGTAGAACAAAGAAGAAGAGAAGAAGAGAAGTTGAGAGAGAATTGTTCATTTTAATAAAAAGAAAAAAATGCATTGTCAAAAATAACAATAATACCCCAATAGAGAGAGAGAGAGAGAGAGATAGCATACTTGAATATAAGAAGATTGCAGACTTTAATAACTGAAAATAATATAATATAATAAAAAAAAAAAATAAAATTTTTTTTTGAATGGGACAATTTTTTTTTAATCCTCACTGATATAGAAAGGTGTTATAATATTAAAAAAAAAGTGACTTATAGAAATGCTAGGAATCTTGGCAAATATACTGAAAGCAAATTTCAAAAAAAACAAAGTAGTTAGAAAAAAGGGGGCACTTGGGCATTGCAGGCAATGCTGGCATGTCATAAAATAAATATATAATTTTTATAACTATTAGTAGAAATAAAAAATAACAACAGCCAGGAACATTTCATTGTGATAAGATACATTAATTTTGCATTTATGAAGAATGTGGGGCTTTTTATGGAGAAAAATCTGAAAGAATTTAAGGAAAAGAGAAAAAAGAATTTATGACCTATGAAATGAAAAAAAAAAAAAAAAAATATAATATATATAAGCAAGCAAAAGTATAATAATTATAATTTAAGTTTAAAGTAATTTTGATATTATTTCCAGGGAAGTAGGGGGGCTTGGGGGAAAAAGAATTTGAATATAGAACTGTGTGGTGGCAAGCCTCCTAAAAAATAAAATCAGGGGCTCATCCATTATAACTGATTGTCTGATGGTAACTTTTCCCAGTTTCACTTACATAGACACTCAGGTTTAGCTTTCTAGTATAAAGCATGATGTCAAGGATTGTTTTTTCCATGTTGAATTTCTTATAGGATACAAAATTTAACCCCTTCTGAAACAAGTTTGCCCAATATTTTGTAACTTCTATGTTACTTAAACTATAAATGTTGAAGTCCTGATGGTCATTAGAAATAATGGAAAAGTCACTGTTGCTGTCTAAAACTTGCCCTGACTTGTCTGTTGCCAATTCACCTGTCTCCCTCTCCCCATCCCAGAAAAATTCTTGGGTAAATGGTGTTGGTCCCCATGGAAACCCAGACTGGATTGTCTCCGGTGGGTGTAGCCTTGTTTCTGGATCTTCTCTGATCTCCTTAGGGTTTGACCTAAAGGGATGGGACCTGGGTGGTTGTCTTCACTGGGTTGCAAGTCATCAGTAAGTTCATCAACACATCATTATTAACATTGCTATGCATTTGTACATTGTTAGTATTTCCATTAGAAACTAATGGGTAGGCTACACCTGCTTCATAGTCGTTGGCATCTCTGTTTAGTTTTTTACTCTTTTCACCTTGATTTTCTCAACAATCTTGTCTATGTTAAAAAACACAGTGTTATACTCATGCTTGTTACAAAAATCAATGTCATTTTTTAACAAAGCATCTAGTTTACTCACAGAGTTTTGCAACAATTCAAATTTCTTGTCATTGTCCCTTATTAAAACTTGTAGTAACTCACAACCTTGTCGGTTAAATAGTGAAACCAAGTCTTTATGCAGTTCAGAGCCATTTAAAATCCCATTAGGGAAACGCCAGTACCTTAACCCTTTGGGAACTTGTTCCCTTTTCAAGCATTCCCTAAGGTGCTGGTTTTCTATTTGTAATTTCTTCATTTTCAAACTATCCTTTTCAAGGTTGTTTAAAATGGAACTTACAGTACCTTGGTTGAGGTTTCCAGTATCTGTGTGGTGAAACCTGGTCATGTCCCTATTAATCCACTCGGTTAGATTAAAATCACTGCTTGTATTTAACCGAGGACCCAAATTCTCATGTCTTTGGCTCAGCGCTCCTGTAATTGTGTTTGAAACGGAAGTCCCAGGTACTGCAACATCATTAGAGTTCGTGGCAGTCCTGTTCCCTTTGCTTTTTGGGCTGTCTTGGCCTGGTTGTATACTATAGGTTGTGATGAGGAGTAAAAGTCAAGAGCAGTGGTGTTCAAATATGATTAAACCTTCAAGCTTGCTGCCCAAGCTGACTATATATATATATATATATATATATATATATATATATATATATATATATATATATATATATATATATATATATATATATAGGTTCATAGGTAGGTACTAGGTTATTGGCCCTGGTGCCTATATTAGCCTAGCCAAAAATTTTCACTGGCTTTTGCCACCCAAGAAAATGATTTTCCTGTGCCCTGTCAAGCAGTGCTGCAGAAGTGATCCCCAGGGTGAATTTTCTATTTCCCATCCAGTCAGCAAGATTATTTTTAAAGAGGGCCAATGATCAGCTTTGCTTGACATGAATGGGTAGTTTGTTCCAGGGCATGGGAAGTCTCTGGGACAGGACTCTATCTCTCCAGCATGTTCTGTTTATTGTGCTGACAAAGTTTAGGTCCCTGGAGCACGTGATTCAGAAAGATTCGGATTTCTTTAAGTGTAGCATGTTCAACAGCTCTGGGTTTGACATAGCTTTGTATGTTAGGCAGAGATCACCTCTAAGTAGGCGATATGCGATGGAGTAGAGCTAGGGATTTTTGAGACGATCTGCGTATGGCTCTGTTTGAGGCCAGGAATCCTCTTAGTGAGGCATTTCTGTGGCCTTTCCAATTGTTGTAGGTGTCTTGTGAGATACATGCCAAACGGGGCATTGTACTCTATAATGGGTCTGATGAGGGATAAATAGAGAGGAACAATGACCTCCTTTTTTCTAGGGGAGAACCCTTTTGTGATGAGTTGTGCCACATAGAAGGAGAGGATTTCCTGACTACTGTGGTGATGTGATTATCAAAGGAGAGACTACTGTCCACCTGTGTCCCGAGGTCTCTTACCACACTTTCAGTGTTTAGTAGTTCATGGGTACTGAGTTTTTTCCCAAAGGGGATGACAATGCACTTCTTGGCATTGAACATGAGGCCATGACTATGACAACAAGCATCTGTCTCTGTGAGGTCCTTTTGTAGAATGTCTGCATCATTAGGTGACTCTATTATGGCTCCCAGTTTGCAGCCATCTGTGAACGTTGTTAGCCAAAGACCTTCTGTGTTGGCAGAGACTTCAGAGAAGTAGATGCTGAACAGGAGAGGACCCAGGACCAAACCCTGTGGTACTCCACTTGTCACTAGTCTGAAGTTGGACTTGGAATTGGCTACTTTTACTGTGTGGGTTTTGTTAGTGAGCGTGCTATCCCAAGCAAAACCAAGACTCACTCCTCCAAGAAAATGAAACCAGTCTGGTGGACCCCTGCCATAAATAAGCTATACAACAGAAGAAGGAAACTAGTACAGAAGAGAGTAAAATCCCAAGAAGGGAAGACATCCCTGATCAGTTTCAGCAAGAAACTACGATCCCTCATAAAATCATCCAAGGCGAGCTTCAAAAGAAAAATTTCCAAGGACACCAAAGATAACCACAAGGCATTTTTTAGCTATGTCAAGAATCTAAGTGGCAATGCTCAGATCTGCTCGGAGTTAGTGCAGAATGGCACAAAATACACTGAACCAACCAATATCACCAACATCCTGGCAGATAGGTTCAGTGCAAACTTCACCCCTCTCACCCCCAAAAGGGCTCATACCCATACCAGAAGAATGTAGTGCCCCCTGAAATCACAGACACTCAGGTTAAAACAGCCCTCTCCAAAGCCAAAAACACAGCATCAATGGGACCGGACGGTGTCACAGGCTGCGTCCTACATTAGCTCAAAGATGAAATAACCCCTCACCTAAACGCACTGTTCAAACTCTGCCTCTCCACAGGCTATATACTCATAGAGTGGCACACAGCAACGGTTATTCTGCTCCACAAAGGAGGAGCCACAACAGACCCCGGGAACTATTGCCCTATAAGCCTGACTAGCTTGGTCTGCAAGGCTATGGAGTGCATCATCATGGAACTCATTAACAGAAAGATTGGGAACCCCCAAACACTGGACCCTACCCAGTTCGGCTTTGTTAAGGGCAGATCATGCTTCCTAAATCTGGTGGAATTCTTTGAGACAGTTACCAAGGCTATAGACAAGGGAAAGGTGGTACACACAGCCTACCTAGACCTTGCAAAGGCCTTCAACACCATTCCCCATTCTGGTATTATAAACAAGCTCAACAGCCTGAACATAAACCCCTACATCACAATCACAAGAGGGGTTGCCAACTGGCTCACGGACAGAACCCACATGGTGAGAGTTGCGGTAGCTAGGTCCGACTCTAAACCAGTTACAAGTGGCATTCCCCAGGGCTCAGTCCCAGGACCCCTCCTGTTTGGCATATACTTCTCAGAGGTACAGGCAAGCACAGGAGGACTATGGCTGACCAAGTTCAAAGATGATGTAAACTAGGGGATATAATTGACTCTCCAGCTGACACAGACATCCTCCAAAAGGGTCTCACTGAGACGGATACCTGGTGTCAAAATCATGGCCTCAAGCTAAATGCCAAAAAGTGCATAGCCATCCCCTTTGGAAAAAACAAAGTACCCACAAACTACCACATAGGTGGTAGTCCCCTAAATACGGAAGACATAATAAGGGATCTGGGGACCTAAGTAGACAGTAATCTCTCCTTTGATAATCACATTGCCAAAGTGGTTAGAAAATCCTTCGATGTGGCCCACCTAATTGCAAAAGGATTTGCATCCATATCAAAAGAGGTCATTGTGCCCCTCTACTCATCACTCATCAAACCCATCATAGAGTACAACGCCTCATTTGGGATGTACCTTACAAGACACCTGCAACAGCTGGAAAGACCACAGAAGTACCTCACCAAGAGGATAACTGGCCTCAAACAGATGCCTTATGCAGCTCGACTGAAGAAACTCCAGCTGTACTCGGTTGCATACCACCTACTCAGAGGTGATCTCTGCCTGACATACAAGGCCATGTCCAATCCAGAATTGATGAACATGCTCCACCTAAAGAAAACCTTATCCCCACGAGCCACATGCTATAGGGATCTAAACCTCAACACAACAATAAATATGACATGCTGGAAGGATAGACTCCTGTCCCAGAGACTTCCCATGCTTTGGAACAAGATTCCAATCTACATTAGGCAGAGCTCCTCGCTAACACTCTTCATGTGAAACCTTGACGAGTAGATGGGAAACAGAAAGTTTACCCCGGAGATCACTTTAGTGGCTCTGCTGGACAGAGGCACAGGGAACTAATCTAAGGGGGTGGCGAAAGCCAACACATTCTGGCTAGGCTTATAAATGCCTTAGGGGAGATAGCCTAGTACCTACCTATGAACCTATGAACCTATGAACCTATTTGGCCACCCATCTTGTGACATAGGGATTTATGCCCAGTTTAGTGAGTTTATCTATAATTCCAGAGTGGGGGATACTATTGAAAGCCTTATCAAGGTCACGATAGGCTGTGTGCACTTCCTTGCCCTCGTCTATGGCTCTAGTGACTGCTTCAAAGAAGTCAATCAGGTTTAGTAGACATAATCTACTTTTTAGAAACCCAAACTGAATGGGGTCCAGGGTTTGGAGGTTACCTATGTCTTTGTTTATAAGCTCCAAGACGATTCGTTCTATGGCCTTGTAGAGCAGGCTCATCAGGCTAATGTAGCAATAGTTTCCAGGGTCCATGGTGGCACCACCTTTGTGGAGTGGGATAACCATTGCTGTGTGCCATTCAGTAGGCACATAGCCTGAGGTGAGGCTTTGACTGAACATGGTACTTAGGTGGGTTGTCAGTTTGTTCTGTAGTTCATGCAGTCTGCAGCCTGGGATGTTGTCTGGTCCCTTGGATGCTATGTTCTTGGCTTTTGATAGTGCATTCTTTACTTGTTCATCTGTGAGTACAGGGGTTTTGCATTCTTCCAGTATTACGATGGGCCCTTTGAAGGGTGAGAGGGGGGTAAAGTTAGCACTGAACCTATCTGCCAGGATGCTGGCAATATCGATTGGTTCTATTTAGTGCCATTGTGCTGTAACTCAGAGCAGATCTAAGTGTTGCCATTGAGATTTTTGAGATAGCTGTAGAATGCTTTGTGGTTGTCTTTGGAATCTGTGGCAATTTTATTTTCATAACTGGCTTTGGAGGATTTTATGAGGGCTCTCAGCTTCTTGCTGAGGCTGACCAGGGAGTTCCTCCAATCTTGGGATTTTACTCTTTTTTGCAACAGCTTCTTCCTTCTGTTGTAGAGTTTGTTTATGGTAGGGGACCACCAGATTGGCTTCCTTTTTTTTGGGGCTAGAGTGTTTGTTTTGTTGGGGATGGCACAATCCATGCACTCATGTATGTGCTTATATAGTGCATTTGTGTAAGATTTAGCAGTTGTACCTCTATTTTCCATCTGCATGGGTGTCGTGAAGTTTTCCACTTCTGTCTTAAGAAGCATGAAGTTGGCTTTGGAGTAGTTTTTGACAGTGGTTTCCTTAATGGGGGGTGGGGGTGAGATATGAATGTCTAGGGTGATTAGCTTTTTGTCAGATCTGACCAGCATGGAGTTGACCTCTGGCGAGGAACAACGGTTACACATATTAGTAATGACCAGGTCCATGATATTGCTGCCCCTGGTGGGGGTGTGGACAAACTGATCCAAGGCATTGGAATTTATGAATTCCAGAAAACATTGAGCAAATGAGTTGCTACATGAGTAATTTTACCAGTTGATGGTGGGGTATTTGAAATTGCCCATAATTAAGGTATCGGGTGGTACCTTAATATTTTCCAGTATCTTAAGAAATGAAGAGTGGGAATCCTGGGGCATGGTCGGGGATTTGTAACAAGCTACAACCTGGATTGCAGTCTTGCCCAGTGTTAGTTGCACTTGGATAATTTTTGATGCGTTATGTTGAGCAACTAGCCTGGAGGTGTGGATATCCTTAATGAATATGGACAAGCCTCCACCTTTTGTGTTTCGGACCAGGTTAGGTGGCCGAAAGGTGTGGTATGAATTATAGCCTGGTAATGCAGGGATCCTCTCTTGAGCCTTGATCCAATTCTCTGTCACTGCACAGATGTCGATGTTCTTCATTTTAAGGAGTGCCTCAAGTGTGTGCATTTTGAGGTTTAGACTTCTAGCATTGAGTAGCATTACCCTCAGAGTTTGCTTGCTTGTACCTATTATGGTGGTGAATTTAGCATTTGAACATTGACTAAAAAAGGCCCTATAGTGATGGCAAGAGCCTTACCCAGTATCCAGAATCCCAGGGGCGACAGGTGTAGGCCATCTCTGGCAAAGCATCATGGTCTGTCGATCATGTCGTCCCAGACAGACAGATACTGGACACCAGAAGCTTAGCCAATTATTGAAGTCAATCATTTTGTCCTTGTACTGTGGTATCATTCTGGGCGATGGCAGGATGCTATTCAGGGCTAGGGTCATACCTGCCTGGGCTACAAGATCCGAGAGCTCTTTCATGTCTCTTTTCATGCAGTCCAGGGAGGTATGTCTCAGGTCATTCACACCAACATGGACAATGACAAAGTCATATTTGTACTTGTTGTGGAGTGACTTGAGTGCATGCATTATGTGGCAGATCCTGGCACCCAACAGGCAGCTGACAGTAACTTTCTTCATGTTTAGCCTGGTGAGTGGGACCTCATTGTACCTGACTATAGAGCCACCTATGACTAGTGTGTTGGGTATGTTGTTTTGCCTTATGGGCTGATGTTGAGTGGCACACTGATTTTGTGGGCTATGTGTCATTTAGGTAGTGTTGGGGGTGGGGGGGTGGTTGCCTGCATTTCAGCTTGGTAAGTCTCTGTTGCTTGGGCAGATTTTTATTGATAGCCTCCTTGAATGTGGGTGTGTGCTTTGTATATATTTATCTTTATTTGTGTTAACGTTTACTTTTAATATTCTTACTGTTTACTAGTGCTTTTAATTCCTCTGGAAATCATAACTTACTGCTGTGTTGTTTGTATGCTTAATGCCACTTTTAAACAGTTATGGAGCTTTTCTAAAGTGGTCTGTGACTTGTATTAGGAAATTGATGATCCAATGTTGTCTTTCTGATGCAATATATGAGCTATCTGATCTGGGAGAATCTGACCTTGGCACCAAATATGAAGCTTCCATGGGTCCAGAGCTCTGACTCCACACCTACCTATTATTCCCTGAACACCAATCCAGTACCCCAGGTCTCATTTGCCAACTGAAGACTTCAGACATGTTCTCAAGGGCTCTATTATCCTTTGCATATAAGAAAGTTTTCATACTTTTAAGATAATTAAAATGTCACTCTTTGCATGCCAGGATTCTTCTCACAAGAATTTGCAGACAGCACATTGCATGGTGGATTACCTCCCCTTCGATAACATAAGGGCGACCCTTTCAACTATATCCACCAATAACAGTAGTAACCACAAACACTTCCCTTCTAAGGTGGTTGAGCATTTCAAAGGGAGAATGATCCAAGGTAAATGGTCAGATTTAGAGGCCAGTCTTCACATCAATGTCTTGGAGATGACAGCAGTACTCCTAGCATTGCATGCTTTCCAGGATGCCCTCCATAGAGGTGTGATCTCCATACAGTCAGACAATTTGGCTGTAGTATGTTACATCAACAAACAAGGAGGAACCTGTTCTTAACACCACCCTTGTCAAGAGACCATGAGAGTTTGGCAGTGGGCAATGTCATCACACCATTTTCTGAGAGTAATGCACATTCAAGGGGGTTCCGATGTTCTAATGGACAAGTTGAGAAGGATGATTCTAACTCCTACCAAGTGGTCCCCTCAATCCAACAGTGGCAATTCTAATTTGCATCTGCTGGAGCCAATCTTGATGTGATCTATTTGCCTCCTACCTGAACAAGTGCAGCAGTTACTTTGCTCTGATCCCTCCACAGGGTCACTCACCAAGGGATGTTCTAGTCCGCAGTTGGCCCTCAGGACTCATATATGCCCCCCCCATTAGACTTCATGACCAAATTCATTCAGAAAACCAGACAGAGCAAGACCAAAGTAATCCTTATTTTCTATTTTTGGCCCAAACAAGCATGGTTCTTCTTTCTGTGGCCTCTACTAGTATATTCACCATGGATGCTGAATCAATATCCAGACCTTCTACCACATCCCTCCAGACTGCCTCCTCTGGATCAGGCTACCATGAAAATAAACAATTGGTTCCTCCAATTTTGACTATAGCCAGAGATGCCAGGCTTTCCAATAATATTGTAGATATAATAACATCTGCCCAGAAACCTGCTTTTTTTGTGTGACAGCAATATGCTTGGAACCATTCTTGCTCCTATTCCATTGGTCTTGGGATTTTTAGCTGAAGTCTTTCAACAGGGATATGGTTGTTCTACCCCCAAAGTTCAGATAACAGGCATTTCTAACTTTCATACTGGGCAGAATGATTCTTTTGTGGCTGCCTTAAAAAAATTTGAAAGCTTTTCCTAAAGGAACTCTTTAGCTGTGTCCCCCCATTAGAGATCCAGTATCTCCATGGGAATATTACTATTATGCTCCAGGCCATAACTCAACCTTCCTTTGGATCTATGGCTCCTGTAGCTATATTTAATATTTGAGTTGGAAAACAGTTTCCGTACTCCCTATTACCTCTACAAGGTGGATTTCAGGGTTATAGGCATTCCCATGTAAGTCTCTGTGGTTCCATAACGTGGCATCCATAACTAACTTAAATCAATCCATAGAGTTACCAGTGTTTTTTCCTAAGTTTTGTAACAAAGGGAATACATTCTACACATGCTAGAAGTGCATTGCCACCTCAGATTTTATTTGCATCAAACCAAATCAACTTTTTATTGCTTACTGAAATGCTATGCTTGTTAGAGCTGTTACAAAGGTTACACTGTCCAGATTGTTATCAAATTGCATCTCCTTTGTCTATTCCTCATTGGATTTACAGTTATAGTCCAAACCAATGGCCAAATCAACCAGAGCAGTTGCTACTGCAACAACTTTTTCTAAAAGACTGCCAATTGATGACATCTATGCAACAGAGATGTGGTCCACTGTGCATACCTTTGTTATTCACTAGAAGCTGGATGTACAATCCAGATCTCACCCTTTGATTCCACCATCCCCAGGAATGTCCTTCCTTGATGTCACCCTGTAAAACAGCTTAGGAATCTGTCCCATATGTTGAATCAGATTTAAATAGACAACATTGGTTATGAAAGTTATGTACTTACCATAACAATAGATCCATGTTGCCTGATTTTCATGCAGTTCAACCTCTCATCCCTCCATCACCCCTTCCAAATTATTTTGTATAGATAGCTTTGAGATGATCAGGTGACTACCCTCTACACCCTGCCTGCGACCAATATTGTCTTTGACCAATACTGTTTTATGATAACTTTTTCCCTTGGTCCATTTACAATTTCTATATTTAGGGTCTCCATTTTTCTCACTAATAGGTATTCACACTTTTCTATAGGACAAACTGGATCTGTCGTATTGGATTAGGGTCTATATCAGAAGCTCAAACTTTCAAAAGTTAGAATCTCATATGGTCGACACCATATGAGCGAACTTTTGAAAGTTTGAAAGTTTCAGTGGAGATCGCTGTAGGGAATATTTCCCTTTACTTCACTGTAGTGCAATCTCGGAGTTGGTATATTTAAGTAGCGGGGGTGTGGGGGTGCGGGGGGGGGGGGGTTTGCTCCCATGCTCTTAGTGTTCAGGTAGCTTTTTTTTGTTTTTTTTTATTTTTATTATATGTTCGATGTTTTAAAACATCTCTCATATGGTGTAGATCATATGAAAGTTGAAGTTATAAAACTTTGAGCATATGATATAGACCCATTGGATTACAATACAGGGAATTATGAGTAGGACAGGAGTCAGAGCTCTGCTGTGGAAGTTTCAAATTCCATGCCAAGGTTAGATCTGGTCAAATGCGATGCCCCATAAGGTGAACTGGAGAAAACATGGATCTATCTTTATAGTAAGTAGATAATTTTCATTTCTTTAGTGTCAGCTGAACACTAGGCTTCTTGTTTCTTTTGTTTCTTTGCTTCATCTAGAAGTTCTGACAGGAAACTATTGCATTTTACCCTATTTTTCATCTATGTGATATATGATTTAACACTGCTATAGCTATTTTTATTATTAAATCATGATTTTGCAGCAAAATACTTTTTCTGTATTTTTTGAGGATTTTTTTTTTTAATTTCTGATAAAGGAATCTCTAAGTAAATTCTGCTTTAAGCTCTTTTAAAGGTTTCCATTTGATTTAAGCACATATATTTGATTTTTTGTTACTATTTTGTCAAGTTAATTTTACCTGGTACTGTGACTGTGTGTGTACTGCTGTTTACTACACTGTGCAAATTGTAGAACAAGGCTTAGAACAACTTAAACTGTTTTGTTATATTTTATGGTGATTACGTTATTTGCTGCATGTGAACATAGTTTAGATTTTCAATTATTGCTGCTCTTAGACAGCTCTTAATATTGTCTGTATATTATTCTCGCTGATGTTTTTTTCCACTGCCCCCCCCCCCAATCCAGTTGCATCTGAAAAGGAAAAAACTCAGAAAAACATGCCTCATCCTACAGTTTATGAATCTGTTACTGCCTTAAGCCAGCCTACATACCACTTTCCTTTTTCTCTGTCACACCCTGTTGTGAGCCTGTGACCCTCTACAGTACGTGGTTCAGACATAGCCTGCGTGGCTGTTGCAGTACCTGCATCAGGTATGGGAGAACTAAACCCTGCAGGTGCAGAAGTCTGGGGTAAGAGACCCCTTCCCAGACCTAATACTTTGTCCCCAGATATTTTGTCCTCTAGAGTAGTTCATAGTAAGAAGAAACCGAGATTTCACAATATGGCAGACAATGAGGTTATTACCATGCATAGGGTTGATTAGCTAAGATTGTTTTACAGTCAGATAATCTTGGAGGCTGTGCTCCTATTCAGAATGACTATGGAGCTACCTTCTCTACAGATCAGTCTAGCATCCTAGATTTTGATGGGTCTCTGATGCAGACATTTGTGAACATTCTGAGCCTGTGCAGTCTAATTCTTCAGAATGTGAGCACGTACAAAAACTAAAGCAAGTGTTTTCCTTTCCACAGATGCTAGCTAGGCTTAGAGATGTGTGTTGACTGGACGCAGTCTAAAGTAACAGCAGAGACTGGCAGAGTTCAGGATCTTATTGAGGATGAGATTACAAATGTTTTCGCTGCTCCTCCTCTGTTAACGGCCCTAGATGATTCCTATAAAACTGAATGTGAAACCCTCTTTGGTTAGTGAACCAGTTCCTAACCAGAAAAAAGTGTACCCTAATCTTGTAGCTCTATTTCCTCTGTTGACAGCAGACCCAGCTGAGATCTCCCTAGTTGTTTACGTTGACATAACAAAAGAGACTTGGCTTTTTCTAATCCTACACTGCCTGATAAAATTGGTTGAGTTAGAATCTCAGGGAAGATAGCTAGTTTAGTCTATAAAATTTTAAATTATCAGAGCTTCATGTGGAACTTTATTTTGAAATGTGCTTACAGTTTAGATGGCTTTGCTGTAGCTTTGCCTTCTGAACTGTCACACAAATGAGATTGTTTATAATGTGACTCAGGTTTCAAAGCATGCTTTGAGGAGTTTCTTGGAAGGTGAGGACACTATTTCTAGAAGTGCAGTTGCTTCTATTGTATTGAGACTTTATGCTTAGTTACATAACCAGGATATTTCTGAGGATTTAATAAATGAGATTTTGAATGCTCCCTTAAGTTCAAAATTTGTTTTTTGCTCCTGCTGCTAACCAGATTCTCAAACAGTGGGATGATAAAGTAAATTGATGCATGAGCTATGTAGAATGTTTCATATTCCTAGGCTGTCCCCTAATAAAACAGCCAACTTCAAAAGGCAGAAGGCACAAAAATCCCAGCCTAACAAGAGTCAGGGTACCAAGAGGAACTGGCAGGAGGGTAATGCTTCCAAAACAAATTATAGGGGTTTCTTTCCTAAAAAAAGATCACCCCCTGCTAAAGAATAACTATGCTAAGACATAAGGCATCCTGTCCCTTCTTTCTTTCCCTTTTTTTTTGTTTTCCTTTCCCCCAGATGTTTGCTCATCCCAGCAGCCAGGCCAAAAATAGTCTCAAGCAAGTTAGTGCTGAGAATAGTTCATCGAGGACACTCTTAGCAGTGGATAGAAAATCCTCCTCCCTTCAGGGAAATCCCTCACCTCCCAGCAGACCAGACACATCTGTTTTCTCTGGTACTCCTTCACAAGTTGCAACCAGAGGTTATGGAACTCGTTCCTGTACGACAACAAAAAAAAAAATAGAAAAGGATTTTACCTTTGAATCTTTTTGGTTCCCCAAAATGGAGCTCTCAGGGAGACCAGTGTTTGAGTTCCCATACATAAGTATCTTTCTGAAAATAGATTCAAAATGCGCACCCTGCAGATGATCCTACTCCTTCCAGACCATTGTTTCATGGTGAATTTACAACTAAAGGATGCTTATGATCACATTCCAATTGCTCCAAAGATCCAGTTGAACATTCAGAAGTCCTGTTTCATACCCTCACAAAGAATTGTCTTCTTGAGGTTTATATGATGGACACAGAAAAAAGTATGGCTTTTCTTCCACCAGAGAAAGTCCTTACTGTTTAGAACATTTCCAAGGATTTCTCTCTTCAAGAAGCTGCCTCTGCAAGATAATTTTTCAGAATTCTAGGCCTCATGGCATCAATGAATCTTGTGACACCACTTGCCAGACTCCACATGAGAAAGGTTCACTGGTGCTTGAAATAATGTTGGATCCAGCACCTGTTTCCCCTAGGAGATCCAGGCAGGAGTGCTGGACTTTGTGAAATGAGAGTTACAGTGGCAGAGGGATCAGATGTCTCTCAGTCCAGACTTGCCCTTTTGCCTCCAGACCCCAGTTCAATCAGTCAATATGGACTTCTCAGATTTTGCATGGAGAACAATGTCCAGAAGAATTTTAGTGCAACGTGAATGGGGTCCTTCAGATGCTACAAAGCACATAAACATCAATGAAATGTTAGCAGTAATTCAGAATTTAAAGTTTCCTCTCCACTGATGGTCCCAGGTCCTCTTTTATTCTTCACAGACAACCCCACAGTCATGTGGTACCTGGAAAAAAACAAGAAGGTACAAGGTCATACCATCTTTGACGGTTGGCAGTGATAGCCTGGGAGCTAATCTTATAGCATTTTCTGATACTTCAGGCCTCATGCATCCCATCAGTGCAAAACCTAGTGGAAGACAGGCTAAACAGATCTTGTATGGACCCTCATGAATGGAAATTCAGAAAAGGGGATGTCCTGGATTTGGTCCTGATGTGGGGAATATTTAAAACAGTTCTTTTCACCTCCTTTCAAAACAGACAGTTGGAAAAGTTCTGCTCAAGGCAGAAGAAATACTTAAAGGTATATGCACAATGATGTCACCATAATAGATGACCACAGCAAAGCAAAGTCTGAATTAAAATTACAGAAAGACAAATATAATTATTTTTTTCTTTGAGCATATTATATATTTTTATTATTATAGCCTATGAACAGTACATGGCATATGGAAAACAGATGTGAATTATTTATATATATACAAGTATCAAGTGATAATTTGGAATTACCTACGCCTTTATGGTAAAACGTGTTTAAATGGCATTAGACTTTTGTTTTTGCTATGTTTCAGGAAGTTGAAGTGTGCTAATCTACTGCCACATCCAAACCTGCCTTCTCTAAAAAATATGCCCAGATTTTTCCTGATGCGGAAACCAGAGAAAACTCACCACTCACTTTCTTGATAAATGCATAATTCACTGCATTTCAGCATATAGCAATTCTATTATTTCATTTTAATATGCATACGGTTCATTGATCTACTATATAAGTGAATCAATTATTTCATTTTAATCATTATATGGTCTGCTGCTTTCTGACATAATGGAAGTCAATTTTGTTTTTATTAGACTTAACAGTCTGAGGAAAGGCAGAAAAGCACATGCAACCGCAGTGCAGCAAGTAGGTTTCTATAGCAGAATTTTCTTGTACAGAATGCCTTTTAAAATATTTTCTGGTTGATATGACAAAAATATGCTTTTAAGCCAAGATTACTGAATACATTTTATACATAGCCAATATATGCCATTGCACGAAACTGACCATAATACCATATAAAAACTTATCACTGTAGGAATAGCTACTTTAAATCAGAATAATATAACAAAGCTGATGCATTATTCTGTTATGAATTCAGTTATTTTAAACTCTTTAACAAATTTTGTAATCATAAATTAAGCATTTTGGAATCACTGTCTCTTTAATTTAGTAACATCTTTTTTTCGTTGTACCATAAATGGAAATCTATGGCATACTGCTGTCAAGTCCTAACTATATCATGATGATTGGTATTCATGTAATCTGGGAAATGAGTCTTTACTTATATTTTATTTATGCTTTAAGTAGTTTCATATTTTAAAACTCTCAGTTAACATCTGGTACATAGTGTGTAATGATAATCTGGCATGTCTTAATGACAGGGTGAATGATGTGCCAATGGAAAGGCAAAATAATAACTGAAAGTAAACCTTATGTTGGTGTTCTCACTGAAGTGTCATAGGGTCTGGCTCTCAGGTACCCATCTTACTTTATTTCTGAAAAACAATGTACTGCTCTGAACTGCATAATTAAAGCCAATGACAGTCTGTGTGGGTGCAGTACATTTTTGGAAGCACTGTATGTGCATCTGTGTCACAAATTCCTTCCATGTCTGTTTGCTCTGTTATCAGTATATATTTCTACTAAATAATTTTACTTTTTCTATTTCAATCCTTGTATTAAGCACAGGTGGCTATTATATTGCAGAGTCTATTCATGTTTTCTACTTGTGCTTAATGACACTTGACTTGTTTTCCCATATGTAGCTTAATTGCAGCTTTTTAACCTTGAGGTTTTATTATACTGCATCTGTTTAGATTGTTGGCCTATGGTATTGTCTGTGACATTTTGTTTTATATTTTATAGTCCATATTTTGTAATTTATTAACTTTTAGTTACATTTATAAATAAGGATATGGGTTAAGTTATTTGTTTATTATTACACTATTCTAAACTGCCTCAAATACAGTTTAAAAGGTTACCCAAGAATAGACAGAGTGAATACCCTGGGTTAGAAGTGTAGAACTGCAAGTAATGCTGTGGTTAAAGAAAGATTTTATAAGGCACTATAAGAGGGAGAAACTTTAGATGGGGTCAGGAAGTATGTGTAATTGCATATGAACATACAGGAACAGATAAGTAAAGCTAGGGAAATGTACAGAGAAGACCCTGTGCTGGGAAGGCAACAGACTGGCTGGGAACACAGATGAAGAGTTATAATTACTGTGTTGTATGCAGTGTTTCTGTGATTTATGGACAAAAATAAGTAACGACAGGGGAGTCCTTTGATGACAAAGCAATATAGCAATGTTTGTAGCATCTTTTTTTGTGATGCATGCATGTTGATTTATTCAGTAAAATAATGAAGTGCAAAAAAACTTGCATGTAAATATTTGTTCATTATCCTGCAAGATTTCAATAAGTAGCTCCTATAGATAAAACTAATTAACAAGATAATTATGAATTATTAATTTAAACAAATGCAATGACATATGCAGAGATGATATGCAATTTACAAATACATTTAAACATTATATAAAAATAATCAGAGGTTTTATAAACAGTCTAAGACAGTGATGGCAAACCTTTTTGGTTCAGCATGTCAAAAATTTGGAAAATGCCTAACTTGACTCTGATTGCATGTTACCCCCCCAAAAAATAATTAAATAAATACGTAAATAAAATTAAATAAAACAGCATGGCTCTCAATACATCAGGGATAAATCTCAACAGAATCAGGGACAAATCTAGAAATAAGAGACATACGCAATTTTAAGCTACTAGTACTATTAATTTGAGACATTGACAGAAGAAAATGAACATGAATTAATTACATTTTCTGAAGTCAAATTAGTCTATGAATCTAATTATTGTCATTATTAAGTGTAAAAAGTCACCAGTTTTAGCAGTGATTAAGTGGGACAGTTGGAAAGAATGTAAAGGAGCACACTCCTAGAAATGCAGACTACTTGCCCTTTGCAGACGTGTAACCATGAAGAGACAACAATGTC
Source organism: Protopterus annectens (assembly GCF_019279795.1). Lineage (NCBI taxonomy): Eukaryota > Metazoa > Chordata > Ceratodontiformes > Protopteridae > Protopterus > Protopterus annectens. Next base: position 534,876,307 of record NC_056739.1, read on the forward strand.
AGCACTTCCCTTTGCAGAATCTGTCGAGAAAGTATACGGAAATAGTCTGAGGTTAATAACTTCCTTACCTCTGCAGCAGTGTTGTTAAACTGGCTTCTGGCGCAAAATAATGCAATGCACTTCAGACAAGTAACAAATGCAAAAGCAGTTTCTTTGGTATCTCGGGTGTTGGTGACTGCTGGTGTGTCACCAAAAAAATGTCATGGTGTGTCACCTTTGACATGCGTGTCATAGGTTTGCCATCACTGGTCTAAGAAAACAAAGTGCCTAAAGATTTCAATCCTTCTAATGTAATTCGATGTTCATCATTCCCATTGCTGCAGTACTCTTTAGGCTATATGGGTTGTTTCCCTGGCCATCTTCACACTGTTCTGGTTCCCCCACCCCACTCACTCTGATTGCTAATTGGCAAGCCTCAATGAGGGAAATCAGTAGTCAGAGTGAATATTTCTTCAGTACTTTCTTGCTGTATCAACAAGAAGCATCTCTCAAGCTTCACTGGAGCATTAATTGAATATGAGCTTCATTTTTAGCAGGCAAATCTCAATTGGGGAATCCCTCCAAACAGACATTTTTGCCATTTTAAGATAAATATATTTATTTTAATTTTCTGACTAAAAGTGGTATTTCTCCCTTAAGAAACAGTATTTGTCAACATCAGAAGTTTCCTGTTAGGGACCCCTATTCATAGTTACCTGTGTTATTTGGCTAATTAGGGGATACTTTTGACTAAATATATACCCTGCTTGAGTAAACTTTAAAACTGTGACAAAAAGATTTATTTTGGGTCAAACAAGGATGTTCTTTTTACAGTGTAGTGCTTATGTCCACTCCAAGACAACATTTATTTATTTATTATTTATTTATTTCAGTTTGATTACTGGGGAAGTCCACTGGGCCAGAAAGTGCCCATTTTCAGTGGAGGCCCGGGGAGAAAAGCTCCACAAAAAAAAACACACACTACACACAATAAGAGGTTACAAAAAGAAATTTCAAATACAGAGGTAAAAATACAAGTATGAATTCATGCAAAACAGGTATAGTAAAATAATAAATTGTCATTGTACAAGCAATGAGACAAAGTTGCAGGTTTTTACATTCAGAGCAATAGGAATCAATTGTCAAGAAATAGGCATCAGTGATTACTGGACAGTTGTGTTATATACATGCTAAGAGTTGAGAGAGAAACTGAAAGAACAGAAGGTGATGGAATAAGTTTGAGTAAGGTAAATAGAAAAGGAGAGGACGTAGAGAAGTTTGCATCAGGAGTTTAGTAGGCTCTATGGGGAAATGTATTTGTATTTATGTAGGGTGAAAGCAGGAGCATTTGCGTTTGGAGGATAGAAATGAGAAAAGTTGAGTTTTGAAAGATTCTGGGTAAGGTATTGTCCTAAGTGAGGGAGGAAGAGAGTTCCATTTTTTGCCTACTATGAAAGAGAGAAGGAGTTGGCCTGCAGGGCGTTTGGGTTTATGAATAGCGATGAAATTTTGATGTTCAGATCTCAGGGATCTGGTTGGGATGTAAGGGGGAAGGATGCTTGTTAGAGCTGGGCACTTATTAGGAAAAAATATTAATTTGTGAGCAGTGGTAAGTTGGAGGTAGTCAAGGTAGTTAGGGAGTTCCAGCCAGTTCAATGATTGTAGGGAGAGGCAGTGGTGAGTACAGGTTTTGGATTTGGTTGCAAATTTGGAGATTTTATTGTAGCAAGTTTCAAGTTTAGAGGTGAGGGAAGAAGACAGGTTAGTTAGAAGAGGGGCTCCATATAGTAAGGAAGGAAGGAGATAGGTAGTTGCTAAAGTATGCCTGGAGGAGTTGGAGAGAAAGCGGTTATTCCTGTAGAGCATACCAAGTTTTTGGTGGGTTTTCTTGATGTTTTGTTGTACGTGGATATCAAATTTGAGGTATTCATCTATGGTGATACCTAGGAGTTTTGCAGAAGGAACCACTTCTATGGCAGTGTTGTTTTGGCTAAGGACTTTGAAAGCATTTTTGTTGAAGGAGTAGGCCCTGGTGGGTGGGAAGAGAAGTATTTTAGATTTATTAGAGTTGAGAGAGAAATGGTTGCAGTGCATCCAGTTCTCAGTAGTAGAAAAAGCTATTTGAGTTTTTGACAGTAATTCTGGCAAGTTGGCAGCGGAGCAAACTAAGGTGGAGTCATCAGCGTATTGGATAACTGTTGTGTCAGGGATGACAGAGTGAAGGTTATTTATGAAGATGTTGAAAAGCATTGGTCCAAGGATGGATCCCTGGGGAACACCGGTGGGAGTGGGCAGGAATGAGGAGGTAGAGTTATTCCATCTGACAGTTTGTGATCTGTCAGATAGGTAGCTGGAGAACCAGGAGAGGGTTTCAGGGGAAAGATGAAGGTTAGAGAGATGACAGAGTAGATGATTGTGGGAGATAGTGTCGAAGGCTTTAGAAAGATCTAGTAGTGTTGAGGACACATTTTTTCCTTTACTGTCAGTGTTTTCGTTTTAGTAAAAGGAGTTTTGAAAGGGAAATTATGAGCTGCTTGTAAATTAACTTTGTGAAGGGCCTGGAACAAAAAGTGTGAGTGAAAGTGTGCTGCATGTGTATACTATGTGGCAACATGCCTTCCAACCAACTCACTCCATCAACGCTTACTGTTTTTTTGCTTCCCTTCCTCAGCTACAATATGAATACTTACTCCAGTCCATCTGGTTTCAGTCCCATTGTTCATAGAAATAAATAAGCACTTAACAAGGAAATCTTGCAAACTATGAGTGCTCTGTCTGTACCACAGCTGACAGTGGTTGAACCATCAGTGGCCAATTGTTGTTCCTTAGTCCACTCAATTATCTCTTCAGCTTCCTCTGGTGTAGTCCTTTTGGTACTACATACTGGGGAGTCAGTCATGTCCTGTTCAGCTATTCCACTGCCAGATTTGGGCATGAGAAAACCATATTTCTAGGGCTTGGAGATGCTACAGGAGATTCTTCACAGGATAACCAAAGAAAGAGGCCATTAGACAGGGCAGACATCCCTCCTTAGAGTAGGTCTTCATCCACAGTGACTCATTTTCAGAAAAAAAAAAACAAAATATGAAATATTGTTTATTTCAAAAGGTAATTACAATTAAGAAAGATAATTTTCTTACCTTGAAAGCATGCATTTCAGGCAATGAATCATAGTGTCCAGAACCATTATAAGTGGGCATCTCCTGCACAGAAATTTCTGAGGAAATAGGGTGTGATGATTCTGATTATGAAAGAGATTTTGGATTATTCTCCTTCAGGTTCTCAAAGATTTTTCTTTTAATCAGATAATAACAACGATGAATGAGATATTTTTATGGTTCCCCTGAACTTAGGATATATTATGATATGTTACAAATGGTTAGTCATCATTCTTCACTCATCCCTTCTATCTTCCTAGCCTTGGAGGATAGGTTTAATACTTCCTGTAATCATCCTGATATCTAGCAATTAGTCCCTAAGAAGCAGATAAAATGTATAAAGTGCCTCAGACTAATACAATTTTTATGTTCAGCATATTCACCACTGCTGCAGTAGCCTTATCTATATGGGTTATATCCTGCCAAGGATATAACAGCCAACCAGCTTCCAAAGGTTCAGGGCACTTTCCATGCAGCTAAACTGTCAGGCAGCATGAGTTGAGCTGACTAAAACCCAGAATTGGGCACAAAATCCATCAGAGCTTTACATCCACTGAAGAGTACACTCTTCTGTGGCTTAAGAGGATCAACATCTTGTGCTTTCCTTTGCTGGGCAGATAAGTTACCTTTGGGCAAAAATCCATTTTCTGAATTTTGTTCATGTTTTGTTACTTTCCTCTTCAGGAAAGTTATTTTAAAGCTAACAGTGTTTAGTTTTAATGGACTGTCCTGAGACTGTAATATATTTTTAAACATAACATTCAGTCTGATGCTGTCATTTTCTTTCGTTCCCCAATGAATGGGTCTTGGATCCAACTCTGCCACTTTCTTTAGATTCTAGGATCCGATTCTCAAGCTCCTTCCTTACCCATAATGCCCCTGATTACTGTATTACCTGAGATCTCATTTGCAGCTCTTCAAGACCAAATGGGATTGCGACTTCTCGAGCTCTAGTGGGGTTGTTTTTTAGTGAGTTTATTGTTAAAACTTTGAATTTTCTATTACCCTTTTCCAATTTCTAGTGTGTACAACTCCCTTACCTTCTTTCAATGCTGTCTGTCATAAGGTAATCTTCATACAATAGTTGGGAGTCATTTCTTTCTCTACCTCCTTTAGAGGTATTCTTTAAGTACCACAGTTGGTAGACCATCCTTTCCAAATATATATATATATATATATATATATATATATATATATATATATATATATGTATGTATATCATATACTTATTCTTACTTCTGTTTATTATAGTTGTTTTTGGCTTGTTCAGTATATTTAGTTGAACTCTTGTCATTCATACTGTTTTTCTTCAGTACGGCTGATCCCAAACTCTGATGCCCACAGGGAGTGCATGTGCTGTTTGGGGCCAGTACATCTGGACACCTCTTGCTCTATTTGTGTGACCTTTAATGCCAGGGAGATAAGGGATCACAGGAACAAATTAATACTCAAAGGAATTTTTCCAGCTTCGGCTCCTTCTGCTGATACAGCTTCATCAAGGGCTCAAGCCCCCTCTCAGAAATCTAAAGAGGCTAAAAAGTATAGAAAATATTCTTCATCTAAGTTTTCTCAGTCACTACCTTCCTGTCAGCCTCCTGTAAAGGAACCCAAGACCTCGGATCCAAAAGCTTCAGATCCAATACCTGTAGGCCTTAAGTCTCCTTGGCTCCATTCTCTGAGATTTTCCACAAATCTGATATCTCCTAAATTGAGGTCTCCATTCCTCCAGGGGACCCTGAAACAGTCTTCAAGGCCACCATCCACTTCCAGTTCTATTAGGTCCTCCCGGAGTCTTTCTGAGACAGAGGTGGATAGGATGATGTGGAAGTTCATCAGAGCACAGATCCAGATGGAGATTCTGCTAGCTCTGTCTCCCATCGGATCCATGAGCATTAAGTCTAACTTCCAACTATACATGCTTCTTCTCTGATCCATCCTGTGGTTTTGGAGTCCTCAGATCCGAGAGCCCTAAGAAATGAACTGTTGGATCCGAAGGTCCTAGCATCCGCACTTGAACAACTTCCCTCACCCAATCTGCCCCAATCCTGTTGGAGCATAATGGCTCTTGGAGTCTAAGGATCGGTGCCAGATTCAAGGGTTTGACCATGACTGTGAAGTTTCCTGAGCTGACGCATACTCTTGGAGCTTTAGCATTGGAAAGCTCTGCTCCAACTCCCACATCAGATCCAAGGGTTCGGGAGTTGTTGGGGTTGTCTGATCCAAGAGTTTTGGCTCCAGTAGGACTGCCCTCGGTGTCTCCTGGGTTCTTGGCTTTTGAGGTGGTGGAAAGGATATTATCTCTACCTACATGGGCTTTGACTCTTCCTTCTCCAAATCCATGTTCCAACCTCCTTTGGATCCTTTGTCTGAATTCTCAGAACCTACACCTTAGGGACAGTCAGCCCAGATGATCTTCTAAGCAGCTTCCACTGGTGAACTTCCCATCTCTTTCAACAATTTCCTAGAGCACCCCACTGAGGAGGACCCTTGGAAGAGGTCTTGCAAGAGGAGGGTCCTGGATTTCCCAGAATAATCCCTCACAGAAAACACTGATTTTGATGAAGGGGAAGGGTCCCCTACATCTCCACCTGAGGATATCTCATTTGGAGACATCTTAGAGATCTTCACCAAAAAGGTGGTTGGTCTACCCAAAACCCTTGGAATCAGTGTTCTTGGAAGCCTTGGTGTCTGGACTATCTACTTCTTGAGTTACCCCAACTGTGGATGAGCTGATAGAACTGGTCTCCCACAGAGCATGGAAGTAACCAGACTCCATAGAACCGATCCCTAAGAGCACAGACAAGGTTTTTAGTCTCCTGACAGATATGTTATATTAGACGAAGTGTGCTCCTGTAGATGCCATGGCCATTGCAGCATCAACTAAGAAAGAGTTAGCTGAGCAGAGCTCATCTGTCCATCCCCCTAACAGGGAGTCTAAGGTCATGGACAGGTTTGGGAAGTGAGTGTATGCTTCATGGACCTTCACTTTACGGTTGTTGAATTATTTGGTGCATTTCATGAGGTTACAGAGGAACGTAATCAAAGAACTCTCTAACTCTTCCCCAGGGTCCATGTCTGCAGAGGAGCAGAAGTCTTTTTCCTCATGACTGGCCACCCTACAATCTATTATTAACATGTCCATAAGATTACTCTCACATGCAGATGAAGGTTCCTCATGGGCTATTGATACTGGCACAACCATTAGGAGACATGTCCGGATGCAGTTGTGCAATTTGACAGAGCCCTTTAAGGCATTATTCATCAATTTTCCCTTTGATGGATCTTCCGTATTTGGACCAACAGTTAAAGAAACACTCCCTGCAGTTAAAAAAAATGGAAAGACTGTGTCTGCCATGGAAATCTGCTTTTCTGCACTGCAGAGAACCTTTTCCAGGAATCAACATGGTTGTAAGAAAGTGTGGTTCTGAAAATCACAAGCCCCTTTCCAAGAATCATGTGGAGATTTTTCAATCAGTGGCATAGGGGAAATAGCTATAATGGGAGATGCTGCCCATGTGGCAGACATTGTCCACAGAATCAAGGCTCTCAACATTCTTTCTCAGACAGGCCTTTTCAGCACCCCTGAAAGGTTACCCGGCTGTCCCTCTCTGGGAGTCAGTGGGGGATGCTTATTGTTGCACCTAAAAGCATGGACAGCCATCAGCAAAGGATCATATCCAGAGGCTACATCATTCCCTTTTTCCAAGTTCCTCCACAAAAGAGAAGACATCTCCCCAGTGTTACACCCAGTCAGAGGGAATAAGCAGCTTTAGAAATTTAAAAGTTACTGGACAAAAGAGTCCCCCAATCAAAGAGGATCTGGAATTTACTCAAGGTTATTTTTAATGCCAAAGAAAACAGGGGACCTGAGACCCATTTTAGATCACAGTTATTTGAACCAGTTTGTAAATAATTCTAAATTCCAGCTGGTCATGGTTCAGTCCATTCTGCCTCTCCAGAATGATGACTAGACGTGTTCTCTACATCTTCAGAATGCATGCTATCATATAAAAATGAACAGATGCTCCCAAAGATATTCACACTTCTGGCTGGGAACCAGTCATTATCAGTTCAGAGCCATGCCCTTTGATCTCACCAAAGTATCCAGGGTGTTCAGCAAATGCATGGCAGTAGTAGCAGCTCATTTAAGACTCTGCTGATTCAGAGTGTTTACATATTTAGATGACTGGCTCTTAACCACACCAACCAGGCATCTTCTGGAAAAAGCCAAAGATTACCTTCAACTTCTATCTCAATCTCTGGGGATCACAATAAATCTGGTAAAGTTCCAACCATAACCAGTTCAAACCTTGGTGTGTATATGGACTCTTCTAGACACAGTCAATTGCCTAGCTCTTCTGCCTCAAAACAGAATTCTTACTCTAAAATTGCATGCCAATCAAGTTCTGTCTCATCCCTCACCCCTAAGCAAGAGTAATACTCAAAGCCTTAGGGTCAATGGCTGCTGAAATAATTTATTACCCACTCCTCATCTTTATTTGAGAATTCCTCAATGCAGTTTAGCAGTGCATTTGAAATCCAACATATTAGTGGAGAAGCTCACCAGGACCACTCTAACTCCTCACAAGTTGTCTCTCAATCAATCAGTGGCAAAGATGTTTTTCCAAATATGGGATCAACTGTGCTGCAATCTATTTGTATCTCTCCTCAACAAGAAATGCAGCAGGTTCTTTGGCCTACGGTCACTGAGAAATGCTCTAGTCCATGTTTGGCCCTCTAGTCTCCTTTATGATTACCCTCCCTTACCCCTAACACCCAAGTTTCTTCAGAAAGCTAGTTAGCTGAACAGCAGAGTAATCCTTATTGCACCCTCCTGACCTCAGCAGATATTGTTCCCTTTTCTATGGTCTCACCTAGCGCGTCCACCTTGGACATTGGATCCCATTCCAGATCTCCATCACATCCTGCAGAGATGACTCATCCAGACATAGCAGGCCTCAAACTGATCACCTGGATTCTCCAATTCCATTGATCACTAAATATTCCCAGCTTTCCTCTCCAGTTCATAAAATCCTTTCTTCATCCCACAAACCTTGAATCAGAAGGCTTTATAAGAGCAAATGGAGATTTTCTTTGTGGGTGCATCAAAGAGAGTTAAATCCTTTTACTGCTCCAATCCCAGCTATTTTAGATTTCCTTTCCTCTATTTTTCAAACCGGGGCAAGCTTCTCTATCATTAAAGTACAGTTGGTAGCCATCTCCAACTACCACATCAGTTACATTGTGCAAGGTGTAACGTCTGACTACATCCCACCAGACTTCCACCAATTAAATGTGACATCCCTTACTATCCTGGGTTAGTAACTAAGGAGTTTCAATCCTCACAACTGACTCCAGTGTGAGACTGCCACTTAAACAGGAAATATGATCGAAGTTTTAGAACTTCAAAATTCTGAATGGAGATCTGCATACAGGAGATTTCCCTTTTCCTCGCTGTAGTGTGATCTTGGAGTTGGCATAGTTGAGAAGCGAGGGTGTGGATGCGCCCCGTATCTGGGGGGGGGTGCAGGCAGAAACATTTAAAAAGATGTTTTTTTTTTGGATATTTTTCACAATATTGATATTCTGAAACATCGATCATATGGTCTCGATCATATGAAATTCGATGTTTTGGAAATTTGGGATTGTGAATCCATCTACAGGTACCTTACATTCCTTCAGATCAAAACTGTATGGCAGACAAGCTGAGCAGGCCTAGAACAGACATCACAAATGGAAACTAGATCAGGGTGTCTTCCAAGATTTGATCCATCTGTGGGGAGCTCCTCAAGTAGACCTCTTTGCCTCCTATCTGAACAATCAACTGGCAAGATTCTGTTCTAGGACTCCATAGAAGAAGACCTGGAAGACAAATGCCTTTTTTTTTTCTTTTCTTTTCTTTTCTTTTCCTTGGACAGAAATGTTCCTGTATGCTTTTCCAACCTTTCTACTAATATCCATTACAGTTCTAAAGTTTCAGAACAAATCCCCTTATCATTATGGATACTTCCTTCTGGCTCAGACAACTTTTTCTTTTGGAAATGGCCAAGGACAATTATCACAAATTCCTTCTCAGAATGAATCTACTCAAATAAGAATAAGGGTGTTTGATACACTCCTAACATCAATCAACTTCAGTTTACTGCCTTGCTGATAGGGCTTTAGTTCCTCTTTGACATCTGTTTACTAAGAATGTACAGCTGGTACTAATGGAGGGAAGAAAGCCTGCTATGAGAAAATCATGCAATAGCAAATGGAAGAGGTTTTCTAATTGATGTCAGCAACATAACCAATAGCCATTCAGAGCTAGTTGTTCTCTGGTTTTACAATATTTTTGATAGTTACTATCCTATAGTCTTTCTTATTTCAATATGTGAGCCAATATATTCTTCTCTTTCAATGCAGTTTCATGTTAAAATGTTTTGTTTTGGAAAGGAATTTTGGGCAAGAGGCCTCCAAGTAAACTGGTGGCTCCTACTTGGGATTTTATTTTTGTGTAAGAGAAGATAACACTTGCTGCATCCCTCCATGTTAACCATTAACCTGCCTGACTTGACATTCTTAACATGGAAAACAGTTTTCATGATTCCTCTGACCTATGCAGGAAGAGTATCAGAGTTGCATGCTCTTATGGTTGAGCCAACCCTATCTCATTTTCCTCAGGTACAGGGTTTCATTGACAACTTTGACAACCAATTTTTTTATGACTAAAGTAGTACCTGAGTTTACATTAAACTGAGCTATCAGTTTACTTGTTTTCTTTTCTGAACCTAAATATGAGGAAGAAAAGATACTCCATACCTTGGATTTCCACAGGCAACTCAGGTACTATCTTGCCAGAATCAAATCTTTCAGATCAATTGATAATTTACTGTAAATATAAGAAGGGACAAACTATGTCAAAACAGACTGTTTCTTAATGGTTGTCTCAGACTATTACCTTTTATTATTTTCACCATAATAAAACTATTCCAGGCAAGTTCAAGGCTCACATTACCAGGACCCTGTCTTCATCTATAGCTTTTTTGGAAATGGTTGGATTCTAGAAGTGTTCTAGAAGCTGCTGATTGGTCCTCTGTACATACTTTCACAAAGTAATGTAAGCTTGATTCCTTCTCTAGGTACAAATCAGATTTTGCTAGGGCTATTTTGCATGGGCTGCTGCATTCTTCTCCTTCCATCTCCCAAATGTAGTAAGGTAGGGTAATCTACCCATATAGCTAAGGCTACTTCAACAGTATCAATATGATGAACACAGTGTAGTTGTAATAAGCAAACTTACCATAACAGTTGATGTTTGAATAATCACTGCTGCAATAGCCATTCCCTCCCTCCATCACCCTTTTTTTCCGCTGATTTTTATGACGGGATGTGGACATTTATTCTTTGTTGTTCCCAACATTGTCCTTTCAGGTCTCAGCCTCCCTCTCTCTGTTCACAGGAAAGCTCTGAAGGACTTGGCACCCAAACTTGTCTTTTAGTCAGCTCAGCTTAAGTCTCTTGACAGTTTGGGTGTGTGGGAGGTGCCCAAAAGCTTTGGAAGCTGGCCTGCTATTATACCCTTGGTAGGATATAACCCATATAGAATAGCTAAGGCTACTGCAGAAGTGATCATTCAAGCATTTACTGTTATGGCAAGTTTAGTTGCACAACTGTACTTCTTGAACTAAGGCAGTTTTAATGCAGTTCATCTCATTGTTGTGTGCTGCTAGTATTAAGAATAATTTGTGGTTGTTATATTTCTATTGATTAAAAGTGTCTTTTGAATGTTTTGACAACAAAATTTGCTGTTTTTTGCATTTTTTGATGGAGGAGCTATAATTATTTGTGGTTATAGAACACCTTTACAGTATTTTACATGATTTTACATGATTTTTTTGTTTGTTTAAATCACAGTCAGGCTTCCATTTTATTTGTGAAGCATTTCTAACAGGAAATTTTCCTCAGTTTATGTTTACTTCTTTGTCTAAGATATGGATTTATTATTATTTAATGTGACTGAATGGATTTACAACATTCTAAACAACTTGTTTAGATCACAATTTTGGTGCCACTTTGATTGTGTGGCATTTCTGACAGAAATATTACTTAATATTACACTTAATTATTGGTCTGAGGTTATTCTATTTATTTTGTGCTGAACATTGCCATTATTTATATTGGGGTTTGTGTGATATGTTTATTGTTCTTTGTGCTGAATTACTGCAATCACTCTCTTTTTTTCCACAATGCAGTATTCAGTATAGTTCCTCTATAGAAATCAGAATTTAGTTTACTATTTAGTGGGAACTTTGTGGGATTTGTTAATTTTGTACTGGGCTAACTGGTACTTGGTATTGAGCCAGCTAGTTTTTACCCATGTCTTGATGGATTCATGTACAGTTTCCCATCCCCACCACCATCTTCCCAACTGCACTTAAACATGAAAGAATAAATAAAAAAATATGCTACAACCTATGACTTGTGTGTCTACATAAGCCTTATCATCATGTAGGCTATTGGCTCACTCCTGTTCTGTGACCTTCAGGTGGCCTGATCTGGTTGTAGTACCACAACTGTGTGTGACTCGAGGGACAGACATATCCTCCAGGGCTTTACTATTGCCTACTGCAGGTGTGGAAGAACCAAATCCTTTAGGTGCAGGGGAAGTCAGGACTGCAGAATTGGTTGCCAGTACTCATATTTTTCCCCAAGAGGTCTCCCATTAGTATAGTGTGCACCAAAAATTGACAGAAGACCTACCAGATGGTGAGCAGCAGTTTCTGACTGTTTTTCACCTGTGATGGTAGCTATGGCTAGATCCATTGTTCAAGAAGTTGATTGTGTGGTGCATACCTGGTTAAGACTAATTCCTGCACTTCCACCACCTGTCACTCTGCTAAGAATCCTTTTTTGAAGGGGATCCTGTGTCTGAGGACTTTGAGCTCTCTGAGTCAAAGATGTGAGGTTCCCCTGATGATGAACAAGTACAGGAACCCAAAAAGAGATTTTTCTTTTATCAAATGTTGACTAGATTTAGAGATGTATTCAACTGGGAGGTTTCTTTGCCTGTCCCTGAGATTAAATGGATTTATGATCTCTTGGAGGAAGAGGACCCAGACATTGAGACCTTTCCTCCATTAATCCTTACAATGGATAAAGCTAGCAGTTCCACTTTCTTTATTGAGGTTTTGCCTAAGAAACTGTTTAAGAAATTTAGAGTATGCTCAGACATGTCTGGCCTCCAGTCTCCTTTGCTTGCAGACCCTGCTTTGATGTCCCCAGCAGCTTTTACAGATAAGAAGACCACATATTCTTCTAACCCAAGATAAACCAGGCAAATGGTTATAATCTCAGGGGAAAAATTATGGTATGTCCAGCAAGGTAGCATTTAAAGTATTTATCTACCAGTGTTTTATACAGATGTTTTTGCTGAGACGCAGGTACAGTTTTGATGAGTTTGATGTATTGTTGCCTGCAAAGCAAAAGGTCTTTGTTAAAGATATTGCCGCCAATGTTTCTCAGGTTTCAAAACATGTATTAAAAAGTGCTTTGCGAGAAGCTGATACAATTTCTAGAAATGCAGCATTGACAGTGGTAAATTGTAGGTCTGCTTGGTTGAGCTCTAGTAATTTTTCTGATGAGTTAAAAAATAGATTTTGAATGTTCCTCTTGAGTCTGATGGTATGTTTGGTACAGCAGCTAATCATTAACTTAAGCAGCGGAATAAAAGAGGTAAATCGGTGCAAGGAGTATCAAAAATGTTTCATAATCCTAAGTACTTCTCCTTTAAGCAAAATAACTTAAGTGCCAGCTGAACAAGAACTAAGGCAATAAAAGGAAATGGCAGGATGGCAATTCCACCAAGCCAAACAAGAAAGGTTCTTTTACTAAAAAGTATACCCCCCAACTTATGACTGTGCTGAGGCATGTCACCTGTCTTTATCAGTCCCCCTGTCAGGTGCCTCATCTCTCAAGTTAGCTGACACCAAGGTGGATTGGCTGTCAGTGGTTTCCAACAAATGGGTGTTAAACAATGTTGACAGTGGTTACAGATGAAACTGGAAAGAAAAGAACACCCACCTCTGTTCGGGGGGAGGGGGGGTTCTCCTTCAGTCCTGACAAGACTTTTTTTTCCTTCCTATTTTCCAACAAATTTTGCACTTAGGGTTCATAGAAATGGTCCCGCTAGAATGAGAGGTTTCTATTCCAGAATTTTCTTGGATCCCAAAAAAGAGCAGTTGTGGAGACTTGTGTTGGAACTTTCTTTTCTGAATATTTTTTCAAGGTCCCCAAGTTCAAGATGCTAACCCTGCAGATAATGCTTCCTCTGTTGCTGGACTACTGCTTCATAGTGACCCTGGACCCAATGGATGCCTATAATCATATCCCCATTGTTCATCACTTTGTGTGTGGTTCACCCTACCAGTTTTCTATGTTTCTCTTTGAGCTATCCACTTCACTGAGAGTGCTCATCAAATGCCTTCCTCTGGTAATGGCTCACTGTCGGACACTGACCACTCATGTCCTTTTATACTTGGATGACTTGGTGTATTGTATAGAGTCTGCATACAGGTGTTTGGAATTGCTAGAGGAAGTCTTGACTTTACTCTCCCATCTATAGTTTAATTTGAACCTCCTAAAGTCATGTCTGACACCCTCATAAAGACTTGTCTTTCTCGGGTGCTTGATCGACTCCAACAAAAGAGTGACCCTATCTGTCCAAAGCAAGGTTCTGTCATCATACCACTGGCACATCTTCACATGAGGAAAATTCAATGATGTGTCCAAAATTGTTGGACTAGTACCTTCATCCCCTGGAATCCCAGTTGCTGGTGCTACCCTTTATCAGACAAGAGTTTCAGTGAAAGAGAGAACTTTTGAGTATCAGTCCAGGGCTTCTTTCCTTCCAGTGCCAGTACAGTCTGTCCAAACGTATTTGTCCAACTTTGCCTGGGGAGCTATGTAAATGGGGATACAGGTGCAAGTCACATGGGGGTCCAAGGATGCATTTAAGCACATCTGTATCAAGGAGGTGTTGGCAGTGATTCATGCCATGAAAGTCTTTCACCACCTTTGGACTCCTGGTCTCTTCTAGTGGTTATATACAACATCACAGAGATCTGGTACCTCAACAAGCAAGAGGGTATGCGGTCATACCTTTTGTGTCGACAATGTTAGGCTATGAGTGTGCTTCTCAGTATTCTCTGACTCTTTAGATATCATACATGCCATCAGTGTAGAACATTGTGGCAAAAGATTAAGCAGAACCTGGACAGACCTGCATGAGGGGAAGCTCAAAACTGTGGTGCTCCAGGATCTAGTCCATATGTGGGGAACACCTCAAATAGATCTGTTCACCTCAATTAAAAACAGACAGCTGGAGAAATTCTGTTCCAGGCTTCCTTGCAGCCATGCTTGGAGGACAGATGCATTCTCATTCCCTTGGACAGGAATGTTCCTGTATGTGTTTCCATCCTTTCCACTGATTCACAAGGTACTTCTGAAATTATAAAGAGAAATGCCAAAGATAATTGTAGTGATTCCTACTGCCCCAGGTAATCTTGGTTCTTCCTGTTAGTGGTGTACCACAGATTTATTCAGACACTGGACCTGCTCACACAGTCTCAGGTGTATGCTGATTTGGAGAAACTGCAGTTGACAGCCTGGATGATTCAATCCTGAATCTATTTAGGCACTTGTTTCAGTAAGGTGTTAAAGGAGGCCAGAAAACCTGCTACTAGAAAATCTTGGGTTTACAAGTGGATGAGGTTTTCCAAGTGGTACCTAAATGTTAACAGAGGATCCCTTAAAGTTAATACCTCTCTGGTCTTGAAATATTTGAGTATGTTACTTCAGGATGGCTTATTGTATACATCCATTAAGGTGCAATGAGCAACCATCTGTGCTTGTGTGCCAGTGGATCCTTCTCTTTCTTCTTCTCCTGTTTTAGGAAAGCAGTTTGTGAAAGAAGTAATGCATATGAGACCCCTAGTAAGCATATTCCTCCTTTATGGGACCTAAGTTATGCTCATGAAAAATTGACCTCGCCACCTTTTGAACGATCAGTTTATGCTGATCTCAAGTTCTTAAAGTGGAAAATTGTTTCTGATTATTGATTTGACATATGCAGATGAGTTTCCAAGCTGCAAGATCTCTTTGTGGGCAGATTTACTTGATTTCCCACATGGATAGGATTGTGTTATTCACTATCTCTTCTTTTGTGATGAACATGGTCTCAGAGTTCACAGTCAATTAGTCTATTTATTTCCCAGAACCTAAGAAAAAGAGAGAGAGGATACTTCATACCTTGGATGTGTATAGGCAGCTCAAGTACTACTTTGCCAGAACAAAGCCCTTTAGAAAAGCTTCAAGGCTTTGTATTTCCTTCTCTGGGGCAACAAAATGTGAATCTGTCTCTAAGCAAACAATTGCATGTAGGTTGCTCTCTGGTATTGTTGAGTTGTTACAGTCACCATGGCAAGGTGAATCCAGGTAAGGTAAAGGCACATTCCACCATACCCTTTTCCTCTTCAGTTGCAGACTGGAAAGAAGTGGACTTTAGAAGTATTCTGAAGGCAGCAACTTGGTCTTCCATCCATACCTTCACAAAATGCTACAAACTGAAAGCTTTTTCTAGATCCAGAGTAGGTTTCACCAGGACCATTCTCCAGGGAGTCCTAGACACTTATCCTTCCTCATCCCAGGTTGTTTAAGTTTTGGGAATCTATATGCCAGTAACACAGTGTGATTGATAAATATAGTACTGTTGCATAAGTTTCACTTACCTGTAACAGTAGATGATGTGAACACAATGCCTTACTGACAGTCACCTCCCACCATCCCCCTTTTGTTGGGTATATATAGTTTGTTGTTGGAGTTGCTGTTGCATTTTGGTTGAGCAACCTTTTTTATTGTGTGTGTGTGTGTGTGTGTGTGTGTGTGTGTGTGTGTGTGTGTGTGTGTGTGTGTGTGTGTGTGTGTGCGTGTGTGCGTGAGTGTGTGTCTGTGTGTGTGTGTGTGTGTGTGTGTGTGTGTGTGTGTGTGTGTGTGTGTGCATGTATGTGTGTGTCTTTCATTACGTTTGGAACATTAGGTGTTTGCAAAACTTGTGCTTCCATCTGCTTTCCCTGTTATACCCTAAAAAACTGAAAGGGTCCTGTCTGTAAATGTGAAAGGCAGTGCTGGTCCCGGTCCTGCTGTTTTTTTATTCTTCACCCTCACAGACAGGTTGTGGGAAGAGTTTTGACCTTTGACAAGACTTAAGGTTACCATACGTCCGGGTTTCCCCAGACACGCCCTCATTTTTGGGCTCCTGTCCAGGCGTTTTTTGAAAATTCTGCGATTTGTCCGGGTTTTAAAACCCGGACAAATCGCAGAATTTTCAAAAACCAGACATCCCTATTTCGGAGTCTTTCCTCCGCTTTGTTTTTTTTTTTTTTTTTTGATTGGCTCATATACTGGTATACGAGCCAGTCAAAAAACGGAGCTCTGTTCAATGTGGAACTGCTTGATGTCTGCATTGAACAAAAGAGGGTCCACTGTGTGCGTTTTGGATTGGCTCCTATACCGGTATACGAGCCAATCAAAAAGCGGAACTCTGTTCAATGGCATTGAACAGAAGAGGGTCCGCTGTGCGAGGTTTTGATTGGCTCGTATACCGGCATATGGGCCAATCAAAAATCCCCAAACACGGACCTTAAAACCTTGCTCTTCAGCCCTAACAAGATGAAATAATAAGTGCTGGTAGCAGCACATCTTTTTTCGTCCTCTTTTACATGCAAACAAATATGGTAACCCTAACAGGACTGTCAGAGCCCGATAAGCAGGACACTACTACCCATATGCCAGTAAGGCATTGTGTTCAACAAATATCTACTGTTACAGGTAAATGGAGCTTAAGCAACTGCACTTTTGTTAATGAGGTAATATCAGAAATGTTACATTCTGCTTTAGATAAGGGGGTATTATTTGGCCCAGCTGCTACCTAGGTTCTCAAATAATATGATAAAATAAGGAAATTAATTCAGGGAATTTATAAGATTTTTTTCATGTTGTCCATTACAAATAATGCAGGCATCCTTCTTTCTCTGAAAAAAAAAAATATGCAAAACCAGATATTTTCTACAAACAAGATGCTAAAAAAACAATGGCCAGAAGGAAATAACAAGAATCATTGGTCCTTTCGGAAAAGGGGACAGAGTAACAGTAATGAATGTCTATGCCAGCATTCTCCCTGATGTTTACTCCCCTCTGGCCAACATCTCTTCAGAAATGTCCAACAATCTGGTCCTCAACATCTCCCTTTGGCAAATGATTTTCTCAGATTCTTAAAAGTGATACAGGTTAGCTACATATGACACTGGATCCAAAAACATCCTTTTAGGAAATATCCTCCTTATCCTCCAAACCAAACAGGATTTTTTCATCAGGAGGATGAACTTCAGTCTTTACTTACCCAAGGAATCATAGAACCAGTGACTGGAAGTCAAAAAGAAAAAGGTTTATATACCAAAATGTTTCTTGTAGCAAAGAAATAGGCCTCTTGGAAACCTCTACGTGATCATTCATTTTGAAATGTGTATATTAAAGTACCACATTTCACCATGTTAATCTTACAGAACTATTACCCCTCATTCTTTCCATGAGATAAATGGTAACTGTAGACTTGAAAGATGCTTATTACTACATTTCTATAGCCACAATCCTTTGGATTATCTACAGCTCCAAGGGTGCTCACAAAATGCCTAGCTCCAGTCCTAGTTTTTCACAGACTAAAAGGTGTTCACATTTTGCTTTATTTAGATGACTTACTTATCTTTGCAGAATTTTTATTTAGATTGTCAAGGACTATTAAGACTGATTTGGTCTCTTTAAACTAATCTGGGTTTCCAGATAAATATTATAAAATCGTCCTTGGCTCTGTTTTGCAGCATTGTGTTTCTCAAGTTGTCTTGATACTTCCCTTCATATACCTTTCTGACACAACAGAGTAACACAAGAGAAAGTAGATTTTTATCTGGAATCTTTCCTGCACTTTTTCAGTCAGTCTCAGAATTTTGCAAAAGAATTTCTCTAGATCCTAAGGTTCATGGCTTCCATGATTTTCATGATTCCCTTAGTCAGGTTGCACATGAGAAAGATGCAATGGTTTATAAAAAATACATGGACACAGCATTTACATCCTCTAGAACATCAGACTCCATTTTTGGACTTTGCAAAACTGGAATTGCATTGGAAGAGACTACAAACTTATCTGAATCCTGAGATCTTCCTTTCTCTACTCAGATCCCAAACCAATCTCTCACTAGAGATGCTTTGGATTTTGCTTATGGAGCAGTTTCTGTAGGGATGCAAGTACAAGGCCTGTGTGATAATTCAAACAGACTAAAGCACATCAATATAAATAAGATGTTGACTGTGATCCATGCCTTGAAATCTCCCATTACCTGTGGTCACCAGGATCTCTTCAAGTGATACAAACAATACAACATTCATGTGGTACATAAACAAGCAGGGAGGTACAAGTCATGCCTCTATACCAGCTGGTAATAATGGGCTGGAATTTTGCTTTTCAACATTCCTTAACTCTCCAAGCACCCTACATCCTGCCAGACCAAAACATAATAGCAGACAAGCTGAATGGAACCAGGGCAGACCCTCATGAATGAGGGGCGTCTTCCAGGAGTTCATTCAATTGTGGGAACACCTTAAATAGATCTGTCAGTCAACTAAACAATTTCTGCTCCATAGTCCTTTGCAAAAAAGCCTGGAAAACAGATACATTTTCATTCTCTTGGAAGGAAGTGTTCCTCTATGCTTTCCACTGATATCCAAGTCAACTCTGAAAATTCTGAAGGAGTCACCAAAAATTACTGTGCCTACTCGGTTTTGGCCCAAGCAACATTGGTTCTCCCTTCTTATGGAATGGGGCAAGAGCAAATATCACTAAACAATACTCACAAGGATGGCAAAGAAGGATGACAAAGAACACCAGTCCAAATTATAAAACACAATGCAAGCACACACAAAATCTGTTAAACCAACATATTCCTTTATTTAGACAATAATTAAAACCATATATCAGCTTCAGCAAAGCCTTCTTCAGTATGATGTTACCAAGAACAGTTACCACAAGCTTCTTAACAGATTGGATTTACTCACACAAGACAAGGGGAGTTTGGTATACCCCAATCTCAGTTAACTTCAGATTACTTCCTGGTTGATTCAATTTCAATATCTTTTAGGCATTTACTCCATGGGGACATGCAGCAGGTACTTAAGTAGGCAAGAAAGCCTGCTACTAGAAAATCATAAATTTATAAGTGGAAGTTATTTTGTAGTTGGTGCCTAACTACTAACCAAGGGCCTATCAGTGATTTTGTTCCACTGGTGTGCAGATATTTGTGTGAGTTACTTTTCTATGGCCTCTTATTCCTCTATAAAGGTTCATACTGAAGCCATTTCAGCATGTCTGCTTATGGAGCCACCTCCTCTTTCTTCTCTGTTTGTCGTAAAACTATATCTAAAAGAAATTTTATACCTAAGACCTCTTTGTAAAAATGTTCCTTCTTGGGATGTCAACTTTGTGCTGTAGAAGTTGACGATGTCACATTTCACACCTGCCCATCAAGCTGATGTAAGGTCCTTGTCTTGAAAAACGTCTGTCATCTGTAAGAAGGGTTTATAAGCAGTAAGCTCTTATGTTTGGTGAGGCCTATCTGAGCAAACCTCTCTTTTATGCCTACAGTAGTTTCAGAGTTTACTTCAAATCAAGAGGTCAATCTCAGAGCTTTCTATCCACAACCTAAAAAAAAACCCAGGGAAAAAGGAGTCTTCATATTTTGGACATGCACAGACAACTCAGGGACTATCTTGACAGAACTAAGTCCTGTAGAAAAGTTGACTAGCTATTTATTTCTTATCAAGGGACAAAAAAGGGACAGCTTGTGTTCAAACAGAAAATTTTACAAGTGGTTGCCTTCAGCTATTGCTTTTTGTTTTTCCTACCATGGCAAGTCCATCTTGGTCAGTATTAAGGTATATTCTAAAAGAGCCTTGTCTTCTTTGATGGCATACTGAAATGGGTGGGCTCTAGAAGTATTCTAGAGGCAGCTACATGGTCTTCTGTCCATACTTATAAAAAGCATTACAAATTGGATTTCTTTTCAAGGTCCAGGTCTAGCATCACTACAGCCATTCTCTAGGTGTCCCTGAATCCATATCCTTTCTCCTCCCAGTTTTGATAGGCTTTGGTAGTCAACCCATATAGCCTAAGGGCTACTGCGGCAGTGTGAATGATGAACATAATACAACTGTCTAAGTTGCACTTACCCATAATAGTAGCTGTTTGAATTCCTCACTGCTGCAGTAGTCGTACACACCCTCCATCCCGCTACTCTTGTATATAATTGTTGTTGGGATATAAAGTAGGGTTATGTGTGTTTCACCTTTATATGTTTCTTTTCTACTTATTTTTTATTCAGGATTCTTGGCCCTGACTGCTGATTTCCTCCCTTGAAGCTAGCCAGTCATTAACCAGAGTAAAAGTATGTGTGTTTTGGAGGGGGCATGGCTTTGTAAAGCTGGCTGGTTGTTGTTTCTTGTGATGGGAAACAACCCATATAGCCTAAAGGGTACTGCAGCAGTGAGGAATTCAAACATCTATTGTTATGAGTAAGTGCAACTTACACAACTATACTTTTTAAGCAGCAACTGCAGAAACAAATATTGAGTGATGGCATCAACAATGCCATGAATGTAATTGTTGTTTGACTGTACACATGGAGTATTGCGAAGACAGCTTAGTTAGTATAACAACACTATGCACCACTAATCAAGATAAACTGTGTTGCTTACACTTGTTATTTATTCAGTAACCATCAGGTTTTACCATTAATGATTCCCAGAAGGCAAATTGCTGAGGTACCAGAATTGATTAAAAGTATTGTTTGTATGGTCTATGCATTGTGGCTGTTTCCTTTTGTTATTTTCTGTTTAAGTTGGGTATTCGATTTTTTGATGTTTACCATTAATGATCTCTGATACTGTTTTTCATCACATTGTCTTGAAATTCATACCAGCCATAATGCACTAAAATGCTCTAAAATACCACAGTGGAACTACACTTTTTATCATATCTACTTCCCAAAAGATATCACAATTGAACAATTGCGTTTTATCAGCCAGTAAAGAGAACAGAGATGTTTTTGCCCAAGTAGTAATACTTACTGTTGTGTACTTAAATGGTTGTGATAAAGCTGGAGTTTTATTATTAAAGTATATACTACTGTGAATTGAATGTATTGATTATTAATAATGTGCTTTTAGGATAATGCCATGCTTTAAAATTATGCAGAATTGCTTTAAAGATGCATATTGCTCCAGCATGCAGTTATTTTCTTATAATCTAGTATGGTATGCAGTTAACACTACAATAGATAAATAAATATCAGGATACAGAATACCTCTTGTGAAACTCAGGACTTACTGTAATGGACAATATTGTAAATAGGTTCATAGTTTAATAGATTTGTACTAGGCTAATAACCACTGGTGCCTTTACAAGCTGAGTTGTGCAATCCAACCCAGTTTTGTCCCAGAGTTCCTTGGATGCCTATATGGTGGGGTATGCTAGTGAGGAGGTAGATAGGGGTTTTGAGTATTGAGGGGAGAGAACACGTATGTTAGTCAGGATTAATTTACTTACTGCCAACCTCTGTCCATCAGAGACATGTCGTAAATTTGCAATTTCCCATCCAGTGATCAAGGTTTCTTTTGAATATAGTCAGGGATGAACTTTGCTTCATGTAGATGGGGAGATTATCCCATAGTAGTGGGGATCCTTTGAGACACATATCGGTTTCTTCACCATGTTTATTTATTCTGGATGCAACTTTCAGGTCCTTGACTCTAGTGTTTGAGGTGGTGTTTGTTTTGTGGATTTGCAAGAGATCCATCAGAGCTGGATCTGTTGATGCCTTATATGTCAGACATAGATTGCCTGTCAGTAATTGTAGGAGACTGAGTTCAAAGACAAGGTCTTAAGGTAATTTGTGTAAGACACGGTATTCATACCCTGAATTCTCCTGCTGAGAAATGCTTGAGACCATTACATGCAAGTGCCTGGCTAGGTACATGCCAAAAGAGGCATTGTATACAATAATGGATCTCATAAGGGCTGACTATAGTGGTACTATAACTTCCTTGGACCTGGATACCATACCCTTGCTTATGAGCTGGACAACATAGAATGATGTTATTTCAGATTACTGTCTGCATGTGTTCCCAGATCTTTATATCCAGTCAGCTATTAGGGGTGTTTTACCAATGGAGTAATTAGCTTGGATAGATGATTTTCCAAAAGGCACTAAAATATATGTGAGTGGCGAAGGCTAAGGATAAGGCATATGAAGAGTTGTATAAAAGGCTGGACACTAAGGAGGGAGAAAAAAACCTGTGCTGATTGGCTGGACAGAGGGACTGAGCTAGTAAAGATGTGCAGCAGGTAAGGGTGATAAAGGATAATGAGGGAGACATACTCACAAGCGAGGAGAGTGATTTGAGCAGATGGAAAGAGTACTTTGAGGGGCTGATGAATGAAGAGAATGAGAGGGAGAGAAGGTTGGATGATGTGTGGATAGTGAATCACGAAGTGCAGTGGATTAGCAAGGAGGAAGTAAGGATAGCTATGAAGAGGATGGAGAATGGAAAGGCTGTTGGTCCAGATGACATACCTGTGGAAGCATGGAGGTGTTTAGGTGAAATGGCAGTGGAGTTTTTAACTAGATTGTTTAATGAAATCTTGGAAAGTGAGAGGATGCTTAAGGAATGGAGAAAAAGTGTTTTAGTATCGATGTTTAAGAATAAGGGTGATGTACAGAGCTGTAGTAACTACAGAGGGATTAAACTGATCAGTCACAGCTTGAAGTTATGGGAAAGAGTAGTGGAAGCTAGGTTAAGAAGGGAGGTGATGATTAGTGATCAGCAGTATGGTTTCATGCCAGGAAAGAGCACTACAGATGCATTGTTTGCTCTGAGAGTGTTGATGGAGAATTACAGAGAAGGTCAGAAGGAGTTGCATTGTGACTTTGTGGATTTAGAGAAAGCATATGACAGGGTGCCTAGAGAGGAGTTGTGGTATTGTATGAGGAAATTGGGAGTGTCAGAGAAGTATGTAAGAGTGGTACAGGATATGTACGAGGGTAGTGTGACAGTGGTGAGGTCTGCAGTGGGAGGGACGGATGCATTTAAGGTTGAGGTGGAATTACATCAAGGATCAGCTCTGAGCCCTTTCTTATTTGCAATGGTGATGGACAGGCCGACAGACGAGATCAGACAGGAGTCCCCGTGGACTATGATGTTTGCAGATGACATTATGATCTGTAGTGAGAGTAGGGAACAGGTGGAGGAGGCCCTGGAGAGGTGGAGATATGCTCTAGAGAGTAGAGGAATGAAGGTCAGCAGGACTAAGACAGAATGTATGTGTGGAATGAGAGGGAGGATAGAGAAATGGTGAGGATTCAGGCAGTAGAGGTGGTGAAGGTGGACGAGTTTAAGTACTTGGCATCAACAGTTCAGGGCAATGATGAGTGTGGAAGAGAGGTGAATAAGAGAGTACAGGCAGGATGGAGTGGGTGGAGTAGAGTGTCAGGAATGATTTGTGACAGATGAGTACCAGTAAGAGTGAAAGGGAAGGTCTACAGGAGGGTAGTGAGACCGGCAATGTTATATGGGTTGGAGACAGTGGCATTGACAAAAAGGCAGGAGTCAGAGGTTGATGTGGCAGAGTTGAAGATGTTAAGATTTGCGCTGGGTGTGATGAGGATGGACAGGATTAGGAATAAGTATATTAGAGGGTCATCCCAGGTTGGAAGGTTTGGAGACAAAGCCAGAGAGGCAAGATTACATTGGTTTGGACATGTGCTGAGGAGGGATGCAGAGTATATTGGGAAAAAGATGCTAAGGATGAAGCTGCCAGGTAACAGGAAAAGAAGAAGGCCTAAGATAAGGCTTATGGATGTGGTGAGAGAGGACGTGCAGGTGGTTGGTGTGACAGAGCAAGATGCAGAGGACAGGAAGAAATGGAAACAGTTGATCTGCTGTGGCAACCCCAAATGGGAGTAGCCGAAAGAAGAAGAAGAAGAAGATCTGAATTTGTGAGTTAGAAGCCTTTGACATTAGCCATTTGTGAGCTAGAGGCTTTTGACATTAGCCTTGACTTCTGAGAAGAAGATGCAAAACAGGAGCAAACCCAACATGGAGCACTGGGGTACTCAGCTGTTGATCTTTTTCATGGTGGAGGTGGTCTCACCAATCCTTACTTCTTGGGACTTATCTGTGAGCCAGCCAGCAATCCAAGTTATCTAGGGATTTATGCCTATTTCTGAGAGTTTGTCAACAATACCTGAGTGGGGTATTGTATAGAATGCCTTGGCCAGGTCAAGGTAGGTGTTATGTACCATTTTTCCCATATCCATAGACTTGGTGACCCTCTCAAAGAGAGCTACCTAGCTGAGTAGGCAAGACCTTCTCTTAACAAAACCAAACTGAGATGAGTCCAATGTTTGTAGGTTACCAATGTCCTTGTTGATCATGTCCATGATAATTTTTCCATGGCTTGCATATTAGAATTGTCAGACTGATGTGGCTGTAGTTCTCAGGATCATTTCACGTCCCAGCCTTATGAAGATGGATGACCATTGTGATCCTCCTTTCACGTGGCACATAACCTGTTTTGAGGCTGTAACTGAAGAGTGTCTCAAGTGGTCCTGCTGGTAGTATTTTAGGATATTTAGGAGGCAGCTGGGGATATTGTCACGGTCCACTGAAGCAATGTTTTTGGTTTTAGCGAGCACTGTCAGGATCTGTTCCCTGTTGATAGTTTGGGGTGACATGCTAGAAGGGATTTTCAGGGGTCTAGCTGGGGGTGAAGTTAGAGCTAAATTTATCAGCCAGTAAATTTGTTATGTCACTCTGGTCAGTGAAGGTTTTGCACATTACTACCAGTTATATGGACTGCTGTGTTGTGTTAAGTGGGTTGTTACGTCTGTTTGACACTTTGTTACATTACTTCATTTATTTTTTTAAAGCTTTATTTCTTTAAGGCTGTGTGTGTACAGAATTCCTCACTGACGGTAGTGGTCCAGCTAAGCTATTTATTCAGTAGTTTAGCGAGCAACCGCTAGCCAGGTGTGCTGTTACTTCTAATTTTTTTTTAAAGACTTTGTTACATTACTTCATTTATTTTAAAGCTTATTTTTAAAGCTTTATTTCTTTAAGGGTGTTTTGTTATTAAAATTGCATTGTACTTGTCTGAGAAA
Source organism: Protopterus annectens (assembly GCF_019279795.1). Taxonomy (NCBI): domain Eukaryota; kingdom Metazoa; phylum Chordata; order Ceratodontiformes; family Protopteridae; genus Protopterus; species Protopterus annectens. The sequence goes on from NC_056739.1 coordinate 534,901,745, forward strand.
TAGAAATGCTAGATAGGTTCATTATACAGTGCATTATCCATCCCTGGAATCGACTCCCACTGCAAATTAAGCAGCACGATACATTATCTTCCTTCATACAGGTACTGAATGATTTCATGGACATTCACAAATTCATCTGTGGCTTGACTGTTTTAGATGTCCTCAGAAAAAGGATGTATCATCTAAAGATGGATACTGGCAAGGCTTAAATGGAAAGAAGACTCAATTGCTTTATATTTCCTATGATTTTATGAAAACTACAGAACAGCTGGAATAGAAAACAATCAAGGTAAGAACAGAATGACCTACTTCCTTAAGCATTATATGGCAGAATATAAATCAAGTGTTGGAAACAGAAGACTGTAATAAATTATAATCTAATTTAAAGACATTCAAGAAAACGTTTTTTTTCAAGTATAGATATCCTATATAAATAGTTGGTTTCATAATGTTTGTTTTTGGAATTGTTTCTTCACCTTAAACTTTGACTATGTAATTATTTCTTTGATATACATAATATGTTTGTGAAAATCAATAAAAATTTAATGAGGTAAAAAAAGAAAAAAACGGAAGTGCAAATAGGTTTTAGATATTCTGAATGCATATTGTACCACAAATTCTCACATTTCTTTGCAATCCTTTCTAATGATACATTTTTAGCACAGATCACTTCAATTAGGTTTTCAACTTCAAAAAACTGTCAAAGTAGAAACCTATTATTTTAAGAATAAAATAACCTTAGAAACCTCTCAGGGAAGGTACCAAAGCAAAGTTCTTGTAACAAATCATGTTGTATTCCTTGTTCATACTTCTCTTGCATATTTGAAGATGCCTGCATATTTCTGACAAATAGTTAATATTTTGTATATTGAAAGACGACAATGGTTTCATGTAAGAAAGACTTTACTCTGTTGCTTAATTTTTGGAAAAAAAATGTCCCTTGTCCCTAGAAACTGTCTGTTTGCATATTAGCAAGAAATTCCAGCCACTGTAGAATTATTTGTTGACTGACAGGTATTTCCAGAGTACATCATATGTTTCTGCAGCTGTGTTTTGCATGAATGCTTTACTGTGACAGAATTTACGTATGGTGCACCTCTAGAGACCGAAGATGGTTTAAATATGTGTCTGTTACATTGTCACTACAGAATTCAAAAGTATGTAGTTTGAATATTGACTAGTAAAAAAAATAGAAGTGCTTTAGTTTTCTCTTTTATATTCTTGTTCAGTTCTTTATCTATTTGGACTCTGAAAATTCATGTATCTACTCTTCGGTAAAAAAAAAGTTTCCTATTTTATTTAATGCCAAGGTGTACTATTATATTTTTAACTGCATTCCTCTTATGCAGGTACAGTAGATAAAGCATATTATGAAATATGATACAAAGGGCTGAGATGTGGAGGAAAGTAATTCTAAACTTCAATGTGCACTATAATTTTTTAACTGCACTCCACTTATGCAGGTACAGTAGGTTAAGCATATTATGGCATAGGATACAAAGGACTGAGACGTGGAGAGTAATTCCAAACTGCTGTAACTTTAGGGAATATATGGTAATGCTGCCACATATAACCTCTGCCTCCAAAATATAACTCTATGAGCGAGGTGGTGCGTGAGCAATCTTACATTCACTTAATTGCTGGCAGAATATTTTGGGATGAGTTACATATAAAATGAAATTATATGCCTATATTTGGGAATGCAGTTTCCATTCAGATTATTTTTTTCCCCTTGGTATCCATTCGAGTCATGCTTGCTGTGATATTGAAACTGAATCACCTGTGTCCCAAGCAAGCAACTCAAATCTCACAGCAGACTGCATGCTTTTTTTGGATTTCTAAAATATAGCAAACTTACTTTTCTTATTTTATAGACAGAAGCAGCCTGTAATGCTTGCCCACCCATGCCCAAGCCTACATATTCCCCTTAAAATAACAGTAGGATATCAAACTTGTTGAATATATTTGGGTAGCATGGATTAAAAAGCCCCCTTTGGGGTCATTATCCTAGAAATCACCTATGAATCTACAAATCTATAAATAATGGGAATTTGAGACTGTGACATTTCATAATTTGCTCCAATGAATTAGCAGATCTTATGTTGGCTTTAATATCTAGCATCAGCCTGTGAGTTATTGGATCCAGCTCAGATGCAGCATCGGCCATCTGAGAGTCTTCAGCCTGAGAGCACTACCTCCTCTACCCACAATATCCTGCTCTCTTATTCTGTCCTGAAATCTTATTTGCAACCATCAAGAGGGGAATGTTTGTTTATTTATTTATTTGCATTTGTTAACCGGGAAGGTCCACTGGGTCAACAGTACCCATTTTCATGGAGGCCCGGGGAGAAAATCTCCGCATAATTCAATACAATCATACAGTACATTTCAATACAATCATACAGTACATTTCTACAATTCTTACAATACTTACATTTTGATAAGCACACAATTGGGAAATACAATTATTTGTATAGTACATGCATTTTGATAAGGAAGAAGGCAATGTGGCTAAACATAAATCTGTCTACTGATATTACATTGGTACATAGGTACAGAAGTAGATTATCCTTCAGGGATACAAGTGAAGTTTTAGAAGGTAATATAGGATGGAGGTAGGAAAGTTGGGAGCAGTATAATGCGAGAGATAATGTCAGGTTATAGATTGCGAGGAACCAGCACATGGGCATAGTCACTGTGAGGACAGACGTTGTCTCAAGCTTTTTTAAAGATAGATGCATTGCTGGTGGATCTGAGTGAAGGTGACAGAGAGTTCCATAGTTTAGCAGTAGAAAGGAGTGGAGCATTTGACCAGTGGAGAGGTTTGGTTTTGCTACTTGCAAGAGGTCTATTACAGTGGTAAAGAGTAAACAGAGTAGAGATGGCAGAGCAGCTGGATGGGTTGGATATTAGATTGTGGGCAATTGTTAGTTGTATGTATGTAATATGATGAGAAAGTTCTAGCCGGTTAAGTTTTTGCAGAGAGGTGCAGTGGTGAGATAAGTGTCATCCATTAGTTACAAACTTTTCAATTTTGTTATAGCATGAGTCTAGTTTGGATTTAAGATTGGCTTGTAGGGTGGTAAAGAGAGGACCACCGTAAAGAGGAGATGGGACTAGGAAGAAAGTGGCAAGGGCTAGTTTTGAGGAGTAATTTAGGAAAGCTTTGTAGTCCTGGACTACAGGAATGGAGGAATGTAGTCCTTTAAGTTCTGTTTAGTATATCTTTTTGTGTGACAGATGTAGTCTTTTTATGAATATATTTCCTCTACCCTTGTTTAGCCTATGTGTTTGTTAGGATTAGGTGTTAAACTGGTACATTTAATGATTTTTGTATTCCTGTGTGTTTGTTCTGTCTGGGTGTTTCCGTCCTTTCTTTAATGTAGCTTCCAAAATAATATTCTTGTAGTTAGGTAGTGCTCTGTAGCTCATAGATTTACCTATAGATAAGCAATTTTTTTTCAGTGTTGGTTGTGGTAGTGCTTTTTCTATTACTGTTATTGTAGGTACTGTTTGTGATTATGAAAAAAGATAAGTCCAGGTTCAATAAGTGTGTGGCTTACAAACACAAACTGCCACAGCAAGATGCACTTGATTACGGTGTGAATTGTCTGGATGCTACACATCTATATACAGAATGTTCATACTGTTGGGTTTTTTGGACCAGAGCAATTAACAAAATTGAGTCAAACTGGTTTTAAAAGGGATGCTCCTAACTTTGGTTGCCACTTCCTCTTCTTCTTCTCCTAGTAAGAGGTCTGAGAAGAGGGAAGAAGAGTGGTCCAAAGAGAAGGATCAAAAGTTCTGTTCCAAGGAGCAAGGAGAATGGAAACAGTGTTCCTTGTCTACTGGCAGTCAGTTGGAGCCAAAGGTTCACTTGCTTTCAGCAACTCTGACACCAACACTTTTTGAGTCTAGTTCCTCTAGTTCAGCCCTGTTCTCTTGTACTGTTGGTTGCATCCAAGTCTCTTACCCTCATTATTCCCAGACCATTCGTTGCAATGGACCTGTCAGCTTTGGAGGACAGGTTGTGCACCCCTTTCTCACCTATCATACAAGCAGAATTCTCTCTGAAGTCATGTCCTTCCCCACCCTGTATCCAAGCTTTTCCTGTTCAGATCTATTCTTGGAATCCAATCCCAGTTAGGAAATCTACCAAGCCACTATTAGTGACTTCTTCTGCCCAGTCCACAAAATCAGTTGGTAGCATTAAGTCTTCAGACTTGGAACAGTTGATGCGATCCTTTTGGCAGGTCCAAATACAAACAGGAATTTTCCCATCCTCCTTGGGCCTTTTGCATGAGTACTCAGTTACAACCATTGTTTTGCCTCCCCCCAGACCTTTCATCTCCAGGATGTATGAGTCTGTCTGCGCTGCCATCCCCTCTGTCAGCTCCAATGGCTTGACCACTTCAGGTGCTGTCTCTTTCCTTGGCATTCTTGACACCAGGGCTGTTGGAGCTGAGTGTGCCTCAGAGTCAAGGGTCAACATTCCAAATTTTAGAATTGTCACTGCCACATAAGCTTCTGCACTAGACAGTACAGTTACAATCTTGACATCAGAACTGTTTGGCTTGGCACCAGATACTGGTACCTTTTTTAGTGCTCAGATCCAAGGATGTGTCTAGCTGTCTGGCTTCGGCTTTGGCTTTTAACATAGTAGAGATAATCTTCGTTGTCTCTGATAGGGGAACTTTGGCAGTGGCACCAGATCCTTATCTTTCCAATGCTACTGGGCCTGCAGACTAGCACAAGCTGGTTCCGGGACACCCTGTGCCTTTGGTTCCCTGAGTTTCCCTGCATTCAGGTCCCCCTGTTTTTTTCCTCTTTGTCTCCTCCTGATTCTGTGATCAAGGGGATGGGGGACACAGTATAAGCAAGTGCAAGAGGAAACACGTAGATTCCCCAGATGAACCCCTCACCTAGAACTCTAACCTCTATAAAGAGGAGGGCTTGTCCAAATATCCCTGCATTCATACTTCTTTTGGTGATGTATCAGAATAATAAAACAGCATGGGGGATGGACCACAAAAGCACCTTTCCCAGATGAGTTGATGATTTTGGAGGTCTTTGGTGTGGGCCCACCCATGTTTTTGTTTGTGGGGGGATCTTCCTTAGGATGTTGTTATAGAGCATATGTCATGGAGGGAAACCCAATATAGTAGAACCAATCCCTATGACACCGGAGGTTAGATCCCATTGGATTAAGGGTCCAGAAGTTGATGCTATCCTGGTTGCACCTGCTTCAAAAAAGGATATCTCTGAGGAAAATGTATTGGTTCATCCACAAAATAGGGAATCTTTAGCTCTGGACCACTTGGAAAAGCACATGTATTCTTCAGCAACCTTTTTAATGTCTGCACTGAACTACCTTGCTCATTTGACATGATTCTGATAAGACATGGTGGCTGAAGTCTCAAACATTGTGAAGACTTAGCAGTCCCCAGAGGACTCTGCAAGCTCAGTTGTCAACAATGAAGTCTGTCACTTCATCTACATCAGACTGTTGTCCAACATGGCTGATGGGACATCTCACACAGCAGTCACTAATATTGCCATGCACCATCATGCCCGGATGCATTTGTGCAATTTTGCAGACTACTTTATGGTGTCCTTCATCAATGCATCATTCAACTGTTCTTCCCTTTTTGGCAAAAAGGTCAAGGAGACATTATTTCACAATGAAACAATGAACAAGATAGAAAGACTCTGTCTACTATCAGAGTTCATTTTGCCTTACCTTAATGAACCTACTCCAAGAATCGGAAAGGGGAGCAAGCAACATCTTTCATAAAGTGCAAAAGCCTTTCCAGGACACTCCTGCGGAAGGTAAACACTTGTGGCACAGTGGATCTGTAATGGATGCTACCTACATGACAGAGGCAATTGATGGAATCAATACTTCCATGGGACATTCTCAAGGAGACCTTACCAGCACTAATCTCCTGAATGGCTGCCCAACTGCTGTGCTATGGAGGCAGTTGAGGGTTGCTTGACTCTCTATCCCAAATCTTGGGACATTATCACATTAGATGCATGGGTGTTGAGAGTCATATCCAGAAGCTATACAATGCCCTTTTATTTACTCCAAATGTTTACCAAAGATCTGTTCCAGACATGTCATCCTGTCAGGGAAGGGATTCATCAGTATAAATCCAGAAACTGCTGACCAACCGAGTCATCCAAAAAGTCTCACCAGACTAGAAAGGATCCTGGGTCTTTTCCAGATTCTTTTTGATACCAAAGAAAAACAAAGACCTCAGACCAGTCATGGATCTCAGCAAACTGAATCACTTTCTTAAGCTGACCAGTTTCCAGATGATCATGATACAGTCCCTTCTTCCTCACCAGAGGAAGGACAATTTGATGTGCTCAGTAGAATTCAAGAATGTCTACCATGAAATAAAGATAGTGAAGCACTCCAGAAGATTTCTGCACTTTTGGCTAGGGGCCAGTCATTACCAGTTTCAGTCTCTGCCCTTTGGTCTCACCACAGCTTTCACAGTATTCCACAGATATATGATGGTAGTGGCAGCCTAGCTCAGGCTGCAGAAATTCTAGGTTTTTCCATACCTGGGTGATTGGCTTCTCACTGCTTCTACAAGAGCATCATTCATCAAGACTCGATAGTCTTTACTCCAGCTGTGTCTGTCCTTAGGCATTACTACTTAATACAAAAAAAAAGCCTGAACCCAGTGCAGTGTTGGAATTTAATTTAGGTGCTTGAAATTGGGACACTCAGATATCCAAGTTTCCAAAATCCAGACTAACTTGTCTTTACCTGCAGGTGTGAATTAATAATTCCAAACCAAATGACAGAAGTAAAAGCAAATAGGATTAAGTGCTTTTATCTCCTTAAAGAAGACTTCATCAGAATCAAAAACTAATTACAGAAGAACGTTGGGTCTATATTATAAGATCGATGGTTGAAAGCATCAAACAACATACCATTTTACTTTCGAGATTCTGAGCATTCGATATTGCATCTCTAAAAACTATAACAATAATAAAAACATTTCCTTAAAATCCTTAAAAAGCAAAGAAATTGTAACTTTATGTTCACTAACAGTTGAATAGATTTATTTTTCATTTTTTATTTTTATTGCATTTCATTGTTTTGGATTATAAATATTTTATTAACATTTTATTCCACTTTAAATAAAGGAGGGAGGCAATTCCAAATTCATGTGGTTCATAGAAGTTGCACTCTGCAAGGAAAATGTATAATTCACTGAAAAAGCCCTACAGAATAAATACAACAGAATAATTATTGCAAACAGCGGCTTTTGTTTGCACAGTTCAAATGTTCAAACACTGTGGCACTCCCTGCTGTGATTTTTTTGCCTCTCTCTCCAATGGGAGGTGCAGTAGTTTTTATGCCCTGATCCCTCCCAAAGGACAAATGCCAAGGATGCTGCTCTGTATACTTATCTACGAGGTCTCCTAACACCAAGGGATGCTGCTCTGTATACTTATCTACCAGGTCTCCTAACACCAAGGGATGCTGCTCTGTATACTTATCTACCAGGTCTCCTAACACCAAGGGATGCTGCTCTGTATGCTTGGCCCCCAAGTCTCCTATATGCCTAAGTCCCAATGCCATTGATAATCAAGTTTCTTCAGAATGATGGGGATCTTCATTGTCCATTCACAGTTCTAATTTCCAATCCTGCATGGATAGCTCTTCTGAACCTCCATTCCCTCAAACTGAGTGCATGGTTTCTCCAATTCCATTGCTGTCTAGGCATCCCAAGTTCTCCGAAAGTGTTATTAAAATCCTTTCATCATCCCAGAGAGCATCCACCAGGAAAGTGTATGCTAGTAAATGGAAACGTGTCTCTATTTGGGTGTCTTCTAAAGGTTTGGACCCCTTTTGGGCTTCTTTGTAATCCATCCTAGACTTCTTAGCTGATATTTTTCATTCTAGTTTGAGTTACTGCACCAAAAAGGTACAACTGACTGACATTTTTGATTTCTATGTTAAAAGCATCCCTTTTTGAGCCAGCCCACAGTAGTACTTAGAGTGGTTTTCACAAAAGGCCCTCTTTCTGGTGGAAGATATTTAATGCATTATCTTCTATACTTCCTTACTTGATTTTAATTCATGCCCATGTTTGTTTTGAAATCTACTTTTTCTCTGACAAGGAAGAATAATTGCTTCATTGTTTGAGTATGTCCAAAGTGATACTGTCCAAGTAGCTGTCTGGCTATACCTCTTTTGTGTAGTCTTGGTCATTTGACTAGGGCAGTGGCTACTTCTGCTGCCTTTTTCTTGCAGGCCTCTATTGATATTGGGGTTGCAGCTCCCTTGTCTGTCACTCATACTTTTGTCTCCTATTGCAAACTGGATGTTCAGGCTAAGTCAAGAACTTCATTTGCCTCCACAATTTTGCAGAAGATTCGCTACTAGGACCTTCCTGTGTTTTTTTCTGGCTAGGGCCTCTGTCCTACAGTTTGAAGACAGACAGAAAAGACAACTTTGGATTCAAATGTTATATACTTATCATGACAGATCCATGTTGCCATCTTCTGTCCAATTCAACCATTCCTCCCCCCATATCCCCACCAAACTGTCAAAGTTATTAGCAAAGTGCTCCAAATTGGCCTTACAGCCTGTTTTATAAGCTGGCATGTAGGGGTCCTTGTTTGTTATCATCTACCTGTTGCCTCTCTTACTATCATTGTGTTTAAATATGGTATTTATTTATGAGGGGTTAACTGGAGCAAACTTGATCTGAGGAGAGAATAGGAGAGCAGAGTAATTTGAGTAGAGGTGGCAGAGCTCTCAAGCTGAAGACTCACCCAATATCAGATCTGAGTTGGATCAATAACCTACAGGTTGAAAAGGATGGAAGAAAACAACATGGATCTATTGTTATGATAATTGCATAACTCTTTTCTTGGGAAAAATGCTTCCCTAAAGTGATAATGTAGTACCAGATGTAATTATGGATAACAGTATGTCTCAATGGCTAAGATAATGAATCACAAATAATATAGATCTCTTCTAGACTCAAATGTTTGATGACTAAACCAAAGCTCATCAGCCACACCAGAGGGCAGAAATGCATGTCAGTAGTGTTATCTAATGATGTTCATCATGTTGATCATTGGTGTAGCAGCCTTAGTTATATGGGTTATATCCTGCCAGGGATATACCAGCCGGCCAGCATGCAAAGCTTCAGGGCACCTTCTACTTGCACAAACCATTATTCATCTTGAGCTAAGCTGACTAAAAATACAGGTTTGGCTGTAGAAACATTCAAAGCTTTCCTGACTTTGAAGAGACTGCTCCCTTGCAAGCTTTTGAGGATTTGGGGTTAGCTTGTACTGTTCATTTTCTGGACAAATAAGGTCCCTTTCAAGAAAAAGCTCCCACATTAAATATTTGTTGTTTTAATGTTCCTGTTTAAAAAAGTTATTTTTAAGCTTGGAGTTTATCATTTAATGTATCGTCTCTGGACTTAACTGTACATCAAAATGGGAGCTCAGTTTTTCTTGTCAGTTTAAAATTAATTTAAAGTAGTTGAAAACCATTTTTCCTGGAGAAATTTTGTGTTTATTTTACTTTCTGGGGCTGGCAATATGTTTTAAAATGCTTTTTCCTGTGTTTTTCTGTGAGAAAAAGTGGCCATCAAAAGATTTTACATTTTTGCAGGCTTATATTGCTTGTTTTCCATAGGAAAGAGGTACCATTTTCTGCTTGACCAAGTGTAAAGATAGGTGAAGGCTGCCAGCCTAGCTAGATAGAATTTTGTAGATAATTCTGTTATTTGTAAATATTAATGTAAGCCACAGGCTTGTTCCCTTAAATATGAAAAGACTGTATTGGATGTCGACCTGAAAAAAATGTAACAACAGTGCACTCTGCTGTATGAAAGCTGATAAGTCAAGCATTATGAAATTCTTTGATCTAAAACTCAGAGCCGAGATGTCTAGAGGGAGGCATTCTGCCTATTGTTTTGAGGCAAGAGCTAATGACTAGAATTTACATGTATAATTTCTTTTATTGCTCTGGCTTCCTGACCAGCTGCAAGATCAAAAGGGCTATTAACCTCTGAGTTTCTGTTAGCCTGGTTACCAGAAAGAAATGATGTAATCTGAAATGAATCAGTGGTACTGTGTTATCAATTTAAGGACAGAAAGAATGAGGGCATTTAAGCATTTGTCTTGAAAACATCCAACTCACCAGCACTCTGTCTGTGTTCTGTATGTAAGTTTATTTTAGAACTGTGTTTTATCTTAGATATAGCTAGAAAGTAGGAAGATTAGATTATTTTTTTCTGTATTGATGTCAGAACTTTTCTACTGTATTATTTTAAGTATTTCTCTGTGATCTCTGAACTCTTGACTAACACTGTGTAGTAAGAAGTATTGTCTTGTGTTTTTATTATTTATGATTAAATGTTTTTAAACCTTTCAACTGTGACAGTTTTGTGTAGAGATAATTTAAGCTCTAGAGTACATTGCATGTATATAGTGATACTGTCAATGCCACCCCAAATAAGCCTTACTGTTCAGTCACACTTACCAGTTGGATTATAATATTGGACAGTAATAATTGCACACCCTTTCATAAGGGCTTTTTAGTAACTGATAAATAATAGTGGGTGGTGGCAAGTGGTACTACCATATAGTCTGGGTAAAAGGGGCACAGCTGGAGAAACTGTGCCAGCCTTCTCCAGGAGTGTATGTGTGGTTGTATATAACTCATATCTCAAAGTGTGTGTGTGTCAGCAACTTGGGCAGGGACACAAAGCACTGGTTGGACAGAGAGGGTCATGGAGGTTTTAGCTTGCCCACTAGGCTGAGATCTGGACCCTACAGCTGTGCCATTGGGGAGTCTTACTGGGGACTGGAGAGAAAGGGAGAAACCAGCACCAGACTGACTGTGATCTCTGTGTGCTCTTAAGGGAAATTGTTCTTTACTGTGTGTGTATTTATTATCCTTTCCCTATATGGATGCCCCTCATTAGTGCTAGTGGTGAGGATCGAGTCTCCTTGATTGCTGGGTCAGTGCACAGGTGTCACACCAAGGATCACTCCACCAGCAACACAGTCAGTCCTTATTCCAGCCACAAAAAGAACAATTTAAGCAAACAGTCCATGCCACCACAGCAGGCTAGCAATTTGCCTAAGTTGCAAGTGCATTACTCTGCTGTGGCCAAAGCTGGTTCATTAGACCACTCATCTTTTATCCCATATCCCTCTAGTGTAGCACCTACAGCCACTATGGACCCATGTTATCCACATTCTCTGCAGCTGTTGGGGATCCTCAGTGGGCAAAGGAGAGCCATTGTTGTTTATCCTGTGAGAGGGAACATGGGAAACCTTCCCTGTTTGGTCAGAATGTTGTGCCCATACTGTTGGCCCCATTTTCTCCTCTCAAATAGAAACATAAAACTAGACGTATCTATTCCCCATCAAATTTTCTTAGACAGGAGTAGTTTATTGGGTCTGGCTCAGGGTTTAATTCAGGCTATTGAGCCTTCTTATAAGGCAGCTTCTGGTAAAAGAAGAAAAGAGGGAGGCCTCTTCCAACTGAACAGATTCAAGATTCTGAATTTGAACAGGAAGATGAAGGGAAAGATGCAGAGTTTCCTCCTCAGTTTTCTGATTCACACTCAAAAGAGAGCTCATTTTCTGATTCTCCCTGTGGGGGTTTTACTTTTTCTGAGACTATTTCCAGAATGTGCCCATGTTTTCACAGGGAGAACACTGTGGTTTCACAGTCCCTCAGAAAATACTACAAGCTGTTACAGAAGAAAATTCCTGAAACTTCACCCATTTCTCCATTTCTGTTAGCTTGGAAGGATGTGTGTGTTAGTGCCTGCAAATTTTCTCGTAATAAGCCTGCCTCCCCTAAAAAGGCAAATAGAATGTATAAAGTTCCTCATTCTTTTAAGCTTTTTTACACTCAGCACAAACCTGAGCCAGCAGCCATAGCTCAATTTAATCCTACTCTGCTAAACATTTGGTTAATTCCAATCCTACTCTTTCTGAAAAGAATGGGAATATTGATAACCAAGGGTATGCTTCTGCAACTTTCCTTTTCAGAATTTTGAAGCATTAGACTCATATGTTTAGGTTTATTCTAATTGTGAAACTATGAATAATGTCTTGTCTCCATTTTCTTGTGTTAGAAAAACCTGCAGTAAATATTTATTCCATTGTACAGGTCACAATTCATGGTTTACACTGTGTTTATGAGTCAATTGATACTTTTTCCATGGCTATGGCCACTGGTACTGTTTTGAGGAAACTCGCCTGGCTGCTTTCTTAGGTGATGTGAAAAATGAGATTTTAAATTCTCATCTGGATGGAAATTTAGTGTTTGATTCCTGTGCTGCAGAGGTTGTCAAAAAGTATGATGAAAGCGGTGAGCTGATACATGGAATCTCTAACATCTTTCAGCCCTCCTTTTTCAAATTTTCTAAAAAATTCTCTAATCCTTCATCCACTTTCAGCAAAAAAGCAAAATAAACAGTGTGTGTAAACATAAGAAGAAATAGCAGGGGGTTCCAAAACAAATTCAGAAAATCTCCAAACCAAGGAAAGTCCATCAAGTCAGAATGACTATTTAAGGGAGCTTGTCCCTCTCCCCCAAATAATTCCCAACCCTGGCAGTCCTGTTTCCTTTCTAGAAAGTCTGAATCTCCACCTTTCTCTGTGGCAGCTGATAGTTTCAGACAAATGGGTTCTGAAGGTCATTCATTAGGGTTACTGGTGGACGTTGGAGGAAATCACTCCTATTTGTGGGGTAATTCCTCACCATGAAACCAGACTCCTCTGTTTCCCTCTGTCCTTCAAAAAATGATGACTCAGGGAATGATAGAAGCAACTTCTCCTTCACAGGTTGGGAAACATTTTTATTCAAGGACTCTTTTAATGACAAAGAAAGAAGATGCTTGGAGACCAAATCTGGAGCTTTCTTTCCTAAGCCTGTTTGTGATAATGCCCAAGTTCAAAATACTGTCATTTCACAACCTGTTACCTCTTTTCTTATTTAAGTTTCAGTTCTCATCTACACACTTTGAATGTTCACTAAGTGTCTAGTTAGTTATAGCTCAATGCAGGCTACAGGGTATCCACATGTTTCCACATTTAGACAACTTACTTATCTTTGCAGAGTCTTTTTCAAAATGACAGGAATCTCACACTTGTATTCAGAAGTCTTTTTTTGACTTCTTCACACTGGATTGTGTTCCTGGGGTATCAGATAGCCATCAGCAAAGAAACACGGGATCACAGACAAGTTAATTGAAATCAACGGAAACAAAATCTATTATGAAATCAAACAACCACCGGATTTCAAAAACGCTGCAACATATTCTTTAATAATACATACAAGAAAGCTTTCAGGATAAAACTGCCTTCATCAGTGTTCAATAAAATAAACATAAAAACCCCTTCCCCAACTGCACCTCATTATGAACAAGTCTTAAAAAGTCCACCCCATTCCACACAGAAAGGGCCTTTACTGTTAATAATCCTTAAGTAACATCAAGACAATATTATATCATCAAATTAACTTTTTGCAAGAATGAATAAGGTTATTAACCATGCTGTGAACTTCCTAACTGAAGTTAAGGGAGCATAGCTTTCAAGTCAGTCAGGGACTTTCATCCATTGCTTTGGTGACAAGAGTTAAGCTTAAAAATTGCCCATGATTTTGAGGGTTTATATTAGTACATCAAAGTATTACTACTTTGAATGTACTAATATCGAACCCTTTGCATTGAACGCTGAATATAGCGAAGCTGCAGAATATCGAATACTTTCCTAGGGAAAGTATTCGGTGGGCAATTTCTGCAGCTTCGCTATTTCCTTGACTGTGGAGCAAAGGTTACGGACTGAGTTAAGGTAAGTGTGCGAATGAAGGTGAGTGTGCGATAAGGACCATAGGGTTAGAGAGCGGGTAAGGTGAGTGTGCGATAGGGACTTTAGGGTTAGGGAGCTGGTAAGGTGAGTGTGCGATAAGGACTTTAGGGTTAGGGAGTGGGTAAGGTGAGTGTGCATTAGCTACAGACCTTAGGGTTAGGTTTGGGTTAAGGTAAGTGGATAGCTAGTAGTGTATGTATGGTTTAGTGTAGGGTTTTGTGATTTGTATGTGCATGGATTATGTATTTTGGTGTGCTTGTGTTGTGTTTATGTTTGTTGGAACAGTGAATTTTTTCCCTGGGAAAAAAAAATTGCTGTTCTGAGTGTTCGATGTTGTGGTATTTTGAGTGAAATGGTTCGATATGTAGTAATACTTCGATGTTCTAATATAAACCTGATTTTGAGCCTTTCACACATTCTCCTTGACTCTTGCCTTAAGGGGTTGAGAGATCAGAGCATACTTTTGACTGTGTCTGATTTTGTGTCATAGTTTTGGTCTGTTCTTCATAAGATTTGTGATTTTCTGTCAAATTTTTGAGGATTGCAAAACTTAAATGATGATAGACAATGTTTCAGACTTCTAGACTTCATATCCTTTAGAAAACACATGCTAATGCAAAACCTGTTATTCTAGCAACTAAGCATATAAGAACAATGTTATTATTAAGATATATCCCTGGGTAAGGGTTTATGACCTTTTTCTTCACCCATTACATTATGGGCTTTATCCCTTGAAGTATGAGGTTTTGAGGTTTAAATAAGAATTGTGAGCAAACGCTGTTTATCACTTCCAAGCTCAGCGTGCTGCCTTTTTTTATCATCTGTTCAATAAAATAAAACAGAAGTGAAACAAAAACTGGGCACCTTGAAAAATGTCAATAACAATAAATAACCTAACTGAAGGCTTAAAGTCAGACAAGAACCTTTAATAAAATTTTTGTAAGCAGAATAAAAATCACACAGTATCTTTTATTGTTTTGTTGAGTTTTTAAATAAATTAATGTTTCTTGCATGACTTTAAAAATCTAACAAAACTGGAGCCAACTTGCAGTAATGAAAAAAAATTGAGAAAAGAAGACTTAAGGCAAGGAAGAACCTGTATTAGCTTCTTCTGAAAACACAGTAACAACAGAGTCAAATTTATTGCAGTTTCTTGCCTGCATTGAGTCTTATTTTATCATCACCATCATCATCATTGTTGCCATTATTTTCACTGTTATTACTTCATAAATGATTGCCCAGAATGCACCTGGGTGGGCTGCTGCCACTTCAGTTGAGGTCCACAGTCCACAGAACAGCACAGGCATGTTAACAATATGACCGTTATTATTTAACACTAAATAACAGTGAAAACCATAAACTATTGGAAGTTAGAATGAAACAATAAAGTGCCAGCTGTAAAAAAAGAAGTGCTTTCTTTCCTTCATTACCAAACACTGAATGAAAACTCTTATTATTTTTTGCAGCTCACGCTCCGTTTTTTCATTCCAACTTCCGATAGGTTATAGTAAATAGTGCAAAATACCAGAGCCAGATCATGGTCAAATGGGCCCCTTGGCAGGGTAATAGATTAGGCCACCCATCAGAACAGTCCATCCTGCAGCAACCCCATAATCCTCGGCAGCAGCCCCCTCCCCAACCATTCCAGTATTCCATTACTTAGCTATTTCTCCCCAGTTACCATAAACACTGTTCAAACCTGTCAGTGTGCATACTGTTTTCTTATTTACTTTTACAATAATTACAGATATTGAAATAAAATAGCACAAACACTGATAGCCATTTGCTGAACAAACAATACAGTTTCACAATGAAAACAGGCAGCATGAGCAGTAAACTTATCTGCCCTTGAAACTCACATTCATTGAAATGACATGAAAACCCACATTCAAAGAAATGCATCTGGCCAGTGGAGGATTAAGTTTACCTTTGGGCTGCTTTCAAACCAGAGGCTCTTTACACACATTTTTAAGGCTATGCATATATTATATATATATATATATATATATATATATATATATATATATGTATACATAATGTGTGTGTGTGTTCTTTGATTCACCTTTCAAATTGTATTAAATTATATTCCTTATATAATACAGAACCACTTGTTAGAATGTGTTTTAAATTTGTAGTTTTGAACATTCTTTTAATAAGCAATGAAACAAAATGTATGAATCAGTAATGACAAAATTACCAATTTCAGAAAATCTCATACATAAAAGGCCACTCAAACATCTCTCATTACAATCCACCAGTACAATACAATAAGCACAATTTCTGCAGAAGTAAAAGTCATCTGAATAATTCTACATTAAAGATATCAGTAATTAATGAAGAGGTTGCTACTGGTAAACAGCTTTATATTTCAATGTTCCATTTACAGATTCTGTGCCTGCTGCCCTTAAAGAGTCAATTGCTTATGTTACATTAAAATATGTTGGTAATCTGGTAATATTGTAAAAAGGAATGACTGACAACAGGTTCATCATTACTAGGCGTCTCATACAGCAGAGGACATACTCAGGAGTGTAGAACCCTTATCCCCCCTTAAAATGTACCAAATAATCAGCAAGCAAAAGGACACTGTTTTATCAGCAATCCACCTACATGAGCAACAGTAAACTTTCTTCCACTGAAGCTCAGAATTCCATGAAAATTAACTGAAACTCATAATTCCTTGAAAATGCACTGAAACTCATAATTCTCTGAAAATGTACTGAAACTCAAGCTCACAATTCCTTCAGCAGTCTGCTAGTCGGTGTACAGGATTCAAGCTCTTGTTTCCACTGAAGCTCACAATTCCTTCAGCAATCTGGTAGTCAGTGTACAGGATTCAGGCGCTTGTCTCCACTGAAGCTCACAATTCCTTCAGCAGTCTGGTAGTTGGTGTAGAGAATTCAGCCTCTTGTCTCCTGTAACCAAGTTACAGGGTCAGGCCTGATCAAGTTAACTGACTAACCTTTCCTCTTCCATAACTAGGGCATTACATACCATATCTCCATACCTCTCAACCTGTTAGCATAAGAAAGCTGGACAAAGCCTAAAATAGTGGGGGACAAAGGCCCAAAAATAGAGACAGGTTTTAAATATTGTTCTTATAGACTTAGTTGCTAGAATAACAGCATTGGTCTTAGCATGCATTGTCCGAAGGAGACAAAGTCTGAAACTCAAATCTGTGGCACAATCTAGTTATTTCAATCCTCAGTAATTTGCTAGAAAACCACAAATGTTAAGAAATAGGCTAAAAATATGAGGTAAAATGAGGGCATTCAGCAAAAATCTGGACAGTTGAGAGATAAATATACCTCTCAATCTCTTAGTGCAAGAAATCTGGACAAAGGTTGAAACAATAGAGATACAGTGACCCAAAATAGGGATAGATTTTAAATATTGCTATTTTAACTTAGAAAGTTGTTAGAATAACAGGATTTGTTTTAGCATGTTTTTTTTTCTGAATGATATGAAGTATGGAACTCATATGTCATTATTTAGTCTCTTTAGTCCTCTCTGATTTTCCAGAAAACCACAAGTTTTATGAGAAACAGACCAAAACTATCAGGCTAAATATGGACTGTTAAGAGGTATGTTAAATACACACACACACACACACACACACACACACACACACACACACACACACACACACACACACACACACACACACCCCTTCTCTCTCAACAGAATGACCACTTACCTTTTCTGTCAATGAAATGGCCAGTTTAAATTCCATATGCGAGTGTGGAATGTGTGCACATCCGCTTCGGCATGCATACAATGCACACATGATCATCGATAAAGGAGAAGATGCCTCCATCGCAGAGTGAAGATGTTTTTTTTT
This sequence comes from Protopterus annectens, assembly GCF_019279795.1. NCBI lineage: Eukaryota > Metazoa > Chordata > Ceratodontiformes > Protopteridae > Protopterus > Protopterus annectens. Next base: position 534,919,467 of record NC_056739.1, read on the forward strand.
TAAATTATTGAAGCCTCCTGGTCAACAACTGTAAAAGTGCGAGGGTGCAGCCCCTTGCACCTGCCTGCAGGCACCCATGTTCAGGAGGGATAAAAGTGCAAAGTGTGTGGGACACCAAGGAGAGACACAAGCACATACATATAAAAGAGATGCTTTCCCTGATCAAGGCAGTCAACTCTCTGATTCATCTTTGGTCCCCTGGACTTATTCAGGTTATTACAGAAAATACTTCAGTCTTGTGGTACATCATGAAACAAGGGGGAACTATGTATACCCCATTTGCAGGCTAGCCATGTTAACTTGTGATATAGCTTCACAGCAGAATATCACTCTTTATGCATCCTACTGTATGGCAGAGCAAAACTGTGAAGCAGGCAAGCTGAGCAGAACAAGGGCAGACCCTCATGAATGGAAACTAGATCAGGGAGTCAATTAAATATGACCCATCTGTGGGGTGTCCCTCTATAGACCTTTGAACAAGATTCTGCTCCAAGAGTCCATGCAAGGAGGCCTGGAGGACAGACTTGGAATAATGAAACAGGTAACTGCAAAAACATGAATGCAGGCAAGAGGGCTTGAGGCATGCACACAGTAGTAGTTTCCAAAGTTTATTCTTCAGACTTTGCTTCAAACAAACGATAAAAACAATAAGAAACAGTAACCATATATAATGTATATATTCACCTCATTAAACTCTTTAGTTTAAGGTTGCAAGATATGGAATAAACTTCATTCAGTCCTGGCGGGTAGCAGGCCCTAGTACGAAGTTGACATATTAATTCCAGCTTTTCTAGGAATAATGAACTAGGGCTACCCCTTCCATCACTCGTAACCTGGTCAATCACTCTAAGTTTAAAAGAGTGTAATGGGAAAGCACTCACATGTCTAGCCAGAGCATTTTCCTGCTTTTGATGTTCTAATGCTGTAAAGGTGTTTGTAAACTCTTTCTTTCTTGCCTGCAGGTTTGGAGGACAGATTCTTTTCCTTTCTCTAAACAGGAGTGTTCCTGTACACTTTTATATCCTTTCCACTGATATCCTAGCTACTTTTGAAGATTTAGGAATACCCCAAGATCATTGTGGTGACTCCTGGCCCGGACAACAGTTGACATTCAGCAAACACCCTGCTTTACTTTATGAGTAGCAGTGCCTCTTTGTCCTGTCTCAGGAAATCTGTCAAAGCTTAAAGCTCCTCTCCCTACCTGTCTCAGAGTGTTTTGAATCAATCATCTAAGAGTACAGGGACTGCCTTTCAGACCCACAGGTAGGACCCTTTCAGTTTTCTAGTGCCACTGTAAGGAAAGGATCTCTAAGAAGGATAATTCGTTCTCCGGATCTTCGGCTGCTGAGCTAAGATAAATTCACTGAGATTTTATTTCCTCCCTCTACTGTTATGACTTTTGTCTGGCTAGAAATTTTGTATGTGCTTCTATTTTTACTTTAACCAGCACAGTAAAGCATGTACTGTTGATTAAAGCTTCATTTGGAAGTTGTGACAGAAAAAATTGCTGATATTATATATTTTTCTTTGGCACTATGATTATATGAGGTGATTTTGCAGTACTGCAACATTTTAAATTATGTTTTCAATTAAATCAAGATTTTGGCACTATTTTGCAGGTTAAAACGTTTTTGATAGGAATTTTTTCATCACTTTGTGATTTGTTTCTTGTCTAATACTGTTTTAGACTATATTCATTCATTTTTGACTGAAAATAGCCTTTTTTTTACAAAATTAGGTAACTTTTGTGCATACATTTGGTGCTTAGATCTGTGTTACTGAAACTGTCATTTTTAGTGCAGTATATAAATAGTAACCACTACAGAAAGAGTCTGAAACTAGACTTTATTTGTTAAAAATTGGGGAAACTTGTTGGCGTGCATTTTGTGCTTTTGAACTCTGTTACTGAAAATATTGTCATTTTCTCAGTGCAGTGTCCAGAATAGTATCCCTACAGAAATAGTCTTTAGATAGGTTCATAGGTTCATAGGTTCATACTAGGCTATCTGCCCTAGGGCATTTATAAGCCTAGCCAGAATGTGTTTGGCTTTCGCCACCCATTTTAAATTAATTTTGCTATGCCCTTTTTTGAGGTTAGTATACTGTGCCTCTGTCTAACAGTGACACAGAAGTGATACCCGGGGTAAACCTACGATCTCCCATCCACTCATCAAGATTCCTCTTGAAGAGAGTCAATGAGGGACTCTGCCTAACCTGGACTGGGATTTTATTCCAGAGTGAAGGGAGCCTCTGGGTTATGAATCTGTCCCTCCAGCATGTCCTATTTATTTCAGTGCTGAGGTTCAAATCTCTCGAGCGTGTAGCTCGATAGGATTTGGATTTTCTGAGGTGCAGCATGTCCATTAATTCCGGGTTGGACATGGCTTTATACATCAGGCACAGATTGCCTCTGAACAGGTGGTATGCCACTGATTAGAGCTGGAGTTTCTTTACCCGGGCAGCATATGGCATCTGTTTGAGCCCTTTGATCCTCTTGGTGAGTTACTTTTGGGGTCTTTCCAGTTGCTGCAGGTGTCTGGTAAGGTACATCCCAAAAGGGGCATTGTACTCAATTATGGGCCTGATGAGGGATGAGTAAAGAGGCACGATGACCTCCCCTGATCTAGATGTGAATCCCTTCATGATTAGGTGGGCTATATAAAATGTTTTTCTAACCACTTTGGCTACGTGGTTGTCAAATGAGAGATTGCTATCAACTTGGGTCCCCAGGTCCCTAATTACTTCTTTGGTACTTAATGCATTACCACCTATGTGGTAATTTGTGGGCACTTTGTTTTTGCCAAAGGGGATGACTATACACTTTTTGACGTTTAGCTTGAGGCCATGGCTCTGGCACCAGTTGTCTGTTTCTATGAGGCCCTTTTGGAGGATGCTTGTGTCGGCTGGAGAGTCGATTATGGCACCCAGTTTGCAGTCATCTGCGAACTTGGTCAGCCACAGTCCTTCCATGTTGGCCTGTACCTCCAAGAAATATATACCGAACAAGAGAAGTCCCAGGACTGAGCCTTGTGGGATGCCACTTATAACTGGTTTGGAGTCTGACATGGCTCCAGCAATTCTAACCATGTGGGTTCTGTCCTTGAGCCAGTTTGCAACTCATCTAGTGACATAGGGGTTTATATTTAAGCTGGTGAGCTTATCTATAATGCCCGAGTGGGGTATTGTATCGAAGGCTTTTGCGAGGTCCAGGTAGGCTGTGTGGACCACCTTCCCCTCGTCAATGGCCTTGGTGACTGTTTCAAAGAAATCAACCAGGTTTAAGAGGCAGGATCTGCCCCTAACAAAGCTGAACTGGTTAGGATCCAGTGTCTGTAGGTCCCCAATATCTTTATTTATGAGGGCCATGATGATCCTTTCCATAGCTTTGCAGACCAAGCTAGTCAGGCTTATTGGGTGATAGTTTCCAGGATGTGCTGAGGCACCACCTTTGTGGAGAGGGACCACAGTTGCTGTACACCACTCTTTGGGTACATATCTTGTAGTAAGGCTGAGATTGAACAGTAGTTTTATGTTTGGGTTTAGCTCTTCTTGGAGTTCATGTAGGACGCAGCCCGGGACACCGTCTGGTCCCATTGATGCTGTGTTTTTTGCTTTGGAGAGGCAGCTCTTACCTGAGCATCTGAGATGTCAGGGGGGCAGCACTCTGCTGGGATAGATATTTGCCCTTTTGGTGGGGAGGGGGGGGGAGAAGTTTGTGCTGAACCTGTCAGCTAGGATGTTGGCAATGTCTGTGGGTTTGGTGTATTTTTTGTCATTTTGGACTAATTCTGAGCATATCTGGGAATTACCACCCAGGTTCCTAACATAACTAAAGAAAGCCTTGTGATCATCCTTAGTGTCCTGTGCAATTTTTCTCTCGAAGCTGACCTTAGACGATTTTATGAGTGCCCGTAGTTTTTTGCTAATACTGATCAGAGATGCCTTCACTTTTTGGAATTTTGCTCTATCATTTAGTAGCTTCCTCCTTCTATCGTATAGTTTGTTTATGGATGGGGTCCACCAGACTGGACGTCTGCCTTTGGAGGATTGGGTCTTGGTTTTATTTGGGATCGCATGATCCATGCATTCCTGAAGGTGTTCAAAGAATGCGTTTATATAGATTGCATTTCAGAAGGAAAAACTCTGCTGACCATGTAGCCAGTGTTTGGTATTGAGCTAAATAGTGTCTTACCCCCCCTGACTTGAAGGCTACAGATGGAGTGCCCCCACCATATACCACTCATTCACCTATAAAAACTGTTAGAAAAATGTGAATTTGAATATATGAGAAATGCTAGTTTAAAAGCAAAGTAGTATATAATGCATTTTATTCTATTAATCATATAACAGAAAGGATTAATTCATGTTTAAATGTAAGTAGTTTTGAAACTGCAGTGTGGCTTGAAGCAAGCTGACCTCCGACCCTGGCAGATGCTAGTTTAGCAAGTTTTAATGTTTATGTTTTTCACAAATGATTATCTGCTGGGTCAGGAAATTAAATGTGTGAAATAATGAAATCTTCAGCTCTTTCCTGCTGGGATGATTTGGCCTTGTATATGTGTTACTGAGATAGCATGCAGCTGGTGGGAAAGTGTAAAGTGAACAAAGATGTGTATTAAAAGACTGAATCTGCTATTGTATTCGAACTGATATGAAACCTTGAAGAAGTAACTTTACAGAAAGACATTATGTCTGACCAGGTGGATAGCAAGGCCGTATTGTTACCAGAGGAAAACTTTTTTAAAATATACAGCATCAGCAGTTTTATGAATAGAGGACTGTAAGCTAAAGTGATGTAGATGCCCTGTGACATACCACGTCAGTAAGGTGGGCACAGCTTGAAGGTTAAACCTATATAAAATTGTGTGCTTCCTGTTTCATGTTAGACAAAATTCTGTACTTGTACGTTTTTTGCCTCCTGGTGTACACTAGTAAACTTTTGAATCTGAACCTCCTGTGTATTGAATTCTTGATTTTATTTAACAGTTTGGTCCTTCTTAACCGGAATTCCCTCAGACAGCTGCAGATCAGGGTCTACCAGTGGTCGAATACTGCGCAGGAGAAGTTACTGACATGGTTCTTCTTGGGTGAAAAGACCTCCGACTGAATTGTCGTTTAAAGAGGCTGGCCACTTTCTGATCTGTGGCCGAAGAGCGGATATTGGACGATTCAATACCTGAGGCTCAGGTAGGAAGAATTTGCCTTTTTTCTGTTTTAGATCAGGGACTAGGTTACAGTATATTGTTGTCAAGATTTGTTTTGCAGATCAGGGACAAAAGGAAGTACTGTATATTTTGTCATAGATCAGGGTAACAGAATAAGGTAGGCAGTCATTCTAAATAAACTGTGAAAAGGAACTGAGAACTTGATATCATGTGATAAAAAAGGATTACGTAACATTTTCTTTACTATGGGAAATCAGTGCACTAAAACATCGCGAGATCCACCCCTAAACAAAGACACAAAATACATGCAATTACAACGTTCTGATAACGTTAGGTATTATACGAAATGGGTTAACATGTATGAATTTGATGGTAAACTAGATAAAACTTCACTAATTAAACTCCTTAAGCAGCTTAAATCTGGTGCAGGAGGTCAGGCAAAAAAACAATGCCAATTAGGCATTCCTCAGGCACACAGGTGGATTGAGGAAGCACATCCTAGAGAACAGAAGCTGAAAAATTCCAAAACATTATTTTTAGACAAAGAAGATAATAACTTGGTAATAGCAACAGCTCCTCCTCCTCCTCCCTTGCCCCCTCCCTTACACTTTTTAGGATATGAAGTGAGTGGACAGGCTGGTCCACCTCCGCGTTATCCTGAAGTTTCAGCAAGACCACAACCATTTGTTAGAGATCCTATTGAAACTAGGTCCCGAACACGTAAAATACATAGGGACACAGAATCATATCAAATAGAGAGAAACCTACAGGATGAGAGTGAGGAAGAAATATGCCCACTTATAGAAGTTCCAAATCCTCAGGCAGGACAGGAAGGGCAAAACCCAACACTCTTAGTAAGTATATAGACCATGGACACCGGAGGATATCCGGAAAGCTACTGAGGGAATCCCCCATCCGAAAGTTAATTTTATGAAGTTTTTGGAAGATTTACAAGGCATGAGGTTGAGTTACCACTTGAATGGGGAAGAAGTAGAAAAAGTCGTAAGACAAATTATAGGCCCAGATTGGCACATGATTTGTGGCACCTGGAATCCTCATAATGCAGAGCTCAAACCACTCCCACATAGTGACGCAGAGTTAGACAACACAGTGAAAGGTCTTACAGACCGAATCTCTGAGAAATGGAAACCTAGAGCAGACTGGACTTACATTAATCAATGCATACAACAGGAAAATGAGACAATAGATGGGTACTATGCTAGATTATTAGAATGTTTTAATAATCATAGCGGTATGTCGGTTCCTGAGAGCCAAATGAATGATTCCCCATATGAACAACAATTGAAAAATGCATTTTTGAAAGGTTGCATTGCACCTATTAGTAGCTTCATTACGAAGCATATGATAGACAATCGAACAGGAAGGCTCCAAGCCTTACTTGAATACGCTAGACATGCTGAAAGACATTTTAATAGTAAAAAGAAAAATAAGGCGCAAGTCTTCACTGCTGAAGATGGAACTGAAGTATTTGTGTTACAGTCAGGTAAAAAGGGCAAGAAGAATGCTCAGGGAAACAAACAGTCTGACAAATGATCAGAAGATTTTGAAGAGAGGAAAAAGAGAGGTGAATGCTTCAACTGCAGGAAAAAGGGACATCTAGCAAGGGATTGTAAGCAGAACAAAAAGGTAATTACAGAAGGTAAGGGAGATGAGGACTGACTATAGGATAGTGAAGATACATCATGTGAAAGTCAGAAATCATCAGGAAAAGTTAATAAACAAAAAACAAATGTAAATGTGATAGAAGGAGTAGAGGAAGTGCAAGTAGATATGGAGGATGAAGAAAGTGAAATTTTGGACTTAGCATTATTGAGCTTAGAGCTCTACTTAGCAGATACGAAACCGGAAGTTACACTTCTGGTGGAGGGAAGGGAAGTCAAATTCCTGTGTGACTCAGGAGCATCACGGACTTTGATACACACCTCCAAGTTACCAGAACATTCCGAATCACCTGATTATATACTAGTAAAAGCAGCAAATGGACAGCTATACAGGGAACCACTTTCCCATGATATAGCAATAACTGACCCTGTTTCAGGTATGACCCAGAGAAGTAAAATTGTTGTTTCTGCAAAGTGTCCAGTAAATCTATTGGGCAGGGACCTTATGCAGATATTTGGCATAGCAGTAGTTCCAACTATACAAGGTATGGAGGCACAGACAAATGGATACCTTTGTAGTGCGGTCGGAGGGTGAAACTTTTTACTGGTACAGCCAGGACCTAGTCACGACTGGTCAAGGGGCAGTAAACGAGGAACTGATGAATGTAGCCATCAGTAAAGCCCACTCCCTCGACACTGATCGACAGCATTTGTTACACTGTACTTTATACTACTGTACTACACCAGGACCTGATAGAGAGTATGAGCAAGAATTGTTCAGAAATCGTGCAACTAGACTAGTATTGCGTACTTTGTACTGGGATACTGAGGGGAACAGTGTAGTTAGCTGTTCATTACCTCAAGAATTTCTTGCATTATATAGATCAAATCGATTACCACATGTCAGCTTGACATAGAACAAAAGTGTAAAATGGGCAGACTTAGGAGAAAAAGTAACAAGATGGGAGAAACAGACTGATTTAGAACTATCAGAACAAGGGATACAGAAACAAAAACTGAATTGGTTGACACAGACACATCCAGCTGTACACTTGCAATCTAGCGAGGACAGCTGATTAGCATTTTTATTAGAAGAAGAAGAAAAGGCCTTATGTGAAATTCCAGCAACTCTTTGGTCAACAGGCAAGTCAGATGTAGGACTTATTCGAACAGCAGGACCAGTTACAATTACCCCAAAGTCAGCTTTTAGACCACAGAAAGACAATACCCTTTGAGAAAGGATGCAGAAATAGGAATTAAGCCTATAATAGCAGCATTACTCAAAGAAGGAGTACTGGTAGAATCTCCTGATTCACCATGTAATACACCCCTATTTCCTGTTAAAAAAGCAAATGGGGAATGGCGGATGGTACAAGATTTACAAGCTGTAAATAATGCAGTAATACCTAGAGCACATACGGTGCCAGACCCACATACTTTGTTAAACGATTTAGAACCGCAACAGAAGTATTTCTCTGTGGTAGATATCAGCAATGCTTTCTTCTCAATACCTATACATCCTGATAGTCAATATTGGTTTGCATTTACATTTCAGGGTAAAAGGTATACATATACTCAACTACTACAGGGATATTGTGAGAGTCCAGCAATATTTGCACAAGAAATAGCTAGCAACCTGGCAGGGTTTACCCTACCGGGAGGTAGTCAAATTCTAATTTACGTAGATGACATCTTGCTAGAAGCCCCCACCCAGCAACAATGCAGGGAGGATACTGTAGCGTTATTAAAATTTTTAGCAACACAAGGACACAAAGTAAACAAAAGTAAGTTACAACTTTGGAGAAAACAAGTTAGATACCTAGGATATGTAATTTCCAATGAAGGTACAATACTAGATGAGGAAAGAAAAACAGCAATCTTGCAAGCACCCAAACCAGCAACCAAGAAGGAAATGATGTCTTTCTTGGGTACAACTAATTTCTGTCGGAGCTGGATACCAAATTATGCTTTGGAATCTGCTCCACTGACTGACTTTATATATAAGACACCAATGGCAGCACAAGATATCTTACAATGGACACCCAAAGCAGAAACGGCTTTCTGCAGGTTGAAGCAGTTGATAGCTTCTTCATTAGTTTTAGGACTTCCGAATTATCACAAACGTTTTTTTTTCAGACCGTAGATTGCAAGCAAGGATATATGACGTCAGTATTGACGCAACAACATGGGGACAAGCAACGCCCCATAGCCTACTATTCATCGCAGTTAGACACAGTGGCGCGATCTTTGCCTCACTGTGTACAAGCAGTAGTTGCAGCTGCAATGGCAGTATAGGCTTCGGCCTCAGTGGTGTTATTCCACCCTCTCACATTGAGAGTGCCTCATGCAGTTGCAATAATTTTACTGCAAAAAAAAGTGGCATATCTTTCTCCTGCTAGACACCTTTCATGTATGACTATACTGCTGAGCCAACCTCATATGACAATTGAACGATGTACGACATTAAATCCATCAACATTACTTCCAGCTCCTGTGGATGGCACACCACACAGCTGCCTGCAGGAAATTGAACAGTTAGCTTTGCCTAGACAAGATCTCACAGATATGCCCTTGGATAATGCCGGAGTGACATATTACGTGGATGGCTCATGCAGAAGGGGTCCTACAGGAAAGAATCTGGTAGGGTATGCAGTAGTTACAGACAATGAAATTTTAGAAGCCCAATCCTTACCACATAACTTATCTGCACAAGTAGCAGAATTGATAACTTTGACACGGGTATGTACTTTAGCAAAAAACAAGTGTGTAAACATATATACTGATAGTATGTTTTTTCTACAGTACATGTATTTGCGCAACAATGGAAAAATAGAGGAATGATAACATCTAGTGGAAAACCTATTAATCATGCGCAATTTATTTTGGAGTTATTAGAATCTATTCAGTTACCTACCAAAGTAGCTATTTGTAAATGTGTAGCTCATACAAAACAACAGGATAAGATTTCAAAAGGCAATGCACGAGCTGATGCAGCTGCAAAGCAAGCAGCCTCAGACTCAGAAACTTTACTTTTGAATGAGGAATTACAACCCTCTGAGATTTTAGATTTAGACATGTTAAAAACAATGCAGATGCTTACTACAAAAGCAGAAAAACAAAAATGGATAAAACGAGGTGCAATTCTTGAGAATGGACTGTACATTTCCAAAGAGAGAAAACCGATATTGCCATCTAATTTATTTAGATATGCAGCTTTGTTGAGCCATGGGCAGTGCCATGTCTCAACAGGGGGGATGGTACAGTTAGTAAACCGAATATTCCAAACATACAGATTCAAAAATTACACACAAAAATTTTGTGCAGCTTGTCATACTTGTAAAAAGCACCATGCACAAGGGGCATTTAAAACCAAGCAAGAAAGTTTTCCTATACCACCATATCCGTTCCATACTATTTGTATGGATTTCATAGAATTGAGTAAGTGTGAAGGGAAGAAATACTGTTTAGTTATTGTAGATATGTTTTCCAAATGGGCAGAAGCTTTTCTAACCAAAAACCTGGATGCAGCAACAGTGATGAAAGCCCTGATAAAAGAAATAATCCCTAGATTTGGCATTCTGGAAAGGATTTATAGTGACAACGGCACACATTTCGTGAACCAGACAATTCAGCAACTTGGGAGATTTTTTAGTATCTCCTTAAAGAACCATTGTGCCTACCACCCACAGTCAGCAAGGACTGGTGGAAAGGTACAATGGTAGCCTCAAAAATAAACTTAGGAAGTTAGTTGAGGAAACCCAAAAGAATTGGATACACTGTCTGCCTTTAGCACTGCTGAGTATGAGAACGATTCCAAATATAAAGGGTTTGACTCCCTTTGAAATGGATTTTGGGAGAGCATATTATGTGCCTCAGTGGAAAGCTCTCATGCCTGCAGAGCAAGAGGCTGACAGTTCATTAGCTAGTTATATGAGGAAACTGTTAACAAATAAATCTGTTTTGCAGTTTAACTCTTTTTCAGATAAGGAACAGACCAAGCAGTCTTGGCCCCAGGGTCATGGGTGTGGCTGAAAGTGATGAAAAGGAAGAATTGGGCGAGTCCAAAGTGGGAAGGATCTTACCAGGTTCTGTTGGCAACGCCTACTGCAGTTAGAGTGGCTGAGAGGACGGCCTGGGTTCATTTGATACACTGCAAACCGGTAAAGAACTTTCAACTTGATAAAAACTTTGTGACTGATACACAACCAGACCAAGATGGCCAAAACCAAAGCGAATAGAAATTTAGATCAACCCCAGAGATGTTGCATAATCATTTTGTTGAGTATACATTTATTAACTGTGATTGTGACAATTTTCCTCTTGTTGTGGTTTATCCTACACACAACCACACAAGTGAAAGTGGGAAGGCGTGACGAAACGTCTATAGACTGGCATCCAAATTTTAACACATACCTAGCCATGAAGCGTGTATATGCAGAGACTATGAACATTTCAAATTGCTGGGTTTGTACAGCTATACCAACAGCATATGGAGGACTGATAATGTCTGCTGTCCCTTTGGGGATAAATGAGACTTGGGAGAATTTACTCTTCGATACAGGAACTGTGAGATCACAGGACAAAACAGCTTTATTTTTACCTGTCACACAAAAAGGAATTGTATGTTTTTATAAAAATGATACTCTCCAGGTGGGCTGGAGCAATTGTAATATAACCATATCTTACTGATGTTATATTAAGAATAGTAATGGCAATACTTTTTGCAATACTAATTATGACTCATATTTGAACTCATTGAAAACAACCATGAATGACATTTGCAAGAATCCAGTTTTGTTTAAACAATTGTCAGTTATAGATCAGAAAATGTTTCATGCAGGGCTAATGCGTATTAGTACTAAAGTAGAAAACTGTTATTTTATTTGTGGGAAAAAGGCATATAAATGGTTACCTGAGAATTGGTCCGGCAGTTGTTTTTTGGGTTATTTGGTTCCGGCAATAAGACATACTGCAGAATTACCTTTGGGTAAGATACGAAACGTGAGAGAAGCAGCCCGAAAACCCAAAGGTCCAGTTGAAAAACCTGTGAATCCAGTTGGAAAGATCAAAGCTGGCTGGAAAGACCATAATACCGTGAAAGACAAAAGCAAATTGACTCATATGGACTTGAGTGACAGTGTTATATCTTGGGCAGGAATATTCCCAGACTATGGAGCAGTCAAATCGATCTGGGAGCTGAGGAAGTTGTCGAAACTTCTCGAAGTAATGAGTAATGCAACTTTTTCTGCCCTAGAACTGGTGACTGATGAACTGAATGCAATGAGAACTGTTATGCTACAAAATCAAATGGCTCTTGACTTCACCCTAGCGGCGAGAGGTGGTATGTGCGCGCTTATCAAAGAAGAATGCTGTGCGTGTATACCAGATAACAGGCATGAAATTAATAATCACCTGGAGGTAATTCAGCAAGTATTAGCCATGACTGAACCAGGCCCAAACCCACTGATGGACTTTTTCCAGAATCTATTTGGGGGGTGGGGTTCCATCCTAATGAATATTCTGATTGCCATTTGTGTGGGTATACTCCTAATAGGAGCATGTGTTTGCTGTGGAATTCCCTGCATGAAAAGATTAATCAAAGCTTTTATTGATGTATCTGTTACTGAAACTTTGTATCAAGATATTGAGATTGAAAAATTGATCTCAGATGACATTTTTTCTGAAGTATAGATTGAATGACTCACTTAGCTGAAAATCCTAAGTGGAAGAAGTTGGGAGATGAAATGACACTATGCATACTTCAAAATAGAATAAAAAGTATTAATAGGGGGGAAAATGTTAGAAAAATGTGCATTTGAATATATGAGAAATGCTAGTTTAAAAGCAAAGTAGTATATAATGCATTTTATTCTATTAATCATATAACAGAAAGGATTAATTCATGTTTAAATGTAAGTAGTTTTGAAACTGCAGTGTGGCTTGAAGCAAGCTGACCTTTGACCCTGGCAGATGCTAGCTTAGCAAGTTTTAATGTTTATGCTTTTCACAAATGATTATCTGCTGGGTCAGGAAATTAAATGTGTGAAATAATGAAATCTTCTGTTCTTTCCTGCTGGGATGATTTGGCCTTGTATATGTGTTACTGAGATAGCATGCAGCTGGTGGGAAAGTGTAACAGTGAACAAAGATGTGTATTAAAAGACTGAATCTGCTATTGTATTTGAACTGATATGAAACCTTGAAGAAGTAACTTTACAGAAAGACATTATGTCTGACCAGGTGGATAGCAAGGCCGTATTGTTACCAGAGGAAAACTTTTTTTAAATATACAGCATCAGCAGTTTTTATGAATAGAGGACTGTAAGCTAAAGTGATGTAGATGCCCTGTGACATACCACGTCAGTAAGGTGGGCACAGCTTGAATGTTAAACCTATATAAAATTGTGTGCTTCCTGTTTCATATTAGACAAAATTCTGTACTTGTACGTTTTTTGCCTCCTGGTGTACATTAGTAAACTTTTGAATCTGAACCTCCTGTGTATTGAATTCTTGATTTTATTTAACAAAAACAAAGAACTAAGTCAAGTAATATTCCTCAGGTTACGGCTTGCGACCCCACAGTAGGTTTATGTAGCCTATCAGGCCACTCTCTTTCTTTGGCCTCCATATCTCCTGGTATGGTGTTAGTACCAGAACTGTGCATGACACCAGTGCCTGAGTCAGGTAAGGGATAACCAAACTCTTTAGGTGCCTGGGAAGTAAGGGGTGCAGAATCCATTGTCAGTGCTGATGTACCTCCCGCCAGGGATTCTTCCACTAGTGTAATGCATGCACAAAAGAGGCAGAAGAGCCACCATATTACAGAGCAACAGTCTTTGACTGGGTTTGCACCTAAGTTGGTGGTTATGGCAAAAGCCATTGCTCAGACAGGTGATTATAAGGTACAAACCTGGGATCTGATGTTGTCATTTTCATTCATTCCTCAACATATGGATTTGGATCTGACTCAGCCACCATCTATAGATTTTAGGATCTGACTCTTGAGTTTCTCCCTTGCCCATAATACCCCTGACCACTGCAATACCCCAGATCTCATTTGACACTCTTCAGGTCCAGACAGGATTGTGATCTCTTGAGCTAGGGGTGTTAGTGAGTGTGATTTAAAGCTTATAATATTCCCTATCCATTTTATCTATAATTTTTTATCTTATTTTCCCTTGCCCCTTATACTAGTTCTTTTGGTATTCTTTATCTACCATAGCTAGTAGTTTTCCTGTTCTCTCTTTTTGCCTCTCACTTTTTTCTCAGCTCTAACATTGTTGGTATTTCTGTTTCCCTTCTTCGTATAAAAAAATTGTTCTGTATTAGAGTTTGTTTCTCTTAGTGCTTGCTAGCTTTGGTGTGATATTAGTGCTTAGACCTGATTAACTTTACTGAGTGTTGTTCTGTTTTGTTCCAGTATGACTGAGTGGATTTAAAAAGAGCACTTCCTGTGAGCATAAGATTCCCATCTCTGATGCCCTCAGGTTATGCATTTATTGTTTGGGACCAGCACATCTGGACACTTCTTGATTGATATGTTTGGCTTTTAATGTTAGAGCTCTTAGTGACAGGCAAAATAAGTTTATTTTGAAAGACCTCCTTCCAAATGGGGGTCTTGCTGGCTCTGTCTCCCATCAGATCTGGGAGCCTAAAGCCTTCTTTTCAACCTATTGTAAATCCTTCTCTGATCTGGCCTTCTGTTTTAGAGTCATCAGATCCAAGGATCACTAGAGTCGAGCTCTCAGATCAGAAGTTTTTTTGTTTCTTCCACTCAGTTGACATCCATACCCAATCAGCTACTACCCTTTCAGAGCTGGATAGCTCTAGGGTTGAAGTATTGGATCTGAGAGGCAGACATTGCCTCTGAAGCTTTCAGAGCCTTTGTTTCCCCTCGGAGCTTCCATGCTTGCCAGCTCGATTCTGACTCCTCCTTTGGAATAAAGGGTTGGGGAGGGCTGGTGATTGTCTACTTTGAGAGCTTTGGCTCTGAGTGGTCTGCCCTTGGTCTCTCCTGGTCCTTCTGCCTTCAAAGTGGTGGAGAGGGTTTTCTCTCATCCAAGAGTAGCCTTGACTCTTTTATCTTTGGATCCATCCCTTATTGCCCCTACAGATCCTGTGCCTGAATCTGCTCACCCTGACGCTCAAGGACAGCCAACCCAAATTAACTTCCAGCCTGTTCCCACCTAGGAGCTCTCCATCTCTTCCGATACCAGTAGAAATATATAAACTCCAGATCACAAAAGGCTGCTCAACTAAACAAAAATATTTGGAAAACAAGCAGAGCTAGGGCCCCATGGAGAAACATTTATTAACTAATAAAACAGCATAAAAACAGCACAGGGATAAATGCTTTAAACTCATAGAGCCTTCGTCAGATCCTGCATTACTGCCAGTACTACTCCCATTTAAAACAAAGAGCAACCAATTAAAATTCATGTAGGAAGTCTCCTCCCTTTCATCAAATACTGCATTACTGCCAGTGCTTCTCTGCTTTGAAGCAAAAAACAGCCAATTAAAATTTAAATTTTATCTAGGAAGTCTCACTTTCAGCAGTGGCTTCAAGAGAAATATCCCATTCAATCCAGGGAGCCGATCGGCCTGCAAATCAACAATCCATTTTCTCTCCAAAACCTCTGTTTCATTATATAAATCACCACCCTGAAGATTATCATGTACTAATTCTAATGCCATAAATATAAACACATTACACATTCTCTTTGATATGTTTTGACAAAGGCCTGGTGTCCTTTCTTGGTCTGATGTCACTGAGGTGACATAAAATTCTTTCAACTGCTGATTAATGCTACCATCATAAAATTTATTACAGAGTGCACGTAGCTTCATAAATAATGTATCTGGTGTTACAATCTGTATTATTTTTCAGCTGATATATCCTTTTGGTAACAGGATGTCTGAAAGAGTTACTACTATTAATTGAAGCACATGCCTGCATTTCCTGCAGGGAAAAGTCCTATTCTTCAATGTTGTTTTCTTTAATGGAACCCCATCCTTATAACAGAGAAGTCTCTTCAAATTTATCTTATTTTTAAAACAAAACCTCTGAGCTTCACCCACTATGTCCTTTATTTTGTCACCCATTGCTAGTATACACCATTTCTTCTTAATAATCTCACAAACTTGTGAGACATCACTGCTATATGTAAACAGGCATTTTAGGGCATTTTTATTATTCTTGTCTTGCTGTGGTATGGGATAGGTTGGTTATGATGTAGCATTCTCTGAGAAGTAAGGATGTCCTTTTTTTCTTCTCATATTCCTAGAGGTCGTGAGTCCCTGTTGGACCTCATGTTGTCTGTAACTACAAACATGAAGACATTTCACTAACTGTTCAGTTTTCTTCATATATGCTTCTTCATCGGTGCATAATCTGGAGGTATGAAGTAACTGTCCCTTGATAATATGTGGATATACATGTGCAGAATGCATACCTGTCCTATGCAGAAGGTAATTCTTCCAACAGTCCTTTTTATGTATCCATGTATTAAATCTTCCTTGATCATCCAATAATAATGTTACATCTAGAAACTCAATTACTTGAGTGGATCTATGGACATCAAATTGCAAAAAAGTGGTGGTACTTGCTATGTACTCAACAGAGCAAGAACGTTCATTGTTGCTGCCACACCACAGGAGAAAAATGTCAATAAATAATCCATAACAAACAATATTGTCCCTCTATATATTCTTGGCATTCCAAATTTAGTCAGATTCCCATTGGGCCATCACATGAATATGGATATTATACTTGGTGATAACACTTTTTATATGGTTGTGAGCACTATTGGTAGAAATGGGGAGTGGCAATGTGCACTTCATGTGCCAACAGCTACTCCGATATAGTGATGGCCCAATGGGAAACTGACTATATTTTCAATGCCAAAAATATATGGAGGGACAATATTGTTTATTATGGATGATTTATTGATGACATTGTTCTCCTGTGGTGTGGCAGTGACAATGAACGTTCCTACTTTGTTGAGTACATAGCAAATACCACCATTTTTTTGCAATTTGATGTCCATACATCCACTCGAGTAATTGAGTTTCTAGATGTAACATTATTATTGGATGATCAAGAAAGATTTAATGCACAGATACATAAAAAGGACTGTTGGAAGACTAACTTTCTGTGCATGCATACCCACATATTATCAAGGGACAGTTACTTCATACCTCCACATTAGAAGAAGTATATATGAAGGAAACTGAACAGTTAGTGAAATGTTTGTGGTTATAGATAACACGAGATTCAACAGGGGCTCACGATCACTGGGAATATGTGAAGAACAAGAGGAAGTCCTTACTTCTCAGAGAATGGTTCATAGGTTCATAGGTTCATACTAGGCTATCTGCCCAAGGGCATTTATAAGCCTAGCCCATAGTTATTTGGCTTTCGCCACCCCTTTAGTTTGAATAAAACTATGCCTATTATTTTGCTGTGCCTCTGTCAAGCAGTGACACTGAAGTAATCCCTGGGGTATATCTGCGATCCCCCATCCATTGGTCAAGATTCCTCTTGAACAAGGCCAGCGAGGTGCTCTGCCTCACATGTACCGGGATTTTGTTCCACAGCATAGGGAGTCTCTGGGTGATGAATCTGTCCCTCCAGCATGTTCTATTAATAACCGTGTCAAGGTTTAAGTCTCCCGACTTGTGGTTCTGAGGGATCTAGATTTTTTGAGGTGAAGCATATTCATCAAATCAGGGTTTGACATGGCCTTATATGTCAGGCACAGGTCACCTCTGAGCAAGCGGTATGAGACTGAATAGAGCTGGAGTTCTTTCAGTCGGGCAGCATAAGACATATTTTTGAGACCCTTTATCCTTTTGGTGAGGAACTTTTGGGGCCTTTCCAGCTGCTGCAGGTGTCTGGTCAGATACATTCCGAATGGGGCATTGTACTCAATCATAGGTCTAATGAGTGATGAGTACAGGTACATCAGAACCAACCTGTCCCATACCACACCAAGATAAGAATAATAAAAGTGGCCTAAGATGCCTGCTTACATATAGCAGTGATGTCTCACAGGTTTGTGAGATTATTAGGAAGAATTAGTGCATACTAACAATGGATGAGAAAATAAAGGACATAGCGGGTGGAAGTTCTGAGGTTTTGTTTTAAAAATAAGATAAATTTAACGAGAATTCTGTTATAAAAATCAAAGAAAATAACCTTGAAGAATGGGTCTTTTCCCTGCAGGAAATGTAGGGCACATGCTTCCATTAACAGTAGTAACTCTTTTAGACATCCTGTTACCAAAAGGTTATTTCAGCTGAAAACCTATGCCAATTGTAACACCAAAAACATTAATTAAGTAGCTATTTGTACCCTCTGTAATGGATTTTATGTTAGTAAGACTAATCAGTAGTTCAAAGATAGAATTCTATGTCACCTCAGTGACATTAAACTAAGAAAAAACACCAGTGCTTCTTCTAAACATACCCAAGAGAATGTGCAATACAAATTTATATTTATGGCATTAGAATTAGTACATGATAATCTTTGGGGCGTTTGTTTAAATAATAAAAGAGAGGTTTTAGAGAGCTGATGGATTTTTGATTTGCAGGCCAATTGGCTCCCTGGATTGAATGGGGTGATTCCCTTGAAGTCACTGTTGAAAGGGAATAGTCTTCCTAGATAAGATTTAAATTTTAATTGGCTGCTTTTTACTTCAAAGAGGAGGAGCACTGGAAGTAATGCAATATTTGATAAAAAGGAGGAGACTTCCTAGATGAATTTTAATTGGTTACTCTTTGCTTTGAAAGGGAGGAGTACTGGCAGTAATGCAGGATCTAATGAAGGCTCTATGAGTTAAAAGCGTTTATCCCTGTTTCTATGACTGTGTTGTTTTTATGCTATTTTATTGTTTTATTAGGTAATAAATGTTTCTCCGTGGTGGCCTAGTTCTGCTTGTTTTATAAACCTCTTCCAATATTTCACCAGAGTATCCCACTGAGGAGGTCCCTTGGAAGAGGACATGCAAGAAGAGGCACTTAGATACCCCACAGGAATCTCTTATGGAAGACACTGATTTAGATGAAGGGGAAAGATCCCCCAGATCTCCACCTGAAGATATGTCTTTTGGAGACATCCTTGAAATCCTTCACCAGAAAGGTGGTTGGTCTTCGTAAGCCCATTCCCAGGAGAAGTCAGTGTTTTTGAAGGCCTTCACTTCTGGAGCTTCTACATGCTGTGTTACCTCCCCCCCAAGGATGAATTTATAGACCTTGTTTTCTGCAGGGCATATAAGGAACTGGACTCTGTTAAAAAAATTCCCAAATGCCCTGATACATTTTTTAGCACCCCCACTGATAGACCATACTGGGTTCCTGTAGATGCCATGGTTGTTGCAGTAGCCACCAAAAAGGAATTAGCTGAGCAGAGCTCCTCTGTCCACCCCCCTAACAGAGAGTATAGGGTGCTGGACAAGTTTGGGAAGCAAGTGTGTGCATCAGCAACATTTGTACTGTGTTCACTAAACTACCTGGCACATTTCACCAGATTACAGAGGGACTTGATAAAGGAACTCTGTAATTCTGCCCCAGGTCCATATCCACAGAGGAACGGAAGTCTTTTTCTCAGTACTGGCCACCCTACAATCCATCACAGATGTGTCTATGAGATTAATCTCTCATACAGCTGAAGGTTCCTCAAGGTTGGCTAGTTTAGGCATAGCCCTAAGGAGACATGCTTGGCTGTCATTCAGAGATTTTGCGGAACCTTTCAAGGCACCATTCATCAATTCTCCTTATGATGGATGTTCCTTGTTGGGTCCACTGTAAAAGTGACTCTTTCTCCCAGTGAGCAGGATGGAAAGACCTTGTCTGCTGTCAGAATCTGCTTTTCTATCCCACAAAGGCCTTTCTCTAGGAATCAACATGTTGGGAAAAAGATGTGGTTCTGGAAGTCTCAAGGTTCTTTTCAGTATTCATGCAGAGACTTTTCCCCCTGAGGCTGGGGGGGGGGGTCGATACAATGGTAGGCATTGCCAACGTGGCAGAGGAAGTCCACAGAATCAAGACTCTCAAGATTACTTCTTGGATAGGTCCTTTCAGCTTTCCTGAAAGGTTACCTGGCTGTCCTTCTATGGAGGTAGTCGGGGAGGTGTTTATCCTTGTACTTAGACACCTGGATAGCCATCACAAAAGATTCTTCAGTGCACAGGATCATATCTGGAGGATACTTCATTCCCATTTCCCAGCTGCCCCTAAAGAAAGTATCTCCCCGATGTTCCATCCAATCAGATGGAGCTTGCAGCTATAGAAATCCAAAAACTGCTAAACAAAAGAGCTATCCAAGCGGCCCCCTAGACTAAAGAGGATCCTGAATTTACTCAAGGACCTTTTTAGTGTCAAAGAAAACTGGGGACCTGAGACCTGTACTGGATCTCAGTTATCTAAATCAGGTTATAAAGAATTCCAGTTTCCAGATGGTC
Organism: Protopterus annectens; assembly: GCF_019279795.1. Lineage (NCBI taxonomy): Eukaryota > Metazoa > Chordata > Ceratodontiformes > Protopteridae > Protopterus > Protopterus annectens. Next base: position 534,939,714 of record NC_056739.1, read on the forward strand.
ACAATGCAGTCCATTCTGCCCTTCTTACAGAAGAATGACTGGATGTATTCAGTTGATCTTCACGATCCATACTATCACATCAAAATGAACAGGTACTCCTGAAAGTATCTATGCTTCTGTCTGGAAACCACTCATTATCAGCTCAGAGCCATGACCTTCAGTCCCACTACAGTCCCCAGGGTGTTCACCAAATGCATGACAGTGGTAGCAGCTCATCTAAGACTGCACAGAGTCAGGGTGTTTCCTTACTTGGACAACTGGTTCCTCACCGCACCAACCAGGCATCTGCTCATAAAGGCCAGAGACTAATAGCACAAGCTATCTCACTCACTGGGAATCACTGTCAATATGGACAAATGACAACTTTAACTAGTTCAAGTCTTGGAGTTCATAGGAGCTTGGCTAGACATGGTCAATTCTTGAGTTCTTCTGCATCTAAACAAAGTTTTTACACTGAAGATGATTGTCAGACAAATGTTTTCTCTTCCTTCTCCTCCAGCAAAACTTGTTCTCAGAGCTTTAGGGTTAATGGCTGCTGCAATTACTTTAATTCCCACTGCACGCCTCCACATGAGAATTCTACAGTGGACCCAAGCAGTACAATGAGCCTTTCATCAACACTCTTTAAGACATCCAATAAAACTGTCCCAGGCTTGCAGAAAGTCTCTTCTTTTGTGGATTAAATCAGAGGAGATCAGCCAAGTTCATCCTTTTATCTTTCCTCCCCCAAACACCACGTTGACTACAGATGCCTCTCAGTTGGGTTAGGGGGCATTACTTGCGATAGACCGTTCAAGGCACGTGTTCCTTACAAGAGACCAATTTGTATATCAAATGTCCTAGAGATGAGAGCAGTGATTCTAGCATTGCAGGCCTTTCAGAGCTTTCTTCCTCTAGCAACTATTTCCATTCAAGCAGGCAACATGTCAGTAGTCTGGTACATCAACAAACAGGAGGGAACCAAATCCTACCTACTTTGCTGAGAAGCAATGAGAGTGTGGCAGTGGGTGATCTCATCCAACCACTTTCTTGTAGAGATGCACATACCCGACAAGTCCAGCATTCTAGCAGACAGACTCAGCAGGACCATCCTCATGCCTCGTCTGTGGTCTCTCACTCAGTCAGTGGCAAACATGGTCTTCCACAGATGGGGTCAACCTTGCTGTGACTTATTTGCATCTCCCCTCAATAATAAATGCAGCAGGTTCTTTGCCCTTATCCCACCTCAGGGACAGTCACAAAGAGATGCTATAGTTCATGCTTGGCTTTGTGGTCACCTTTATACTCATTCCTCCCTATCCCTACCTCTTATCACTAATTTTCTTCAAAAAGCATTTGGTTGAAGAATACAGTAATTCTCATTGCTCCTAATTGGCCTTAATAAGTATGGTTTCCCATCCTTTGGTCTCCATGTCCTCCACAGATGCTCGACCCCAGTCCAGACCTCCTATCTCACTCATCAGGGCAGATTCACCTGAACATTGCAGGTCTCAGGTTGACAGCATGGTTTCTCCAATTCCACTAATGGCTAGAGATTCCAGGCTTTCCTCCCTGGTCAAAAATACTAATCTCATCTCATAAACCATCATCTAGAAAGGTTTACAAATATAAATGAAAAAGGTTTTCATTTGGGGCTCAACAGAAAAAGATGGATCCTTTTACCAACCCACTTCCTTCTATTCTTGAGTTTCTCACCTCTATTTTTCAAGACAGGGCAAGTTTTTCCACTATTAATGTTCAATTAGCAGCCATCTCCAACTATCACTTTGGAAATAATGCTTCTTCTTTGGCATCATCTAAATTATGTAATGCCTTTCTAAAGGGTTACATTTTACTCAGACTTCCTATGAAGGACCCTACTCCACCTTAGGACCTCAATATGGTTTTGCAATCCTTAGTGCACTCTCCTTTTGAGTCACCAGATATAGTAGATCTTAAGTTTCTTTCCTGTTAGATTGTCTTTCTGGTGGCTATAACTTCTGCAAGATGAGTACCTGAACTCCAAGCTCTATCTTCCAAACCACTTTTTTTCTTTCACAAAGAAAGAGTTATGTTATGCACAGACCCTTCATTTTTCCAGAAGTTGCCTCTGAGAGCTCAATCAAGTGATTAATTTACCATTGTTTTCCCCAGTTTTGAAAACAAAGGTGAGTAAACCATTCATCTACTGGACGTACATAGACAGCTTAGTTTTACCTTCACAGAACCAAAGAATTTAGGAAAACTGATCAGTTATTTGCTTTCTGTGCTAAAAGCAGAATGGGAAAACTAGTTTCAAAAATGACTTTGGCTAAATGCATAGCAGATTGTATTTCTTATGTTTGTTACATGAAAGGCATAACTTTACCAGTGCATCCAAAGGCCCATTCCGCAAGATCAATGTCTACCACTGATGCTTTTTTGGCCAGAGCTTCCATTAATGTAGCTGCTACATGGTCATATACTCATACTTTTATTGCTCATTACAAGTTGGACATCATCTCCAGAAACAGAGCTGCCTTTGTTACATGGCTCTGTGGAATATCCTTCCATGAGGGCCACCCGGGTTAGCATAGCTGAGGACTCTGTCCCATATGTTGAGGAATGAATGAAAATGACAACATCAGATAAGGAATTTATGTACTTACCATAACGTGTTGTACATTTTCATTCTTCCTTAACATCCCTCCTTCCCCCTGTCCATGTCTTTGGGAGAGACCTAATGGAGTTGTTGATAGGAACCACAGTTCCTGTTTGGACTCCTGACCTTTCAGCTATCACTTTTCTGTCATAGAATTGTTATTGTATCTTCCGATAATAATACATAAAATAGAGGCAAACTCAATCTGAGGTATTGCAGTGGTCAGGGGCCTTGTGGGTAAGGCAGGAGCAGCTGTTGTTGCTGATCCTGCTCTGCCCCCATTGATCTCTTCCAACAAAGACTATGTCTTCATCAAACCCAGTCCCTTCAGATAAGTTAGGCAAGTGGCTAGAATCTCTGCAAAAGAAGCTGGCACAGTCCAGCACTGTAGCCTTTAAGATATTTAACTACCAGTGTTTTATGAGGAAGTTTGTGTTGAAGCGCATGTATACTTTAAATTAATTCATTGCATCATTACCTGCTAAGCAAAAGGTCTGTGTCAAAGATATTATGCCCAGCATTTTTCAAGTTTCTAAACATGCTTTAAAGAGAGCCTTGGAAGGGCTTATTCTGTTTGTAGTAATGCAGCAATGTCTGTAGTTTTCCGATGAGTTAAAATGAGATTATGAACGCTCCAATCATTTCTGATTGTTTGTTTTGTACAGCAGCTAATCAGATCCTTAAACACGAGGATGACAGAGATAAACTGATGCAAGGGGTATCTAAAATGTTTCATACTCACAAGTTTTCCCATCCATTAAGCAGGATAATTTCAGGTGGCCCAAAAAACAGATGTCCCAGCCAAACCAACACCAAGGCACCAAAAGGAAATGGCAGGATGGTTATTCTGCCAAACCCAACAAGAGAGGTTCATTTCCCAAAAAGAATAACTTCCCTTCCAACCTATGACTATCCAGAGGTGTAGCATCTGTCTTTCCCAAGCCCCCAGTGGGGGTACCATCTCAAAAGTTATCCCCCAACAAATTAGCATGGGCATCAGTGATTTCTGACAAATGGTTGTTCAACAGTGTTTGGAAAGGTTACATACTGCAGTGGAAGGAACATCCACCACAGTTCATGGGGTGCCCCTCATCAGCCAGACCAGATCATGTTATTCCCTCCTATAGTCTAGTAAATGCTGGACTGAGGAGTCATAGAACTGGTCTCTCCATTGGAAAGAATGAAATTATCATACTCCAGAATTCTTCTGTTTCCAAAAATGAGCTGTCGTGGAGTCTGGTGTTTGACCTATCCTTTCTGAATACCTTTGTCAAAGTCCCCAAGTTCAAGATGTTCAACCTGCAGACAGTGCTTCACCTTTTCACAGATTGCTGCTTCATGGTGACCATGGACTTGACTGATGATTATCTTTATATCCCCATAACTCATTGCTTCAGGAGATATCTGAGATTTGTTATGTCTGGTTGACACAACCAGTTCTCTGCATTGCCCTTTGGGCTATTGGCTATGTCCTGAGTGTTTACCAAATGCCTTGCTCCAGTAGTGGCTGACTGCCAGACTCTTGGCATTCACATCCTTCCTTGCCTGGGCAACTTGATGATCTGTGCAGAGTCTGTATCCAGGTGTTTGGAATCATTTGAGAAGGTCTCAACCTTACTCCCCAACCTGGGGTTCAAGATGAATCTTCGGAAGTGATGCCTAACACCCTTGCAAAGACTCATCTTCCCGGGTTGCTTAATCAACTCCAATAAAAAAAATGGCCTTTCTTCCCAAAGACAAGGTTCTGTAATACCAGATAATGTTTCACAAATTCTCTATGAGGAACTTCATGTCGGCAAGAGACTTTTGCAGCCATGATTCTCATTATACCACTGGCCCGCCTCCACATGAGGAAAATTAAGTGGTATATCTGGAATTGTTGGAACAAGCACCTACATTCTCTGGAATTTCAGTTACTGATGCAGCCCTTCATTAGAAAATAGTTACATTGGTAGAGAGCACATCAGAGTATCAGTCCAGGACTTCCTTTTTTCTTTCCTGTTCTGGTGCATTCTGTTCCAACCGATTCATCAGACTTTGCGTGGAGAGCTGTGTCAATGGAAGTGCAAGTACAAGCCACTTGGGGGCCCAAGGTTGGACAGAAGCAAATCAATATCAAGGAAATGTTGGGAGTGATCGACACCTTGAAAGCCCTTCACCGCCTATGGACTCCAGGTCCTCTTCTGATGACAACACCAACACTACAGTGATGTGGTACCTCAAAAATCAAGGGGGAGTACAAGGTCATACCCTCTGTGCTGGTTTGCACTGATGACCTGGGAGCTAGTTTTACGCATCTCTGACTCTTCAGGCATCATGCATCCCATCAGAGCAAAATGTCATGGCAGACAGACTAAGCAGATCCTGCACACACCTACAAGAGTGACAGCTCAAAGCAGTGGTGTTCCAGGATCTACTGCAGATGCAGGGAATGCCTCAAATAGATCTGTTTGCCTCCTTTCAAAACAGACATCTGGTGAAATCCTGTTTCAGACTTCCTTGCAGCCACACATAGAATGTTCCTGTATGCATTTACACTCTTTTCATTGATTCACAAGATACTGCTGAAGGCTCAGAAAGCAATTCCATAAATCACTGTGGTGACCCCCCCACTGGTCAGGGCAATCTTGGTTCTCCCTTGTAATGGTATTGGCCAAGGGCAATTACCACAAACTTTCTCACACTCTGTATTTGCTCATACAGTCTCAGGGGTGGCTGGTGCACCCCAGTTTGGAGCAACTATAACTAACAGCTGGGATAATTCAGTCATGACTCCATTTAGGCACTTGTTTCATGAGGATGTGCAACCAGTATTAAAGGTGGCCAGAAAATCTGCTACTAAAAAATCTTATGTTTAGAAGTGATACCTAAATGAGAACAAAGGGTCTCTTGAGGTTAACATCTCTCTGGTCTGGAAATGTGTGCATGAACTTCTTCAGGGTGGCTTAATCATATGCGTCCTTTAAGAACCATTTAATAGCCAGCTCTGCTTGTCTGTTTGGTAAAACAGTTCTTAAAAGGAAGCATTGCATATGGGACCCCTTTGCAAAAAAATTTCCTCCTTCATGGGATCTCAATTATGTTCTGGAAAAATAGCTTTTGCCACCTTTTAAACATGCTGCTCAGACTGATCTGAAGTTCTTAATGTGGAAATTCATGTTGCTTATTTGTTCTGACATCTGCAAGGTGAGTCTCTGAGCTGCAAACTTTCATGGTTGGTCAGCCTTAACTGATTTTTCACAGGGACAGGGTTGTATTACACACTAACACCTTTTCATGCCAGATGTGGTCTCAGAATTCACCCTCAATAAGTCTATTAACCTTCTTGTGTTCTTCCCAGAATATAAGAATTATGGAGAGAGAATGCTTCATACTATGGATGTACATTGGGAGCTCAGGTATTACCGTGACAGAACAAAACCCTTTAGAAAAGCTAACAGGGTTTTTATTTCCTAGACAAGGGCATAGAAGGGTCAGCTTTTCTCAACCAAACCATTCTACACTGGATGTCCTCTGGTATTGTTTTTAGTTATACCCATGACAAGGTGAATCCAGGCAAAGTAGAGGTGCATTCCTCCAGGGCATTTTGCTCTTCAGTGGCATATTGGAAAGGAGTGGATTGTAGAACTATTCTAGAGGCAGTAACTTGGTGTACCTGTCCATACCTTTACAAAGCACTACAAATTACCTTTTCTTAATCCAGAGAGGTATTTGCTAGAACTGTTCCCCAGGAGTTCCTGGACCCTCATCCTTCCTTCCTCTGGGTTGGGTAAGTTTATGCCAGTAAGGCAGTTTATTTGTTGAACATAGTACAGCTGTGTAAGTCTGCTTATCTGTAAATGTCTGTAGAACTCACTGCTTTACTGACAGTACCCACCCACCATCCTCTTTTTTGGATGTACATAGTTTGGGGTCAGATTTGCCATTAAGTGATGCTCGGCAGCCTGTGTGTGGGTGTGTGTGTGTGTGTGTGTGTGTGTGTGTGTGTGTGTGTGTGTTTGTGCGTGTGTGTGTGTGTGTGTGTGTGTGTGTGTGTGTGTGTGTGTGTGTGTGTGTGTGTGTTTGTGCGTGTGTGTGTGCGTGCGCGCTTATGTGCATATGTGTATTTATGTGCACGCGCGTACATGTATATGCATGTGTGTTTTTTTTTGTGTGTGTGTGTGTGTGTGTGTGTGTGTGTGTGTGTGTGTGTGTGTGTGTGTGTGTGTGTGTGTGTGTAGGTTTTGGTTCCGAACAGTAGGTGTTCGCAAGGTTTAATTTTCATCTTCTCTTCCTTCTGGACCCTAGAAAACCAAAATTTCCTGTACTCACAAGTGATTTGTCCATCACACCCACAGACAAGCAGGGAGAAAAGCTATGACTTTTGGTAGACTACCAGAGAGGGTAGCAGGACACTACTGCCCCTATGCCAGTAAGGCAGTGTGTTCTACGAACATCTACTGTTAGAAGTAAGTAGGACTTATGCAACTGTAATTTTGTCCCTTGTTTTGAAATGGCTAGGGGCAGTTAATACAAGCTTCCCCACTGAATAGATATATTCACACAAGATCAGGGGTATTTGATAATCCCAACTGTAATCATCTTCAACTGACTGCCTGGATGATAGGGTTATAATTCCCTTTAGACACCTGTTTACTGAGTACATGCAGCAGATACTAATACAGGCAACAAAGCCTGCTACTAGAAAATCATACTTTACCAAATAGGAAAGGTATTCTAGTAGTTGTCAGCAATGTAACCTGCACCCATTCAGGACTAGTGCTTCTCTGGTTTACAATATTTAGTATGAGTTACTATCCTATGACTTTTCTTACTCCACCATCAAGGTTCATTTATCAGACATTTCAGCATGTCTGCCGAAGGATCCCCCTCTTTCAATGCATTCTCATGTCAAAATGTTTTTAAAAGGGGGTTTGCATAAGAGGCCTTCAAGAAACCCAGAGGCCCCTCCTTGGGATCTAAGTTTTTGTTAGAGGCGCTAACACTTACTCCATTTGAACCAGTTAATCTGGCTGACTTGAGGTTTTTAACATAGAAAACTATTACTGATTGCTCTGATCTCTGCAAGAAGAATATCTGAGTTATAAGCGCTTATAGTGTCAACCCTATCTCATTTTCCACAGAAGCAGAATGTCTTTGAGAACTAATCCTTCTTTTATGTCTAAAGTCATATGTAAGTTTTTAATTTAAGACAGACTATCCATAACTTTAAATTTCTAGTCTCCCACCAGGACACAAGTGCTCTTCAGCAATTAGATTCTGCTTGCCGAGCACACTCAAGCAAATCTGCAGTCTGTGGCTACCACTCCACCCATACAGTATAAGAAGGAATCAGTACTGCAAACTAAACAAGGATATACATTTTGAGCCTCAAGAACAGACTAAACAAGGATATACATTTTGAGCCTCAAGAGCAGGAGCACATTCAAGCAAATCTGCAGTCTGTGGCTACCACTCCACCAATACAGTATAAGAAGGAATCAGTACTGCAAACTAAACAAGGATATACATTTTAAGCCTCAAGAGCAGGAGCACACTCAAGCAAATCTGCAGTCTGCGACTACCACTCCACCAATACAGTATAAGAAGGAATCAGTACTGCAAACTAAACAAGGATGTACATTTTAAGCCTCAAGAGCAGGAGCACACTCAAGCAAATCAGAAGTCTGTGGCTACCACTCCACCCATACAGTATAAGAAGGAATCAGTACTGCAAACTAAACAAGGATATACATTTTGAGCCTCAAGAGCAGGGTCAGTCCACCCAGGCATTCTACTTGTATGTTTTATGAGAGTGAAGCTATTACATTAGCAGTATTTCTTAGTCGTTCTCAGCTTGCTAATAAAACTGACTGTTGCAGACTTGTGCCCCCCCCACACACACTAGTACAGTAATCCTAACTGTCCAATAGACAGTATACATTTAATTCACATCCCTGTGACTAAATTAACCATCAAGCAGCCCTCTCAGTGCTTTCTGCCTTAGTTTGTATCACTTGGAGGCCCACCTGTTTATTTGCATCTCTATACATTCCCCTTCATTGCTAATGTATCTCCCTACTCTAATATGTGCACAAACTGGTTACTAATCAGCAAGTCAATGTGAAGACACACTCACAACCTTAATAAACTTTGCTGTCTCTTCTCTCCTTCACTTTACAGGTAGTTTGAATGATTACTTACCCCCTCTGAGGCCTTCACTGATTTCCACTGATTGCCTCTGGTTTCTTTGCATTCCACCTGGTTTACACCCCTTGTGCTATCTCCCTCCCCCAATACAAAGTCTATATTAGAATCCTGCTGAGCATGGAGCCATCTTTAAATTTCTAGTCTCCCACCAGGACACAAGTGCTCTTCAGCAATTACATTCTGCTTGCTGGTAAGCCATTAGACCTCAGGAATTTGTTTTAAAAGTGTTCGGATTTGTAAAGTAATACTTACTTTTTTCTCTTGTCTCGGTTGGCTCTGCCCCGCTCCGTTCGCTCTGGCTAACGCTAAGGCTCTCTATTTAAATCCATCCTGTCCAACACAAACTGCGCCAACACAAATGTCAGAACATAACACCCCCACTGTCTTCATCCCTGGGCAAATCAACAACAGCAGCAAAACCAACCATCTTTTAATGCTAAATATTAATATTAGAAGTATTAAAAATAAAATACCTGAACTCCAGGCCACAATAGCACAATAGCACACTACTCCCCAGACATAGTTGTTTTAACAGAAACCTGGCTAAATAAAAACATTGCTAACTCAGAAGTTCTCCCTACTGGCTACAATATCATTAGAGAAGACAGACCACTTCGTAAAGGGGGTGGAACTGACTTACTGTACAAGTCCAACTTAACTGTCCGTCAATTACCAAACTCCTACCCCTCCCCCAATAATTGGGACATACTTATCTCACAACTTCAACTTCACCACAATTGTGATCTATATTCCACCTGGTAATACATCTGCTAGCCTTGAAGACTTCTTATCCTGGTGTTCTTCCACATATTCACGAGAAAAGTACAGTTTTGTACCTACCATAAATGTAGATGTTCGAGGATCTACATTGTTGCAGTCATAACCTGTGTGTAGTCCGCTGTCCTCGATCGGCCCAAATACCAAAGAGCTGGGCTGGCATCGGTCATTGCCGCCTAGAGCTGACGTCAGTACGTAGTAGTACTTAAGCGCATGACCGACGCCATATCCTCAGTCTTTCTTGCCCCAGATGCCAGAAGGCCTAAGAATGAAAGAAGGCCAGAGCCAAAATAGTAAACGCCCAACAACTACCAGTGTGGAAATAAAGATTATCCCAAAAAAACACAGCAACCACAAACTATAGAGGGGAAGGAGGGAGGGATAATTGGACTGCAGCAATGTGGATCCTCGAACATCTACATTTATGGTAGGTACAAAACTGTACTATGTTCTTCATCTCACATTGCTGCAGTCATAACCTGTGGGTAGAATCCCAAAGCAAAGGAAAAGGGAGGCTGGCAAACTAAATAGCATTAGGAGCTGCTAACATGTCCTGTAAAACTGCAGTGGCAAACCCAGCCCTGGACTTGGAATAAAGAGGGAGATGGTAATGCTTAGTAAAAGTGTGTACTGAACTCCAAGTAGCTGCCTCCAAAATATCCTTAGTAGCTACCCCTCAAAAGCAGTAGATGTGGCAGTAGCCCTAGTAGAATGAGGCCTGATCCCAGCAGGAACATTCTTCCCATGATGAGAATAACAAAAAGCAATACATTGACCAATCCACTTAGAAATATTCTGCTTTGAAACAGCGTTCCTTGTGAACCCAAAGCAAAAGAAACAAATAACTGTTGAGTCTGTCTGAACTCTTTAGTTCTGCTCAAATAATAACGTAGCTGCCTGTGGATATCCAAAGAATGCAAGACTTTTTCCCCCTTATTTTGGGGATCAGCATAAAAAGTAGGCAAATGAATAGACTGGTTCAAGGCCACATTAGAAATCACTTTAGGCATAAAAGTAGGGTTAGTTCGCAAAGAAACTCTATCCTTATGGAATATCAGAAAGGGTTCAACTGCCATGAGTGCCTGCAATTCAGATACCCTCCTAGCAGAAGTAATGGCCAACAAAAAAGCAGTCTTCCAAGACAAAAACTTCAATTCAGACGTAGCTGCAGGTTCAAAAGGAGGTAAAGTAAGCTTCTCCAACACAAAATACCAGAAAGGCTCATCCAGACTCTGCTACACTTTGCTGTGAAGGAAAGGTTAGTTTGCTGTTATTTTTTGTATTTCTGTATTGCCTTTCTATATTTTGAATACTGTAGTTTGTTTTCTTTACCTTGTGTTTTGCTTGCATTCTGTTTTAACAGCATATTAAAACTTCAAAAGAGACCACAGCTCTCTCTCTTCTGAGTCAGGCAGAATTTTTTCCTCCATCCCACCCATTTAAGTTGTCTTGTTAAATACCACTGTCTTTCTAGTTGCCCGCCTCTTATGTTAATCTGACCATATATCTCATTTCTCTCTACTTTCACTGGCTTATGTGAGTAATCACAAAACCATCACTTTTGAAATCCCACCCCTTCAATTATTTAAATTTATTGGCCATCCTACAGTATTTCATAGTACCAAAATACAAAAGTAACCACCCCTTTCAGTCCATCTTGCTGTTTTAAAAATAGTAACTCTCCACTAAACCTTAACTTTTTAAACAGGTAAAACTCAAGTTACCTACTTTCATATCTAACTTCTCTAGTGCACACTGCAGAGTGCATTCTTTTCAATCTTACCTTTAAGCATCCCTGTTACTAGCACTTTCTCTAATACCTAAAAAGATCATCTCTGCTTGACTCCAAGTATACTTTTCTCTATCTGTTAAACCTAGCACTTGCTCCTACAGTACTTATTACCTTGATACGGCACTCTTATAGATAGCACCCCAAAAAAGGCAAACCCCCATTTCTCGGTCACCCACGTCTCCGAAATCTCTTTTAAAGTGTTTTTGTCTAGTCCTTCTAGCATGTCGAGGGATCAGTTGCTAGTGTCCTCTCCTGCTCAGCTGGTGAACCTGGGAATATTGAGGCAATGTTACAATTGCCTCATGTACACAGACAACCCTCTCCTCCTCCCACAAAACACAAATACATGCAAGAGATGCAACTATACGGCCAAACTGGAGGCTGAGCTCTCTCAACATAGGACTGGCAAGACCAGTCAGGGGGAGAAGGTTACCACACACACTATAGACCCAGTCTCACATAGTACCATCACAACCTCAAATCATACACATAAACACACAAAGACATACTCGGAGGCTCTGATCAAAAATCTACCAAAACAGCAGAGGCCACCAAAGCAGACACCCAAACAACCACCACCTCAGAACACAACACCTGCAACACATAGACCTCACAGTCAGAGTGTCAAACAGTCACAGCCCTTAAGGCCAAACACAATGCCAGACACACTAGTCATTGGTGACTCCATAGTCAGACACACTGGCGTCCGCTCACCAGACTGAGTAAGGAGAAGGTCACAGTAAGCTGCCTGTCGGGAGCTAGAATCCGCCACATAACGCAAGCACTCAGGTCTCTCAACAGCAGGTACAAATACGACTCAGTCATTGTCCACGCTGGTGTAAACGACCTGAGACGTACCTCCTTGGACTACATGAAAAGAGACATTGAGGAGCTCTCTGATTATATAGCCCAGGCAGGTATGACCCTGACCTTGAGCAGTATCCTACCTTCACCAAGAATGATGCCACAATACAGAGATAAGATGATCAGCTTTAACAATTGGCTTAAACTCTGGTGTCATTCAAAGGGGATCCAATGTCTGTCTGCCTGGGATGACATGCTGGACAAGCCACGCTGCCGCAAGGGACGGCTTGCACCTGTCACCCTGGGATTCCGGATATTGGCAAAGGCTCTTGCCACCCCATAGTGCCTTTTTAGGCAAGGCTCAAATTCTAAACCTACCACCCTAGAACACAAAAAGGAAAAACTAAGGGTAATGCTGCTCAACGCCAGGAGTTTAAATCTCAAAATGCATGCGCTCGAGGCCCTTCTCAGTATGGAGAACATCGATGTCTGTGCAGTGACAGAAACCTGGTTCAAGGCTCCTGAGAGCACCCCAGCACTATCAGGTTTTACCTCTTATCATGCGTTCCGGCCCCAAAATCCGGACAATACCAAAAAAGGAGGGGGGGTATCCATATTCATCAAGGACACCCACACCTCAAGACTGGTGGCAACGCACGATGCATCGGAGACCATCCAGGATCAATTAACCATAGGCAAGACTGCTCTGCAAATTGTAGCATGTTACAGGCCACCCTCACAAACTCAGGAACCTCACATGGCCTTCCTGAAAACACTAGAGGGGATAAATGTATCACCAAACACCATCATACTAGGTGACTTCAATTACCCTAATATAGACTGGGAACACTATTCAAGCCCAAACACCTAGCCCAAAAGTTCCTGGAATTCATAAACTCAAATGCCATGGAACAACTAGTCACCATCCCCACAAGAGGAGAAAACATACTTGATCTCATCATCACGAACATGGGAGCACAATGTTCAACACCGAAGTATACCCCTCACTGGTGAGATCAGATCACAAACTAATCTCGCTGGAGGTCCTCATCCCACCCCCAACTGAAATAAAAAAGACCACAGTAAAGAACATTTCGAAAGCCGACTTCACACTTCTAAAGACTAGTGTGGTCTCCTTTAAGGCCCCGTGCGGCAGAAAACAGTACTCAAGCCGCTGAATCACTTACAAATGCCTTCTACCAGCACCTGCAGGACTGCATGGATAAGGCAATCCCAAGCAAAACAAAGACTCTTTGTACCAAAGGCAAGCGTCCAGTCTGGTGGACCCCAGCCATAAACAAACTCTACAACAAAAGGAGGAAGCTACTACAAGATAGAGCAAAATCCTTAAAAGGTAAGACACCCTTGATCACTATAAGTAAAAACTAAGAGCTCTCATAAAATCATCCAAAGCAAATTTTGAGAGAAAAATAGCTAAAGACTCAAAAGACAATCATAAGGCCTTCTTTAGCTATGTTAGAAACCTGGGAGGAAACTCCCAGATATGCTCAGAACTAGTTCAAAATGATGTGAAGATTACTGATCCTACAGACATTGCCAACATACTGGCTGACAGGTTCAGTGCAAACTTCTCCCAAAAGGAGAGATATCTATACCGAGCAATTGCAGCCCCACAAACATCTCCAACGCCCAAGTGAGAACTGCTCTCTCCAAAGCAAAAAACAGCATCCATGGGGCCTGATGGTGTCCCCGGCTGTGTGCTCCACGAACTCAATGAGGAATTAAACCCACAGCTAGGACAGCTGTTTAATCATAGTCTTACCTCTGGATACGCACCCAGGAGTGGCGCACTGCAACTGTGGTCCCACTTCACAAAGGCGGTGCCTCCACCGACCCTGGAAATTACCGCCCATTAGCCTGACAAGCCTTATCTGCAAAGCCATGGAGAGGATCATAATGGACCTCATAAATAAAGACATAGGGAATTTGCAGACTTTGGATCCATCCCAGTTTGGCTTTGTCAAAGGCAGATCATGCCTTCTAAACTTGGTTGACTTTTGAAACAGTCACCAAAGCCATTGATGAGGGAAAGGCAGTCCATACAGCCTACCTCAATCTGGCGAAGGCCTTGATACAATACCCCACTCGGGTATCATTGAAAAACTCATCAGCTTAAATGTTAACCCATACATCACAAGATGGGTTGCAAACTGGCTGAGTGACAGAACCCACAGGGTCAGAGTTGTTGGCGCCATGTCAGACTCAAAGCCTGTCACAAGTGGTGTACCACAGGGCTCAGTCCTGGGCCCACTCTTGTTTGGCATCTACTTTTCAAGTACAAGCAAACACAGGAGGGTTATGGCTGACAAAGTTTGCAGATGACTGCAAACTGGGCCATAGTAGAAAACACATCTGACACAGATATCCTTCAGAAGGGTCTCACAGAAATGGATAACTGGTGCCAGAGCCATGGCCTAAAGTTAAATGCCAAAAATGCATAGTCATACCCTTCGAAAACCAAGGTTACCCCTAGCTACCAAATAGGTGGCAATCCACTGAGCACAGAAGAAGTTATCAGGGACCTGGGGACCCAGGTTGATAGTAGTCTGTCATTCAACACCCATGTAGCTAAAGTAGTTAGGAAGACCTTCTACATTGCCCACCTTATCATGAAGGGATTCTCATCTAGATCATAGGAGGTCATAGTCTCCCTATACTCATCACTCATCAGACCAATGATTGAGTACAATGCCCCATTCGAATGTATCTGACCCGACACTTGCAGCAGCTGGAGAGGCCACAAAAGTTCCTCACCAAAAGGATAAAGGGTCTCAAACATCTGTCCTATGCTGCCCGACTGAAAGAACTCCAGCTCTATTCAGTCGCTTACCGCTTGCTCAGAGGTGACCTTTGCCTAACATACAAGGCCATGTCAAACCCAGATTTGATGAATATGCTTCACCTCAAAAAATCTAGATCCATCAGAGCCACAAGGGCGGGAGACTTAAACCTCGACATGGCTATTAATAGGTCGTGCTGGAGGGATAGATTCATCACCCAAATACTCCCTATGCTGTGGAATAAAATCCCGGTATATGTGAGGCAGAGCACCTCGCTGGCCTTGTTCAAGAGAAATCTTGACCAATGGATGGGAGATCGCAGATATACCCCAGGGATTACCTCAGTGTCACTGCTCGACAGAGGCACAGCAAAATAATGGGTATAGTTCCCCATACTAAAGGGGTGGCGTAAGCCACAAAACTATGGTCTAGGCTTGTAAATGCCCTCGGACAGATAGCCTAGTATGAACCTATGAACCTATGAACCTAAAATTGAGATCCCAGGAAGGAGTAGGAGCTCTACGTGGGGGCCTTATATTCTTTGCCCCTCTAAGAAATTGTTTGAACAAAGGGTGAGAAAATAAAGGAGGGTCACAATCATAGTGATCAGAAATGGCTGCAGCATGAACCTTCACAGAAGAGAATGACAAACCCTTGTCCAGTAATTCAGTAAGATACTGTAGTGCAAAACTCAAATTAGGCACTGAAACATCAAAGCCCTTTGCTGTGCTCCAAAGAAAAAATCTCTTCCATTTATCAGCATAAACTTTTCTAGTACTAGGCCACCTGGCTTCCAAAATGACATCTAAAACCTGTTGAGGAAGCTGAGACCCCACCGGCTCCATTACAGAATACGCCAGGCTGTTAGATGCAGGGACTGCACCCGAACATTGAGAAAATGATTGTTTGACTGGGATAACAAATGAGGAACCTGTGGCAAAGGCCAAGGAGGCTCCTGAATTAAACTCCTCAGCAGAGGATACCAATGCTGACGTGGCCAATTTGGTGCTATTAGAATCATGCAAGGCTTGTCCCGCCTGACTTTCAAGAGTACCTTGGGAAGAAGAGGCAGAGGGGGAAAAGCATAAATGTGAAGGTTGTTCCAACTGAAAGATAGAGCATCCACTTTCCAAGCATTTGGGTGGAACATCTTTGTGCAAAATTTTGGCAGTTGGAAATTCAGTGGAGAAGCGAACAGATCTATGTCTGGAGCTCCCCAAGCCACGGTCAACTGTTTGAATACCTGAGGGTCCAGTTTCCACTCGTGGGGATCCACAATTTGCCTGCTCAATACATCTGCTAGGGAGTTCTGTGCTCCTGGCAGAAACCGTGCTTGAAGACTGATGTGCAAACTCAGAGCAGTCTCCCACAAAATCATTGCTTGTCTGCAAAGAGGGTAGGAATGGGTTCCCCCCTGCTTGTTGATGTACCACATGACTGTTGTGTTGTCTGTTTGAATCAACACCTGTCCCGGCTGAAGTAGGTCTTTGAAGGCCATCAAGGCAAATTGGACTGCTAACATCTCCTTCATGTTGATATGCAAATGTAGTAGTTTGGGAGGCCACATGTCTTGTATCCATTTTCCATTGAAGTGTGCTCCCCAAGCCAAGTCCGAGGCATCCGTCGTTAGGATCTGACTCGCCTCTGGTCGGACCACAGAGAGTCCCTTGTTTAGGTGACATTCCTGAGCCCACCACAAGAATTCCTTCTGGATGCAAGGTATAATCCGAATGACAGTGTCCAAACCGTGGCAGTGTTGAGTCCACACACTTTTGAGATACCATTGTAGCTTCCTCATATGCAGTTTGGCATTGGGAAGTACTAGAATGCAAGATGCCATGAACCCCAAGGCTTGAAGGACTGTCCTTGCAGTCAGCCTGGACATTACTGATAACTGCTGGAAGTATAGATGAAGAGTTCTTTGTTTGTCCGGGGTCAGAAATGCCATCTGAGAAGCTGTATTCAGTCTCACACCCAGAAAGCACATGTCCTGAGAGGGCACTAGACTGGACTTTATTTCGTTCATAGAATACCCTAGGCACCTTAAAACTGCCATTACATACCGGAGATGTTGTAGTAGCTTGTCCTTGTTTTGAGCAAGAATCAGGCAATCGTCCAGATAAGGATAAATTTGTATTCCTCTCTGTCTGAGGAAGGCAATTACAGGAGCCAGAACTTTTGTGAATACTCTGGGCGCAGTAGATAAACCAAAGGGCAATGCAGAGAACTGATAATGAGAAGTACCAGCCCGGAATCTCAGGAATCTCCTGCAGCTGGGTCTGATAGGGATGTGAAGATAGGCCTCTTTGAGATCCAGGGTTACCATCCAGTGATCTTTGCCTAGCATAGGCAGAAGTTGTTGTAATGTTAACATCTTGAACTTTGGAATGTCTAGGTAGGTATTGAGAATGGACAAATCCAGAATTGGCCTCCAAGTGTTTCCTTTCTTTGGCACTAGGAAAAGACGGGAATAAAAACCTAGGCCTACTTCTGACGGAGGGACCACCTGAATTGCCCCCATCTGCAAAAGTAAAGAAATTTGCTCCTGAGCCTCCATCCTTTGCTGAGGAGGCACATCCGGCATGCCTTTGAAAGGAGGAAAAGTGTGAAAATAAAACTTGTACCCGTGATTTATTATATCCAACACCCATTTGTCCTGGGT
This sequence comes from Protopterus annectens, assembly GCF_019279795.1. Classification (NCBI taxonomy): domain Eukaryota; kingdom Metazoa; phylum Chordata; order Ceratodontiformes; family Protopteridae; genus Protopterus; species Protopterus annectens. Next base: position 534,957,359 of record NC_056739.1, read on the forward strand.
GACCAAATGCCAGTTTTGTTTGAAAAGTCCCAACTTTCCTCCTAGAGGAGCTGCCAGTAAAGAAGGGTCTGGCAGCGGAAGATACAGGTCATTGGGTCTGTTTACGAAAGGGCTGACCCCTGCCCTCACCAGAAGACTGTGCAGGAGAACTCCAAGTCCTAGGTCTGAAAGAACCCTGAGCGGGAGCTATGCCTCTACCACGTCTAGACCTGCCCTTAGACTGATAATCCGAAGAAGGATAAGACCATCCTCTAGCAGGCCAATTCCTACTAAACTTAGGGGGCTGCACCTGCATAAAATCTTTGACCGCCTGCATAGACTTAGCCTTATCTTCCATCTTTTTCAAAACTGATTCCACAGGAGGACCAAAAAGTACTTCCGATTGAAGAGGAGCATCCAAAATCCGAGCCTTAACATGCTCTGACAAATTTTGATCCTTAAGCCAGGCATGTCTACGTATAACTGAACCTGTAGCAGCCACCCTGGATGTAGCCTGAAGAGCATCAAAACCACACTGCAAAGAATGCTTGCCAACTTGATCTGATGCATGAACCAACTCCTGGAGCTCCTTACACTCTATACCCTCAGATAAAGCATCCACCTTAGATTTCAATTGACCCAACAAAAAGTTCTGATACTTCAGCATATGAAATTGGCAATTCAACGCCCTCATAGCTAACGTAGAGGAGGTGTACACTTTTTCCCCACCTATCTAAAGCTCTAGAATCTTTATCCAAAGGAACTGGATTCTTAACCACAGAAGCCCTAATACCCTTCGGACCTTGAATAATAGTTTCCGGATCAGCTCTAGGACTCTTGTACAAATACTTATGTGCTTCTGGAACTCTATAATATCTGTCTGGCTTAACAGGGGCAGGAGGCAAAGAATCAGGATTAAGGGAAGATTCAGAAAAAACATCCTGAACAACATCTAAGACAGGAGGAATAGCCAAGGGCCTATGTTGTGGCAGAAACAAAAATTCCCTAAGCCTCTTCCGAGAATCTGAAAAATCCTGACCTTCCCACTTAAAATGTTCCCTCATGGAATGTAAAGTCTCAGAAAAAGAAAAATCCTCTGGAGGAGAAGCAGAGGGACAGGAATCCTCTGCATCCAAATCTGAATAAGAAGGAAATTCCTGAATTTCCTCAGCTGAGGAATCAGAGTAGTCAGAGGAATGATCCATTCCCTCTAAATCTGCCTCCACCCTAGGCCTTTTTTCTGGGGGGGGCATAGAACCCCTGATCAAAGTAATCAAGTCCTCTGCCATTTTCAACATATGTTTTATAGGAACAGGGGCTGGAGAGCTAGAACCATGACCAGGGCCAACAAGACAAGGTTTGGCCTTAGCATGGCCTTTAGCCACTGAAGTAGAAGGCCTAATAACCTTCTGTAAAGATGGAACTACAGACACCTGAGAAGCACCTTCAGCCAGGCCTAACTCCTGAGAGGCCAACTCCTGCAAAAGTAAAGGTTCCCCCTGGGATTCAGCCGAACCCTCGGCAGGATCCACAGATTCAACCGGAGGCTCCGTAGAACTGGTGTCCGCAACGGACGACTCATCCGGTTTAGACTTCAAAGATCTATCTTTACGCTTTTTATCGGTAGCGGGCGTCGGAGGATCCGACGGCATGTTATAGTTACACCTTTTACCAAAAACAAGCCTGGCACAATCTAATCTCCTTTTAATGGTGCGCTTATTAAATCTAGCACAAAAGCGACACCCGACCACGTCGTGCTCAGGCCCCAAGCAAGGAATACAGAAAGAATGATAATCCCTATGAGGTATCTGTTTCCAACAAGAAATGCAATTATTAACTTTTTCTGACATCCGGAAAACTGAGGCAAGAAAAGACAAAGATTTCCCCAACGGGGTACTTAGCCCAACTTGGTCTTCGGTCTGAAACTCGATAAATGAAAATTTCAGAACGCCGAATGGCACTTGCAAACGCTGCTTCTGCTTCGGACCACGTGGCAAGAAAGACTGAGGATATGGCGTCGGTCATGCGCTTAAGTACTACTACGTACTGACGTCAGCTCTAGGCGACAATGACCGACACCAGCCTAGCTCTTTGGTATTCGGGCCGATCGAGGACAGCGGACTACCCACAGGTTATGACTGCAGCAATGTGAGACGAAGAACATCCCTTATTCTAGGGGACTTCAAACTAGATTGGTTCACCTGTATATCAGAACTACCAAGTAATCTAATAAATCTCCATGGCTACCAGCAGCTAGTCCAAATTCCAACTAGATGTGATAAAAAATCTAAAAGGGAATCCATCCTTGACTGGGTCCTAACTAACAACCCCACATTGTACCCTCACACAGGCAGTCTCCCAGGCACCTTAAGTGACCACAACATAATATACTTTATACGTAGTAGAACAAGCATATGCAAAACCACTAACTATATATCCACTAGAAACACAAATAAATTCTCTCCTGAGGTCCTCAACACTTTACTCTGTAACTGTGACTGGACCCCCCTAAAAACCCTCCCACTTGACCAGGCTGTAGCATATTTCAACAAAACATTTCTACAACACCTGGACACTGTCGATCCATTGTGCAAAATCAAGGTTAGAACCTCTACAAACCCTTGGCTTAGAAAAGAAACCAAACAAATCCTCAAGTCCAGAGACACTGCCTGGCTTTACTATCAAAACAACAAAGAAACACAAAGCCTAACTAAGTACCAAGAACTGCGCAACCATGCAAACAAATGCATTAGGCTGAAGAAAAAATCCTACTACACAACATTACAAACTAAATACCAGCACAGCCATCAAACATTTTGGAAAAACGTAAACCAGCTACTAAAATCCACCCAAAAGGCTACCCCCAAACCAACCACCCCTGACACTAAAGTTCCCATCTAAACACAATTCAACTCCCACTTTGTGAACTCAATTCTATCCTTAGTATCACAGGACAGTTCCTTCCTCACTATCCCCCCCAACACAAATAACACTAATACAAGCTTTACCCTCAAAACAGTTTCCACCACTTCAATCAAAAGCATGCTCTCCAAACTAAAAAGCTCATCAACAGCAGCCGACCTACTCCCCAGCTATTTCTTGAAACTCATAGCAGATGCTATTGCTATCCCAGTCTCCACTCTCATAAACAGATCAGTTGTTGAAAACTATGTGCCCAAACTCTGGAAAATATCCTATGTTACACCCACACATAAAGACAGGACCTCCACTGAACTTAATAACTACAGACCCATTGCTTTACTCTCCCCCCTGGCCAAAATCCTAGAAAAATGCATCCATACCCAGATGCTAAACTATCTCCTAGACAGCAACATCCTGTCACCTACTCAGCATGGTTTAAGACCTGCCCATAGTACCACTACAGCCCTCCTCTGCTTCACCAACACAGTAAACCATCTCAAAAATGAAGGCCTACAAGTGTCAACTCTTTTTTTGGATATGTCCAAAGCATTTGACACAGTCTCACACCAAATCCGGCTAAACAAAGTAACCAATATCATCTATCAAATTCCACTCTTACCTGGTTCCAAAGCTACTTAACTGACAGGTACCAAGCTGTGAAATGGGAACATTCTCTCTCTCCTCAGCTGCCCATAACTATAGGAGTCTCACAGGGTTCTATCTTAGGACCACTTCTATTCACAGTCTTCACAAATGGCCTCCACACCTCCACACAGCATGCATCTATAATTCAGTATCCAGATGACACTACCTTAATCTGTGCTGCACATAACATTCCCACCCTCCTGCAAACAACTCAACTAGCATTCTCTGACATTGAAAACTATCTTACCAAAGCCCAACTTATCCTCAATCCAAAGAAAACTCAGCTGATGATTATAACCATTTCTAACAAAAACACTAACATTCAATTCACTATCTACTCCACAAATGCTTCTACAATTGCTCCAGTGACACAGGCTAAGCTATTGGGAATAACCATAGACTCCCACCTAAAATTTGAGTCATCTCAACTTAACTATTAAAAAAGTACATGCCAAACTGGGGTCACTCTACCGTATCAAACCATTCCTTACCAACAACACAAGATCAGCCATTGCTCGCTCCCAACTCCTATCCACCCTACTCTATGCATCTCCCATTCTGACTAATCTCAACAAAACTGAACTAAGCAAAATGGAAGCCTGCTATAACAGAATTGCCTGCTTTGCTGCAAATTGCTCATATAGAGCTCATCACTGTACTGCTTTGAGACAGCTCCACTGGCTTGAACTGCCCAACCTCCTAACCTACAATCAGCTCTGCCTCTGTCATTCTATCTATTACCTTCCCAATAAGTGTCCTGCTCTCAAAAACCTAGTACAACATCACTCAGCCAAAAGGCCTCTTAGATCATCAAGAAAACTACTGCTAGAAGTCACCAACAGCTACAATAGCTTTGGAGATGCACTATATAGTAGTTCAGTGGATAAAAATGGAACTCTGTCCCTACTAGCATTAAAAACACATCATCCAAAGCCTCCTTTAAAGACCTCATCAGGCAACATCTCAAGCATAGTTGACAGTGCTATGATTGCTCCCCAGGCTAGTGAAAGTGGATAACATATACATACTGAATCTAGAGCACTTGATAATAGTTTTCAATCTTACTCACAAACACTGGCTAATCTACAATGTATGTACTGTACCTGTGTACTATGTATGTATTCTACCTATGTTCCAAATTTCAGCTGTACACCACAAATTTATTAATTACCTTTATTTTTAAAATTAATATTTTTTTGTTTGTTCTCTCCACTGTAACTGTTTATGTGCCGCAAACCACTGTAAAAACACATCTCTTGTAATTTGTGTGTATACTGATCATGTCTAAATAACTAAATGTGTCTGTAATTTTTCTTTGTGGAGCTTTTCTCCCCAGGCCTCTGCTGAAAAAGGGCCTTTTCGGCTCAGTCAGACACCCTCGGTTAATAAATGTAAAATAAAATAAAAATAACCCCATTTTCTTTCCTGAAATTAATAATGAGGGAGAAAGGATACTCCATACCTTGGACATTCACTGACAACTCAGTTACTATCCTGACAGAACTAAATTGTACAGCTCTTTGGATAACTTGTTAATTTCTTGTGAAGGTAAGAAGCAGGGACAACCTGAGTCAGAACAGATTATTTCCAAATGGTTGTTTTAGGCTATTACCTTTTGTTATACTCACCACAACAAAACTATACTAGGCAAGGTCAAGGCCAACTCTACCAGGGTCTTGGCTTTATCTGTGGCTTTTTGGAAATTGTTTGATTCTAGAAGATTTCTAGATGCAGCAACCTGATCCTCTATACGTATATTTACAAGGAATTACAAGCTTGATTCCTTCTATATCTTTATATAAAGTTTTGCTAATAAGACTATTCTCCAGGGGCTCCTGGACCCTTACCATTTTACCTCCCAAATGTAGTAAGCTAGGCTAATCAACCAATATAGCTAAAGCTATTGCAACAGTGATCAATATGATGGATCCAGTACAGCTGCGAAAGTAGCCACCATAACACTAGATGTTCAAATGCTCACTGCTGCACTAGCCTCTCAGTCCCTACATCCATATTTTTTCCCAGGGTATGTACACTTTTTTGTTTTCCTAACATTGTCCTTTAAAGGCTCAGCCACCATCTATCTGTTGGCATGAAAGCATTGAAAGGCTTGGTACCCGACGTGTATTTTTAGTCAGCTCAAGCTGACCAATGGTTTGGGCAAGTGGAAGGTTTCCTGAAGCTTTGAAAGCTAGCCGACTGTTATATCCTTCTCATAATATAAGCCATATTGCTACTGCAGCAGTGATCAGTTGACTACTGTTATGGTAAGTTTACTTGCACAATTTCAGTTACTTATATAGGATTGCTTTCTTTCTTTATAGAATATGAAACAATTTCTCTCAGATCATTTTTAGTCTCAGGGTGTAACTCATGCAAACAATGATATGATTTGCCTGAAATCTAGAGTGGTCTAAATAAAAATGTATGGTTTCCTAGAAGAGAAAAGAAGAAATGAAAAATACACTCCTTATTTTAAAGTCATTAAACCAGTATTGCCTTTTTTCTAGAAACGTTATTATTTATTAACATTCAGCAGTCATATTGTTAATGACAACTACATTAATTGCTTAATTAAAACACATATTTAATTCCCAACAAATAGATAATTGCAAATGTAAATAACAAAGATCATTATCAACCACTGCTCCAACAGAACAGAAAAATAAATTACCAATCGTCAGATGTATGTATGGAGGATATTACTGCATAAGATTCTGAGCTTATAAAAATATCTGTGCAGGTGATCTGTGGTTAATGACAGAATCTTCCTCCAGTAGCGAAAGATAAGCACCAGAATGGTATTCTGTACAATTCTTTTATTTTATTTATAGATGTATTTATTTTAATTTGCTTACCAGAGTGGAACACTGACCAATCAATGAACAATTGTAGGCCCAACCTAGTTTTACTATGCAATGACTTACTGAAAGTTGAGGTGCCTTAAAGTCCAAGGGTAAAACAAAACCTTTTTACTAGCTTTTTGCAGTAGGGCCAGGCCTCACCACAAACTTATTTATGCCATTAACACAGTAGCACCAACTGAAAAAAGGGAGAAATGACCCAGAAAGAATGAATCATTGCTGGAGCACACTTAAACTGAAAAACAAACAATTTCCAATTAGCAACAGCATTTGATATTATGTCATTCATCTTTTTTTCTGAGTGAACTGATACTTGAGCAATTCCATCTAGAGTAGGCATAGGGGAGGCATTCTGTACATCCTATAACCACTGCTGCTCTATCAATATCAAGCATTCCAAAAAACTAGAAAATTCCATTTGTGACAGATACATCCTTTTCCATAAAGTCTGCACTATTTTACAAACCCAGAACTTGTGATAAAAATCTGCATTATCACTGTCACATCTCCAACATGAGCAATTACCATCATTGTTCCATTTAAAACTTGAGGGAGAATAATGCTTATCAATTTGTAGTGATTAATATTCAGTGTTATCGGTAGGGAAATTCTAGTTGGGACGAAGAAAAGCTTGTGGCAAGTTATTTTCATTAATGAAAGCGATTATAATCTTTTCACATGAGATACAAACGTCATCTACAACTTTCCTTCCATGCTGATCAGTTAAACTAATATTGTTTCGGTAATTAAAGACTGAAGTTTGTTTTTCTATACCCAGAAAAGTAAAATCCATAATATTCAACATGCATTAACTTAAAATAAGCAATTATAACTGGAAAATGATCTGTAAATACAAGACACTCGTGACTGAACCTATAATGTACTCAGCATTGATAACAGAAGATCAGATATTCAGAATACATATCTAAGAACCAGATACTTGGATTCATTTTCTAGAACAAATGTTGCAATGCAGCATTAAGAGTTGCAGCATTCTTGAATGTGTTGTTCTTCAGATGAGACACTAAAATGAGGTCTCATCTATGGTTTCTTTGCTTAGTATAACACACAGATACACACACACACACACACACACACACACACACACACACACACACACACACACACACACACACACACATATATATGTCCAAGTGGAGGCTTGCTCTCCCACACCCTCTGCTAATTATATATGTGATAACGTGATGTAGTGCCAGCTTTGCCAGAGAGAGAGTAGGGCAGTGCATTTGTAATATATGTTAGCATAGCTAGCTGGAGTTTTGTAAAGAATTATATGTCATTTGAATATCAAACTGATGTGTACAGATGACTGCATTAAAAATATATTTGTAAAGTTGCTTGTGCTAAAAAAATGTGTCAACAGTTGGTCCTGCTGGACAGAAAAGAAATGTACATGTATGTCAGACTATATTGTTGTAACTGATGAAATGTATATATTTTAACACAGGGTACCAGAAGGGAAGGAGTTAAGCTCCGCCCAGCTAACCTTAAGAAACATAGCCTGAAATCAAATGACTTGGTTTAGGCCATAAAGATTTTATCTCACAGGTCTGAATGTATCCAGAGATGGAATGTCTGTGCTACCCTGGGGTGCCAGAGAATAGCTTGTTAGATTCTGCAGGAAGGGTGGAAGTGTTGGAATTGTTTTACAATTTCCAGATGCTGTAATGAACCTTAGCTAATGTTCTATGTGTGTATTGTGATACATTGGTGCCAGATCCTGGCTCAGTTTTTAGTGAGGTGGTAGTGTGGAAACCACAGAGTTAGGTGACGAGATGTGATGTCATTTTTTCACCAGCACTGAAATTGTATTTGAACACTAGTGAGAGATATTAGGTGTGCACTCTGTTTTTGGGACCTGACAAAGTCACTCATCTACCTTCATCTTGCCTTGCTTTAGTAGGTAACTAGGGACCAATAGTTCTTCAGTCAGTTAGAAAAATATAGTGAGATTAGCTAAGTGTAGTTTTTTTTTCTGTATCTGTCTGACTTTTTCCATCTGTGTTTTTTTTTTATATTTCCTGTCATTGAAGCTTTGGTGCTTATTGTAAATAGATATTCAATATTGTCATGTTTTCTTTTTATTATTTATTATTAAATATATCTAAACCTTTCATTGTAGCTGGTCTTTTAGAAAATATTTAACTTTTGAGAGTACTTGCACTTATTTTGTGGCACTGTGGCTCTGTGTTCCTGAACGTCTTGTTGCTCGGTTAACACTAATATTTGTATAATTATTAATTTTAATAAGTGCAATTGGGTAACCTTGTAAGAGCCTGAAAGTAGATAGCTTTGGGTGTTCTGGTGACAGTGAAACTACCTTATAGTCCGGGTGGAGGTGACAGACTGGGTAAGTTATGGCAACCTTTCCCAGGTGTGTGTGTGTGTGTTTGAAAATCCAAATTTCAAAGACAGTGTGTGTGACAGCTTCTTTGAACAGGTGCTCTGAGAGCACTGATTTCACAAAGAGGGTGGTGGAGGACTTGACTTGGAACACCTGACTGAGGACCTAGCTCTGTAGTAGTCAAGTGGGGAGTCTTATTTGGGGCCTGGAGATGAAGCCCAGCCCCAGGACTGTATTGCACATTCCCTGTGTGCTCTTAAGGGAAATTTTACTTGGTGCAGAATGCTGCATCTGAAAATACTGTATGCATCTATTTTCCCACTGTGAATGTTCCCCACCAGTGTCAGTGGTGAGGACTGAGGCTCCTTAAACACTGGCCCAGAGGAGGGACATCACATATTGGTGAGCAGCTGTGTAGATATTAGCTGAACTTCTGCAGCCTGTAAGCAGTTGTCACTAAAGGTGTGTGTACTCTCAGAAACCACAAGGTAAACATACAGAGTTTCATTTTTACAACAATTTTATTTATGTTTTTTTTTTTTTTTTTTTGGTTTAGTTTAGTCAAGGAAAGCAGGCAAAGACATCAGCAGAGGATTATGGCAAGATGACAGTGAAACAATTGGCTAAATTGTGCAAATCCAAAGTACTGGTGCATGCCAACCTGACTAAAAAAATGAGTTCAGCCTTAGTCACAGTTGCAGCACAGACCAGGAACCAGGAAAACAACCAGTTTGGTGATTGGGATGTGCAGCCCTCAGAAACATGACAGGTCACCTTTTCCTCAGAGGACTGAAAAACCCATCTGGAGTTAAAGAGACTTGAAATGGAGGCAAAATGTATGTAATTAGAATCGGCAGAGAAATTGCATTATTTGGAGGCTGAAGAAAATGAGAAACAACGAAAACATGAGAGGGACACGGTGACTCTGACAGGAACATGGAGGTAATGTGGAAGGGAAAAACCGAATCCCAGAAGCAGCAAAGGTCAGTAAATTTCTTCCACAGTATACAAAAGGTGATCATTTTGATATTTTTTGTTCATATATTTGAAGAAGTTTGTAAACAGAATGAGGTAGACAGAGGACTCTGGGTGTGGTTTCAGACCTCCTTACTCAATTATAAAGCTGTAATTGCTGTTTGAAAATTGTCTGATACTGATTGTTTAAATTATGACAAGGTTAAACAGTGTTTATTGGAATGTTTTAAGTTAACACCAGAAGCTTACAAAACAAATTGCGAGCATACACGTAGTGTAGGTGAAAGTGTATGTGATTATATTGTGGACCTAAGCACTTATATTCATATGTGGATGAGTGAGTGTCAGGTCGCCACTTCTGAAAGGCTGGCAGACCTTATGGTGAGAGAACAAACCCTGAGCACTTTGCCTGAGGGCATGGGAATTTGGTTGGCAGGCTGGGAGTATAACTCTGCAGATGAGCTGGTTAGAAAAGGGGATCACTACTTGGCAAGCTGGGCACCACAGCACAAGAAAAGGATACCCAGTGCTGCACATAGATATATGGGAACACATGATGGGTAGCCTAAACCACCCATACAGAGTCCACCAGTAAAAGGAGAAGCCACTATTTTGGTTACATGGTCTGGATCAGTGACTAGATGTTTTAAATGTAACCAGAGGGGACATGTAGCATACAAATGTCTACTGAAGTAAGGTGGGAACAAAAGGTGAGGCGACCAGCAAATGAGAATAGCAGCATACTAGTAGTAAGTTGTCTGGAGGCAACAGGGGTACCAAACTATCACCAGAGGTTGTATCCTATGTTAATGGATGGAAAACAGGCCACTGCCAAGACAGATGCAGATTCTGACATAACCATTGTGAAGCCTGCAGTGGTTAAAGTGGAACAGTATATGCTTGGGCAGTCTACACCAGTCAGAGCTTTAGGAAGGACCCCATTCTGAATACCTTTGACCAGGGTTTTCCTTGTCTGGGAGGGTGGAAAAGGAAGTAAGCAAGTAGGTGTGCTTGAGGATATCCCTTCAGATGTCGTGATTGGGAATGATACGATAATGTAGTACCTTGTGTGCATGCAGTTACATGCAATCAGCTTGGAGACAGGTATGTGGGTCTGCTAGCCTGGGGAAGACCCAGACAGACCTTGCACCTGAAACTGGAGCTGGTGATATGGCTATTTCAGGGAGGGAGCTATCCCATAGCAGTGAGTGTGAAGGTACGCCACAACTGCTGATAGGTACTGGTGTTCCCTTGGACAGGGTGACTGCAAGGACAGAGGTGAGTGGTAGTAACCAGGCTGACAGTGAGGCACCACTGTCAGAAGATACCAGACTTCCTGTGGAAGGGGAGCTGGGAAGGATCACAAAGGTAGATTTGAAGCAGGCTTAGCTCTCGGACCCCATATTATGAGGCTTGAGGGAGGTAACTAAGGAGGCATCTTATTCTGAAGGAAAAAGGAATTCTGTATACTGGAACAAAGGGTAACTGCATAGAGAGTGGACACCTGAAGGAGGGCTAGAAGGTGAGGTAATACATCAGCTGGTAGTTCCAGTTGCCTACTGTCTGCACTTCTAGCCTTAGCCCATGACATTCCTTTTGTGGGTCATATAGACATAAAGTGTAGCAAGAAATGTATTATGCAGAACGTTTATTGGACTGAGATTGCAATGGATGTAACAGGGTACTTCAGAACCTGTCAGCAGTGCCAAAAAGTAGGCAAGGCAGGCGACAACATCAATGCTCCTTTGATGACTTTGCCTGTGATTGAGCAGCTGTTTCAGAGGGCATATTGTAGGGCCTCTGAGTACCCCAAGTTCCACAGGGAAGAAGTATATCCTAGTGGTTGTAGATTATTCTACTAGATACTCTGAGGCGGTGACAATGTCCTCCATAGGATCATAGGAGGTTATTAGGCTAATAATATTAAGGACCTTACAAGCCTAGCCAAGTTTTACCCTTATTTCAATGATCAGTACCTATTACCCCTGTGCAAGAGAGAAATAGGTAGAACCCCTGGTGTGAATTTACTGTTACCCATACAATCATCCAGACTGTGTTTGAAGAGGGCCAATGAGGTGCTCTGCTAGACATGAAGCGGGTTTCTGTTCCAAAGGTGTGGTAACCTCTGGGTGACAAATATGTCACTCCGGCAGGTTCTGTTAATCCCAGGTTAAGGCCATTAGAGCGAATAACCCATGTACCATTTGACTTACAGATATGCATAATTTCCAATAAAGCAGAATCAGAGATTACCTTATATGCAAGTCAGAGACAGCCTCTGAGTAGTCTGTATGAAACAGAATAAAGTGACAGTGATTGCAGATGATCCTCACAGGACAGATGCTGAAGACCTTGAATTTTCCTTGTGAGGAACCTTTGTTGTCTCACCAATTGCTGCAGATGTTTGGAAAAGTACACACAAAAAAGGGGCACTGTACTCAATTATTGGTCTGATGAGGGAAGAGTACAGAGAGGTTAAAACTTCTTTTTTTCTGGAGGCAATGCCCTTACTTATGCGCTGGGCAATATAGAATGCCCTTCTTTTCACTGTGGAGATGTGGTGATCAAAGGAAAGGTTGCAGTCAACCTGTGTGCCCAGGCCTCTCACCACTGAGTGTGTACTTAGGGTGTTGTCATTGATGTGGTAGTTATCAGGGACATAACTGGGACTTCTTCTTGATGGGAAACCTGGTTCTCACTAGAGCCTATTGTTTCCAGGATGCATACACCTTTTCTCCAAGAGACCCCTCATAAGGCTTCTAAAGCTCCATCATCTTCACCTTCCTTCATGTCTACCAGAAATTTCTCTGAACCTGAAGCAGATGTGGACAGAATGATGAGGGAATTCATCAGGACCCAAATAAATTCAGTTTGGGGTTCTTCTGGCTCCATTTGCCGATGGATCGGTGAGCTTTGACCCATTCCAAACCATTTTAGCTAGTCCTACTCTGATCGTCCTCGGTTTCAGAGGTATCAAACCCAAGATTAGTGGTTCTGGCTGAAAGAAAGTGTGTCCAAGTAACTGTAGCAAAGTGATTGATATGGCTGTAGCAAGCAGCTTGCTAGTGATTCACAAGAACAGAAGATAATTTTGTCCTCCAATAGAGTACAGGGCATCATACCCCTCAGCTGTACAGATTTTCGCAGAATGTCCAGATTTTTAGCTCATATTTTTGGCCTGTTCCTCTTTTTTCCTGGCAAATCACCAGGATGATCTCAGGATTGAAGTCACTAAATGACATACATTTGAGTTTCAAACTTCAAATCCTTCAGAAAATGTATATTAAAACCTGTTATTCTAGCAACTTTCTAAGTTTATAAGAACAATATTTAGAATATGTCCCTATGTGTACCCCCTTTTGTCAGGCTTTAACAGGTTGATAGGTATGCAGGGCATACCAGTCTAGAGAACTACCCAAAGATCAAACCTAAAAGGAAATGTACAACCACCAAAAATTCAAGTACCTTATTAACAAAATGCAGTTATCAATAAAGTACTTGAATTGTTTGAAGGTTATAACATCTCTTTTTTGGTTTCGTTTTTGCTTATAGAGTTTTACGCTTAACTGTATTATTACATGCTTTTGTTTTCTGAACTACTAAGAGAGCCATATGACTTAAATATAGCTCTATTATTTGTGATAAGCATGGCTTGAAATGTGTTACTGAGGCATATTAAGTTTTGAATTATCAAGAAGCGAGAAAGTAATGACGTTGGTTGGTTAATCTGAGATGATTCAATTGATTTCAAGAATATCTACAATGCTCTGGAGGACCTTATTGTTTCAGGAATGATATTCCAGTTATGTAGGGTTAAATTAGCAAATGATCTCTCAGTAACTTTCAAGGTATAAGGGGGCATAAGAAAGAGGTTGTGTCTGAGTTCTTTAGAAAATTAAAGGCTTCCTTGATGTGCAACAGGTTATTTAAAGGAATGCAGCAGTAGTTGTCAAATAATAAAATATCAAACAAGAAAGCTCAAAATGGCTTTTTGCCCAAAACAAAAAAGTTAGTATCTGTAGGCTGCTTCCTTAAATGTATCTTCTGCTGTGTTAAATAGGAGGTCTACACTTTTTAGAGTTGTTTTTATATTTCAGCAAAAAGAAGAGCTAGTATGTTTACTACTGGCATATGTCATATGAAATACACTGCATATGAAATACAAATCAGGTATTGTGACATTATGATGAGCAAATATAATGCAATATTTATGGACATAAACTATACACAGTATCTGGTGCATATAATAGATGGCAAGATGTTTTTCATTATCAGTGCTGCAGCAGCCTATGGGTAATGTCCTGCCAAGGATACAGCACCCAGCCAGCCTGTCAATGTCCCAGTTCCCCTCCCGGTCATTCATCCTGGTTGCTGATAGACTGCACTCATTTTGAAGGGGAGTATATCAGCAACTGGAGTGAGATAACTCTTCAGAATTTTACTTCTGGCTTTAGAAGCATCTCTAAGGCTCCAGAAGAACATTAATCTGTCAAAAGCTTCTTGCCTAACAGATAAGACTCCTTATGTGGCCCCCTTCCATTCATGCATATTTTTATGGAATGCTTGTAACATTATTTCTGATCTACCTTAAAATATATTAAAATAAAGAACATGGTATTCCACATTAAGACTACCGGCTTCTGTCAGAACTCATATGTGCTTCTGCTTTGTTTCTTTGCTAGAAGGTGAGGTAATACATCAGCTGGTAGTTCCAGTTGCCTACTGTCTGCACTTCTAGCCATAGCCCATGACATTCCTTTTGTGGGTCATATAGACATAAAGTGTAGCAAGAAATGTATTATGCAGAACGTTTATTGGACTGAGATTGCAATGGATGTAACAGGGTACTTCAGAACCTGTCAGCAGTGTCAAAAAGTAGGCAAGGCAGGAGACAAGGTCAATGCTCCTTTGATGACTTTGCCTGTGATTGAGCAGCTGTTTCAGAGGGCATATTGCAGGGCCTCTGAGTACCCCAAGTTCCACAGGGAAGAAGTATATCCTAGTAGTTGTAGATTATTCTACTAGATACTCTGAGGCGGTGACCATGTCCTCCATAGGATCATAGGAGGTTACTAGGCTAATAATCCTAAGGACCTTACAAGCCTAGCCAAGTTTTACCCTTATTTCAATGATCAGTACCTATTACCCCTGTGCAAGAGAGAAATAGGTAGAACCCCTGGTGTGAATTTACTGTTGCCCATACAATCATCCAGACTGTGTTTGAAGAGGGCCAATGAGGTGCTCTGCTTGACATGAAGCGGGTTTCTGTTCCAAAGGTGTGGTAACCTCTGGGTGACAAATATGTCACTCCGGCAGGTTCTGTTAATCCCAGGTTAAGGCCATTAGAGCGAATAACCCATGTACCATTTGACTTACAGATATGCATCATTTCCAATAAAGCAGAATCAGAGATTACCTTATATGCAAGTCAGAGACAGCCTCTGAGTAGTCTGTATGAAACAGAATAAAGTGACAGTGATTGCAGATGATCCTCACAGGACAGATGCTGAAGACCTTGAATTTTCCTTGTGAGGAACCTTTGTTGTCTCACCAATTGCTGCAGATGTTTGGAAAAGTACACACAAAAAAGGGGCACTGTACTCAATTATTGGTCTGATGAGGGAAGAGTACAGAGAGGTTAAAACTTCTTTTTTTCTGGAGGCAATGCCCTTACTTATGAGCTGGGCAATATAGAATGCCCTTCTTTTCACTGTGGAGATGTGGTGATCAAAGGAAAGGTTGCAGTCAACCTGTGTGCCCAGGCCTCTCACCACTGAGTGTGTACTTAGGGTGTTGTCATTGATGTGGTAGTTATCAGAGACATCACTCTTACCAAAAGGGATGATATACATTTTTTTGCATTGAATTTAAGGCCATAACTTTGACACCAGTGATTTGTTTGTGTAAGACCCTCTTGTAGGATGTTGACATGATTTGAAGATGCTGTGACTGCTCCCAGTTTGTAGTCTCCTTTGGCATTGTAACAATAAAAGCAATTAAAAATATTTATGTATAATATTTAGATAGCAGTACCACATCTGTCAGTATTGCGTAGCTCAATGGTAGTACACACAGCATTAGACATGCAGCTCTGAATGCCTCCCTCTGTATAGGTGAAAGAACATCATCATGTAAAGTCTGTGTGGACTGAGATTGTTAGGATGCTGTAGTTTCAACCCCTTTGCCATTGCAAAGTATATTTATTGACCCACTCATATCAACGTGCCACTAAAAGGTTCAGATAGATATAATATTCCTAAGTAGCTGCAGTTTACTGAGCATTTCACAATATACAAGAGAAGTATCTGTTCGTTGTCTGTCACCTGTGCTGTGCATATTTATTTTGTGATCAGCATGTTAATTTTGTATATGTAAGTTTTGCTATTGTCAACAATCAAATAGCATCACTGGCCACAGATGCGCTGTCTTGAAAAATAGCTCCAGCAATTAGTATTCTGTTAGGCCAGACTGTATATGAGGACGGCTTTTGGTGTAGGCCCCGTCCTCCTTATATTACAATTAGATACACAGGTAGATGACATACTTGTGTCAGTTCTGCTATTAAAACGTTATTATGCATTACTATATCATTATCATTATCAATATAGAAAAGAATACAATTTTCTTCTGTTTGCATTTCTCTTTACCAACTCTGTTTGTCACCATCCTTTCATTTTCATACATTTATTTTTATAATTATTTCTGTTACTACTATAGACAACAGCAAAGCAATCAACACCTCCCACAATGGCAAAGGTTGTCATTCCCCCACAGATGGCAGTGGTAGTACCACCACTACAAATGGAAGCAACCACCGCATCTGGAACCCAGCTTACCCCAGTTGAGTCTACCCCTCCAGCACTACCTGCAGTACTTGTGTCAAGTAATCCTGCACTGGAATATGGCTCAGTGGTATATATATATATATATATATATATATATATATGTATATATATATATATATATATATATATATATATATATATATACGGGTCCCCTACTATTTACCGAAACGCCGATTCGCCGACACGCAGAAGAGGAACGCGAAAGGACCGACAACGCAGTTGACCGACACGCTGGAATCCCGACAGCCGGAAGACCGACAAGGGGAATGTGTAAGCGCGACCTGGTAAGTATGCGATAGTGAGGGATTTAGGAGTAGGGAGCGGACAGGTAAGTGTTCAATAGTGAGGGATGTAGGGTTAGGGTGTGTGATAGGTGAGTGTGCGGTAGTGTCGGAGCTTGGGGTTAGGGGTGGGTAAGTGAGTTAGGGTTAGGGTGCAGGTAGGGAGAGTGTGCGGTAGTGTCGGAGCTTGGGGTTAGGGGTGGGTAAGTGAGTTAGGGTTAGGGTGCAGGTAGGGAGAGTGTGTAGTGTCGGAGCTTGGGGTTAGGGGTGGGTAAGTGAGTTAGGGTTAGGGTGCAGGTAGGGAGAGTGCGGTAGTGTCGGAGCTTGGGGTTAGGTGGGTAAGTGAGTTAGGGTTAGGGTGCAGGTAGGGAGAGTGTGCGGTAGTGTCGGACCTTAGGGTTAGGGTTTGGGTTAGGGCTAGTGGATATGTCCTGTAGTGTACTGTGTTGTTTACGTGTAGTGTGTCGGTGTTATGGTGTTCGGTGTTTTGCGTTGTCGGTACTTTTTGATGTCGGTCGTTTGGTGTCGGTGATTTATGTGTCGGCGAATCGGTGTTTCGGTAAATAGTAGGGGACCCATATATATATATATATATATATATATATATATATATATATATATATATATATATATATATATATATTGTGTGTGTGTGTGTGTGTGTGTGTATATATATATATATATATATATATATATATATATATATATATATATATATATATATATATATATTGTCCCAAAATGGTTAAAACTTATTTCTGGGAATTCAGAAAGAACCAAAAAACAAGAATGGAGCCAGCAAATGGTGATAAAAATTATTTGTATTGAAATTAAAGCATCACAGCAAATACAGACAACAAACCGGTTTCGGCTGGTAAATTACACAGCCTTCATCAGTGTATTCAAAGCTAATAGTATTTGCAGGCTGTTAAATATACAGACATAGAATTTCATTGGTGGAATATTTATAAATATTCATTAAGCCCTGGGCGGAAAAGCCCACCTAGCTTAATGATCCACTTTTTTTCTTTACTATTTAGAATATCATGCCAACCAATTTTATTCCTTCGGTCACCCTGAATTACATCAATAATTGTAAACAGAAATATTGCTGATGGGTGTGACAACTGGTGTTTATACAAAGCATTAGTCATCTTTTTCTGTTTGATATTACTATAATGTTCTGAGATACGTAACCTAATGCACCTTGAGGTTTGTCCAATATAAAATGCACCACATTTGCATGTGGCCATGTAAATAGCCCAATCACTGCTGCAATTGCAAAAAATATTTATATCAAAGACCTTTGAGCAATTTCGACTGGAAAATTCCTTGGTAGTACATATATATTTGCAATTTACACAATGACCGCAAGGAAAACAACCATACAGACTGTGTCCAGAAATAGTAGTTTGTATTTTATCCTTGACCCTTCTATCTCCAGTTTTATAATGGTTAAAATAAGATTTCAAATTTTTACCATTTCTGTATGAAAAACCTCAAGGTGCATTAGGTTACGTATCTCAGAACATTATAGTAATATCAAACAGAAAAAGATGACTAATGCTTTGTATAAACACCATTATCCGGGATAATCCTAGCAACTTCTGGATCACTCTGCAGGATGTTCCAGTGTCGCTGTACAATCTTAACAAGACCATTGGTGTTCCGTCCATAAGTGGTCGTGAGTCTAAGTGGTTTGGATGATGTGGTGGACTTCTCCTTGTACACAAGCAGCTGACTACGTTCCATGCCTTGAACCTGGCTTCTGGCATTTGCTATAATACCTTCCTTATAACCTCTTTGTTTGAATCTATGTGTGAGGTCCTCTGAGTTTTTGCAATATGTTAAATGTTGCGAGCATATCCGTTTGGTTCTAATAAATTGGGATTTTGGGATGTTCCTGGCTATGTGTGGAGCATGATAACTTGTAGCATGCAATAATGAATTATACTGCGGGAACTTCCTGTGTGTCTCAGTCTCAAGTGTACCATCCGAAAGTTTACGTATGGCAACATCCAAAAAAATTATTCTATGGGTATCATGTTGTTCTGTAAACCCTAAACCCCACTCATTATTATTCAAATATTGTACAAAAGTGAGCAAACTAGACTCAGTTCCCCTCCACACCAGCCAGATATCGTCAAGATATCGTCTCCAAATATCCATGTCTGAAAAAAAGATGTTTCGTGTAGAATCATAAATTAACTTGGTTTCGACATAGGCCATGAAAAGGTCAGCATATATGGGGGCAAAGGAAGCCCCCATAGCCGTACCCTTGATTTGCCAGTAACAATTATCTTTGTAATAAAAAACATTACAAGTAAGGACATATCTAGCCATGTCAACCAAAAATGTATTGAATGTAGAACTGTATAGACCTGCATGTTCCAACCAATATGCCAAAGCCTGAAGTCCAGCTTGATGTGGGATATTAGTATATAAGGCACATACATCAAGCGTACATAAGAACCAATCTTCTTCCAATTGGGTATCAGATATGATTTGTAAAAAGCTAGTGGTATCATTTAACCTGGACCGAAGAAATCGTAACAAAGGTTTGAGATGTTTGGTCAAGAACAGGGACAGGGGTTCAGTTAAATATTTTCTGCCAGACACTATAGGTCTTCCCGGTGGGTGTGTAGCATTTTTATGTACTTTTGGAAGAAAGTAAATGTATTGTGAGTTACAATCCTTAACTGTTAATTGATATAGAGTGTCTTTGGAAATTACACCCCTATCAAAAGCATTCTTGAGGAAATATTCAATGCATTTGGTAAATCTATGTACGGGGTCGATAGCCATGTGATTGTAATATCTAGTGTCTGACAACTGCCTGCGGGCCTCACTATCATAATCATCCCAATTCTGTACTACAGCAGCACTACCTTTGTCTGCTGTTGTGATCACAATTTGTTTATTTTTCTGGAGTTCCAGAATGGCTTGTTTCTCCCTGGAAGTGATGTTGTTATGTTTCCATGCCAAGTTTGAACTTTGAAAGTGAATATCTCTAAGCACACTGTTTTGAAATTGGTGAACCACAGTGTTCATAGGTGGGGAAAAATTAGATTGATGGTATGTGAATTTCCCCTTCTCAAAATCAAGACCAGAATCACCAAAAAACATTTTAAGATTAATTAATCTGCAGAAACTAAACAAATCTTGTGCAAATACATCCTCAGAAATAATAGCACCAGGTATGAAATTAAGGCCTTTATTCAATATTTTGACATGTAGATCAGACAGAACATGGTCAGACAAATTTAAAATGTTATTAACAGTGCTTTGATTTAAGTCCCTAACGCCAACTCCAATAGTCCCTGTACATTGTGTATTTTTCTTGTGTTTGCGCCCACCCCGTCTGTATGTGCTCCTAAAGGGGCTGCCCCCGAGCTTCTTTTGGGTGATGGTGATCCTGTTGCTGTCAGGGATTCATTATCAGTCCCTGATGATGTGTCATCATATGATGAAGTAGCATTGTAGTTGCTTTTCCTCAAAATGGATCTAGGTCTTTTCCTTTTCTTATCTGAAATTGGGAGGTTATTAAATCTTACATGCTTAGATTGAAAAGAAAACGGGTTACCCCGGGAATAATCCTCTTGGTCCCTATTGAACTTTTTCATCTTACGTGACCGTAGTTCAGCATCAAACTTTTTCAAATCTTGAGCCACTCTATTAAGTTTGCCTTCAAAAGAAGGCTCCTGTTCATAACTTTTTAACTTATCTGCCAAAGTCATGATCTCAGACAGCCCCTTATCTATGGCTCGATTATGAAATTTATAAAGTTGAACCACAAAAGACATTGTGGCTTCATGTTGTATTTTTGACCACTGTGTGGTCAATTCATCATCTGCATTACTCACATGCGGAATAATCCGTATTCTTAATCCCCTTGGGGTTATGTTCGCTGCCTGATACGCCTTAAAAAGCTTACTGTGCCACACATTTGCTCGTAGCGCCCTTAATTGCCTATTCAGGTCATCAATTAGCTTTTGGCTTGTTGTATCAGGGTTGCTATTCCCCATCTGATCTGCATTCCCATTTGGATTTAGGCTCAAACCAAAGGCCCCTAAATCCTCCCTGTCAGCCACCAGTCCCGAAATGAGATTGGATAAATCCATATTAATGGGACAAAAATAAAAATTGCAATAACAAGAAAAGTTTTATAACTGTCAATAATGGTCAATCAATGATGCCACGACAGCAAAGTCAAAATGTTAATAAGGACAATAACAGCTGTCAAAATAGTGATTTCCAAAAGAGAAAAAACAGCTGCGTCCATATAAAATTAAAATTCCCAAGGATTTATATGTATTAATGTAGATGATGAAAAAACAATAGTTAGAAGCCAAGAAAGAGGCAGTCAAAAACCCTGAATTCAAGCTCAAAAAATTTTTTTAGAGCAGATGAAGTTTTAAATTGCTTGATGCTCAACTATCAAGAGAAAGACTTGCAATGCTAATTCTATACAAAATAGGGACCCACAAGAGGTAAAAAAGGCTCATTCCCCACAGTCATAGATTATAACCTATTCCTATAGTGAGCCTATATAGTTATCAAGTGTATTAGTTGAAAAAACTAACAAAATGTATATATATAGTTCTTTGGCCCACAATGTAGATGAAAACTCTCCTCTGATCCAAAGCATATAGGAGAATGTATAACATGCAGGGAAGATAAGACTGTGTATCCGAAAGTTGTATATAATAGTCTCAGCTGATATACATATCCCAAGTTATCACGACCTTATAGGGGTAGTTTTTATTGTAAATCTAATATTCATATACGTTCTCATAATCATGAACCAAACACTGGTTGTCCAACCTCCAAACATGTAAATATACTATGATATATATTACCAAAAGTAATGCAATGTTATCATCACCAACCCAAACAATATATTTATATTAACCACTGCATGAACATAACCTTCAAGAACGCCTTAATCTCCTGTGAATAATCAGAAACCATAGTATGTTCATAAAAAGTGAGTAAATATTATAGTATTGTTAGGATATTGTTGGTATAAACATAGACAAAAGTCCCTATATATCTACTTATGGTTAAGGATAAACCCCTGCTTGAATCCAAAGCAACCCCATGTACTCAAATAATCGGTTTAAGTGAAAATTCTGAACCGACTATATATATAGAAAACACTTATACCAAAATCCAATGTTATATATATATATCTCATATCCCTTATAAAAAGTTGTTAGCATAGAAATGAGATACAAAAAATGGTTAAGGACCCAATCTCTTGCTGTAAAATGGTGAGCGGGCCCAAACATCTAAAGTGGAAGAAATGCCACTGGAAATGGCATTAGATATTTAGGAAATCTGCTAACGATCCCTGCAGAAAACAGAGCTCATTAATGCATGCTTGACATCTCGCATATTAAATTAGAATGCACATATAAAGTTTAGCTGTCAGTAAACCTCGTTGCAAATTCCAAAAACAGTCACATAAACATATCGCCACTATTTGGTATGTAAAAAATGTCCGTATACAATAAAGAACATAAATGTTCAGTAAGTTGCTTCCAAGATGATCTCCGTAGAATTCCCTTGCCACTTAGTCCAAAATTAACAAACTATTGTGTCCAAAACTAGAATGATGGGATATATAAATCCCTTCTATTGACAAATACCACTTATAGCGTTATGCTGTATAAACTGTAGATGTATGTACCTTAAGTCAAGGTCACAAGATTTGTTAAGGACCCAAAATCAAGCTGCAGGTTGATAAACAGACCTAAAGTGAGTAAAAACCACTTTAAATGATACAGGATGTTAACATCCGCTATCAGCCCCTACGAAAACAAAACACATAGATACATGCTTTGCATCACCATACAGATACATATACAGAGTTCGACTTCCAGAAAACATCACTGCAACATACCCAAAATGATTTACATAGTCATATCGCCACTGTTTAGTATGTATAAAGATATGTCCATATACCCTAAAGAGCATTAATGTTCGACAAATTCCATCAAAATTGGTCTCCGTTAAATCTTCCTCCACCACTTGATCCAAAGTTGAATGGATTAATATGTCCAAACTGGAACAATGCGATATATAGTACCCTCTTGCTGAAAAATGTCACTTATAGAGTCTTAAAACAGCATATATTTATACCTTGAATCTGGTAAAAAAAAAGAACGGATTATAGACCCGTAAATCCGTTTAGACAGACGTCAATGCTCCACCGGCCCTTTCGCAAAAACCAAACGACTGGTGCTGTATAGGTCACATAAACCAAAAATGCATCCTGCCAGTTGATGTAACTATAAAAAATCATGCAAATAGTACAAATCGAAGAAAGGTCGCAAAATATTTGCAACGCATGTATATACGAACCCCCTCAAGATAATCAGGCCAAGAAACCAAACAAAGATGGCGTATTCAACAGCATAGATGTAAAGTCACGATTTTGTATCAAGAAAAAGAAATAGTCCGCCAGTTGCCAACTTTAAAATGAGTTGGAAAATATTCCAATACCAAACTAGGTCGGCTCTTGTAAGAAAATAACCACCAAATATCCACGATGATGCTGAACAATTTAAAACATAATGAGCTGCAACGAATCCATGTTGCAGCAACAGGATCACCAACCCCAGCAGGAAGTGAACACGTAGAACATCAGCAAAAACACCTCCTCCTGCGCGTGGGTAATGCACGGCCCCCAATTGTAGTAAATCAACCAAAAAACAAGAATGGAGCCAGCAAATGGTGATAAAAATTATTTGTATTGAAATTAAAGCATCACAGCAAATACAGACAACAAACCGGTTTCGGCTGGTAAATTACACAGCCTTCATCAGTGTATTCAAAGCTAATAGTATTTGCAGGCTGTTAAATATACAGACATAGAATTTCATTGGTGGAATATTTATAAATATTCATTAAGCCCTGGGGGGAAAAGCCCACCTAGCTTAATGATCCACTTTTTTTCTCTACTATTTAGAATATCATGCCAACCAATTTTATTCCTTCGGTCACCCTGAATTACATCAATAATTGTAAACAGAAATATTGCTGATGGGTGTGACAACTGGTGTTTATACAAAGCATTAGTCATCTTTTTCTGTTTGATATTACTATAATGTTCTGAGATACGTAACCTAATGCACCTTGAGGTTTGTCCAATATAAAATGCACCACATTTGCATGTGGCCATGTAAATAGCCCAATCACTGCTGCAATTGCAAAAAATATTTATATCAAAGACCTTTGAGCAATTTCGACTGGAAAATTCCTTGGTAGTACATATATATTTGCAATTTACACAATGACCGCAAGGAAAACAACCATACAGACTGTGTCCAGAAATAGTAGTTTGTATTTTATCCTTGACCCTTCTATCTCCAGTTTTATAATGGTTAAAATAAGATTTCAAATTTTTACCATTTCTGTATGAAAACATACATTTATCCGGGATAATCCTAGCAACTTCTGGATCACTCTGCAGGATGTTCCAGTGTCGCTGTACAATCTTAACAAGACCATTGGTGTTCCGTCCATAAGTGGTCGTGAGTCTAAGTGGTTGGGATGATGTGGTGGACTTCTCCTTGTACACAAGCAGCTGACTACGTTCCATGCATAGAACCTGGCTTCTGGCATTTGCTATAATACCTTCCTTATAACCTCTTTGTTTGAATCTATGTGTGAGGTCCTCTGAGTTTTTGCAATATGTTAAATGTTGCGAGCAAATCGCAATTTATTAGAACCAAACGGATATACTCTCTCTAATTCTAGCTTTGACCTCCTCATTCAGACTTCTGATCTCCTCAACTACCCCTCCCAGATACATGAAGCTGTTAACCTGTTCCACTATTTTCCATGCTATCTCAATTATCAGATTTTTCTGATTTCCCCCATCTGATGTCATTACAACTGTCTTTCCTGTTCTCGGTTTCATCCAGAGTGCCTTCAAATTTGCATTCCAGTCTCAAACTATTTGCTGAAGTTCCTGTTCAGAGTCTGCCTGTAATGCCACATCATCTGTGTACAACAGCATTGTTAATCTCTCTCTCCTCTGACTACTGTTTATATTTTTATTTGGTCCATGTACATAGCTTGCACTAATTTTATCATTGTATATCCAACACCGAACTATCACAGAACTGCCCAAATCAGCTTTCTTGGGACCTTGTCATATGTTTCTCCAACTCTAGGAAAGCCCAGTTTGATTCTTTCTTCATCTCTATTGTCTTCTCAAATATCTATCTCACCAACAACAATGGCTCAGTTGTGCAGCATTCAAATCTATGTTTGAACTGCTCATCCTCTACTTTAATTTCTACTACTCTGAGTATTTGTTAATCAATCACTCTCTCGAGAACTTTCATTCATTGTAACAGGAGTATGATACTGCTAAATTGCCCACAGTTATAAATGTCTACAATTTTCTTGTACACTGGCAAATTGAATGCTTATTCTCCAGTCATCTGGGATATACCTTTCTCTCCATATTGCTATGAGTATTCCCTGGGGCCATTTCTCCCCTAACTCACCCAATATCTTCATCATGTCAGCTGTCAACTCATGTGAGCCTGCTGCTTTCCATTATTATTAGTGATGTTCTTTTTTTCTAGGGTGAGCTCTCTTCTTCATTCATTGTAGGTTATGCCTGGAACACTACAGCTGCTGTAGAGTTTCCTTCATTTAGAAAATGCTAGAAATACTCCTTCCATTTGATGTCCTGTAGACTGCTGAGCAGGTTGTTGCTGGTATTCTCTATTAACTGTGTCTGATGACTGTCTTCTTTAACCTTCTGTCTTTGTCTTCCAACCTGATAGTTTGTTTGTTACATCTGCCAAGTCCCTTTACAGAAGCTTGTAGAGTGCCTCTTATGACTTATTCTTTGTTATTGAAACTGCTTCCTCAGTCTGTTTGTTAACCAAACAGAATTCCTTCTTAGCCTGGTCCATCTTTTCTGTCTGCAACTTTTTCCAACACTCCCTCTTTCTTTTGATGACTTCCTGGACTTTTGCATTCCACCACTAGTTTTCCTAGTGTACCTTATTTCCATAAGTAGCTTGGATGCATATCTGTTGTCTTTTTCATCCATTCCTCAACTCATGGATTTCAGATCCAACCTCGGATCTGATTTCAGACACTTTTTCCAGACTTGGACTCTATAGCTCAGGCTCCTCCCCTTACCCACAATCCCCTTAAAACCACATTACCTCAGATCTCATTTGCCACTCCCAGCATTCAGATGCAGTAGCATTGGAAATAAGTAAAACATGTTGGTATATTGTTTTGTTCAAACTTCCACATTGCCTAATTTTCCTTCCCTGTATAGTAAAAAAAACTTTATTTTTAAACTAGTTTCTCTATTGGTTTAGATCTCATGCCTCTTATTTGGTTCTTTTTTTATACTATAGATTGATACTACGCACTCGAAACTCTCCTTAGCATGGAGAACATCGATATCTGTGCAGTAACAGAAACCTGGTTCAGGGGTCCCGAGAGCACCCCAGCACTACCAGGTTATACCTCATACCATGCTTTTCGGCCCCAAAACTTGGACCGAACCACAAAAGGAGGGGGAGTATCGATATTCATCAAAGATACCCACACCTCCAGGTTGGTGGCAAAGCACGAAGCATCAGAGACTATCCATGTGCAACTAAC
The DNA here is from genome assembly GCF_019279795.1 of Protopterus annectens. Taxonomy (NCBI): domain Eukaryota; kingdom Metazoa; phylum Chordata; order Ceratodontiformes; family Protopteridae; genus Protopterus; species Protopterus annectens. The sequence continues at coordinate 534,983,883 of NC_056739.1, forward strand.
AGTGGGTAAAACTGCCTTCCAGTTTATAGCCTGCTACAGACCACCCTCCCAAACCCAGGAACCCCACTCGGCCTTCCTGAGAACACTGGAAAATATGAAGGTCTCTCTGAACACCATTATATTGGGCGACTTCAACTACCCAAACATAGATTGGGAGCATTACTCTAGCTCCAACACCCTTGCCCAAAGGTTCCTAGAATTCATAAACTCAAATGCTATGGAACAACTTGTTACCACTCCCACAAGAGGGGAAAACATACTGGACCTGATCATCACCAACATGGGGACTCTATGCTCCAGACCAGAAGTGTATCCCTCACTGGTAAGATCAGACCATAAACTGATCACAATGGATATTCACATCCCGACCCCACCCCCTGCCCAGAAAACCACAGTGAAAAACTTCTCTAAAGCAAATTTCACACTCCTCAAAACCGAGGTGGAATCCTTCAAAGCCCCCGGGCCTGTGGAAAATACGGCCCAGACCACAGAATCCTTTATAAATGCATTCTATGAACACCTTCAGGACTGCATGGATCATGCAATCCCAAATAAAACCAAGACCCAATCCTCCAAAGGCAGACGACCTGTCTGGTGGACCCCAGCCATAAACAAACTATACAATAGAAGGAGGAAGCTACTACATGATAGAGCAAAATCCCAAAAAGGGAAGGCATCTCTGATCAGTATTAGCAAAAAACTAAGGGCACTCATAAAATCGTCAAAAGCCAGCTTCGAGAGAAAAATTGCACAGGACACTAAGGATAATCACAAGGCTTTCTTTAGTTATGTTAGGAACCTGGGTGGGAATTCCCAGATATGCTCAGAATTAGTCCAAAATGACAAAAAATACACTGATCCCACAGACATTGCCAACATCCTAGCTGACAGGTTCAGTGCAAACTCCCCCCCCCCCCACCAAAAGGGCAAATATCTATCCTAGCAGAGTGCTGCCCCCCTGACATCTCAGATGCTCAGGTGGGAGCCGCCCTCTCCAAAGCAAAAAACACAGCATCAATGGGACCAGACGGTGTCCCAGGCTGCGTCCTACATGAACTCCAAGAAGAGCTAAACCCAAACATAAAACTACTGTTCAATCTCAGCCTTACTACAGGATATGTACCCAAAGAGTGGCGTACAGCAACAGTGGTCCCTCTCCACAAAGGTGGTGCCTCAATGGACCCTGAAAACGATCGCCCCATAAGCCTGACTAGCTTAGTCTGCAAAGCTATGGAAAGGATCATCATGGACCTCATAAATAAAGATATTGGGGACCTACAGACACTGGATCCTACCCAGTTTGGCTTTGTTAAGGGCAGATCCTGCCTCTTAAACCTGGTTGACTTCTTTGAAACAGTCACCAAGGCCATTGACGAAGGGAAGGTGGTCCACACAGCCTATCTGGACCTCGCAAAAGCCTTCGATACAATACCCCACTCGGGCATTATAGATAAGCTCACCAGCTTAAATATAAACCCCTATGTCACTAGATGGGTTGCAAACTGGCTCAAGGACAGAACCCACATGGTTAGAATTGCTGGAGCCATGTCAGACTCCAAACCAGTTACAAGTGGCGTCCCACAAGGCTCAGTCCTGGGACCTCTCTTGTTTGGTATATATTTCTCGGAGGTACAGGCCAACACGGAAGGACTGTGGCTGACCAAGTTCGCAGATGACTGCAAACTGGGTGCCATAATCAACTCTCCAGCCGACACAAGCATCCTCCAAAAGGGCCTCGTAGAAACAGACAACTGGTGCCAGAGCCATGGCCTCAAGCTAAATGCCAAAAAGTGTATAGTCATCCCCTTTGGCAAAACAAAGTGCTCACAAATTACCACATAGGTGGTAATCCATTAAGTACAGAAGAAGTAATTAGGGACCTGGGGACCCAAGTTGATAGCAATCTCTCATTTGACAACCACGTGGCCAAAGTGGTTAGAAAAACATTTTATATAGCCCACCTAATCATGAAGGGATTCACATCTAGATTAGGGAGGTCATCGTGCCTCTTTACTCATCCCTCATCAGGCCCATAATTGAGTACAATGCCCCTTTTGGGATGTACCTTACCAAACACCTGCAGCAACTGGAAAGACCCCAAAAGTACCTCACCAAGAGGATCAAAGGGCTCAAACAGATGCCATATGCTGCCCGGTTAAAGAAACTCCAGCTCTACTCAGTGGCATACTGCCTGCTCAGAGGTGACCTGTGCCTGACGATAAGGCCATGTCCAACCCGGAATTAAGGGACATGCTGCACCTCAAAAATCCAAATCCCATCGAGCTACACGCTCGAGAGACTTGAACCTCAGCACTGAAATAAATAGGACATGCTGGAGGGACAGATTCATAACCCAGAGGCTCCCTTCACTCTGGAATAAAATCCCAGTCCAGGTTAGGCAGAGTCCCTCATTGACTCTTTTCAAGAGGAATCTTGATGAGTGGATGGGAGATCGTAGGTTTACCCCGGGTATCACTTCTGTGTCACTGTTAGACAGAGGCACAGTATACTAACCTCGAAAAAGGGCATAGCAAAATTAATTGAAAATGGGTGGCGAAAGCCAAACATACTCTGGCTAGGCTTATAAATGCCCTAGGGCAGATAGCCTAGTATGAACCTATGAACCTATGAACCTATGAACTTTTCTGTTACCATTGTTGGTATTCCTTTTTATGTCCTCATCGAGATTGTTAGTATTACCATTGCTGGTATTGTACTGTTCTTTCTTGTGTGATTCATTTGTGTATTTGTTGCTGGATTTAGGTTATTTTTGTGTAGCTGTTGCTGTTGTTAAACATGGCTGACAAACCTACTGTCTTCAAGAAAAGTGTCTCTTGTGGACACAAAATCCCAAATACAAATGCCCATTTCATATGTGCTTATTGTTTAGGAGCCAGACATTTGGACATGGAGTGTGACATCTGCTTTGCATTTGACCATGGGGCTCTAGTTGAATGTAGCAATAAACTGTTTTTAATGGGTCTTCCTTCTTCATCAGTGTGTACTTCTGGAGTATCCTCATCCGCCAAAAAAACCTGCTGAAAAATCAACAGGGGACAAAAGAAAAAAGTCTAAAAATAAATCTAAGGAGCAAAAGAAGCAATCCCCCTGACTGTTCTCCTTCTTCAGCTCCTGCTCTGGCTCCACAACTAACATCCAAAGGACTTTTGAACTAACCACTACATCAGATCCATTGCACTCTTCTTCTAGAACTTCTTCTTGATGGGAAACCTGGTTCTCACTAGAGCCTATTGTTTCCAGGATGCATACACCTTTTCTCCAAGAGACCCCTCATAAGGCTTCTAAAGCTCCATCATCTTCACCTTCCTTCATGTCTACCAGAAATTTCTCTGAACCTGAAGCAGATGTGGACAGAATGATGAGGGAATTCATCAGGACCCAAATAAATTCAGTTTGGAGTTCTTCTGGCTACATTTGCCGATGGATCGGTGAGCTTTGACCCATTCCAAACCATTTTAGCTAGTCCTACTCTAATCGTCCTCGGTTTCAGAGGTATCAAACCCAAGATTAGTGGTTCTGGCTGAAAGAAAGTGTGTCCAAGTAACTGTAGCAAAGTGATTGCTATGGCTGTAGCAAGCAGCTTGCTAGTGATTCACAAGAACAGAAGATAATTTTGTCCTCCAATAGAGTACAGGGCATCATACCCCTCAGCTGTACAGATTTTCGCAGAATGTCCAGATTTTTAGCTCATATCTTTGGCCTGTTCCTCTTTTTTCCTGGCAAATCACCAGGATGATCTCAGGATTGAAGTCACTAAATGACATACATTTGAGTTTCAAACTTCAAATCCTTCAGAAAATGTATATTAAAACCTGTTATTCTAGCAACTTTCTAAGTTTATAAGAACAATATTTAGAATATGTCCCTATGTGTACCCCCTTTTGTCAGGCTTTAACAGGTTGATAGGTATGCAGGGCATACCAGTCCAGAGAACTACACAAAGATCAAACCTAAAAGGAAATGTACAACCACCAAAAATTCAAGTACCTTATTAACAAAATGCAGTTATCAATAAAGTACTTGAATTGTTTGAAGGTTATAACATCTCTTTTTTGGTTTCGTTTTTGCTTATAGAGTTTTACGCTTAACTGTATTATTACATGCTTTTGTTTTCTGAACTACTAAGAGAGCCATATGACTTAAATATAGCTCTATTATTTGTGATAAGCATGGCTTGAAATGTGTTATTGAGGCATATTAAGTTTTGAATTATCAAGAAGCAAGAAAGTAATGACGTTGGTTGGTTAATCTGAGATGATTCAATTGATTTCAAGAATATCTACAATGCTCTGGAGGACCTTATTGTTTCAGGAATGATATTCCAGTTATGTAGGGTTAAATTAGCAAATGATCTCTCAGTAACTTTCAAGGTATAAGGGAGCATAAGAAAGAGGTTGTGTCTGAGTTCTTTAGAAAATTAAAGGCTTCCTTGATGTGCAACAGGTTATTTAAAGGAATGCAGCAGTAGTTGTCAAATAATAAAATATCAAACAAGAAAGCTCAAAATGGCTTTTTGCCCAAAACAAAAAAGTTAGTATCTGTAGGCTGCTTCCTTAAATGTATCTTCTGCTGTGTTAAATAGGAGGTCTACACTTTTTAGAGTTGTTTTTATATTTCAGCAAAAAGAAGAGCTAGTATGTTTACTACTGGCATATGTCATATGAAATACACTGCATATGAAATACAAATCAGGTATTGTGACATTATGATGAGCAAATATAATGCAATATTTATGGACATAAACTATACACAGTATCCGGTGCATATAATAGATGGCAAGATGTTCTTCATTCTCAGTGCTGCAGCAGCCTATGGGTAATGTCCTGCCAAGGATACAGCACCCAGCCCGCCTGTCAATGTCCCAGTTCCCCTCCCGGTCATTCATCCTGGTTGCTGATAGACTGCACTCATTTTGAAGGGGAGTATATCAGCAACTGGAGTGAGATAACTCTTCAGAATTTTACTGCTGGCTTTAGAAGCATCTCTAAGGCTCCAGAAGAACATTAATCTGTCAAAAGCTTCTTGCCTAACAGATAAGACTCCTTATGTGGCCCCCTTCCATTCATGCATATTTTTATGGAATGCTTGTAACATTATTTCTGATCTACCTTAAAATATATTAAAATAAAGAACATGGTATTCCACATTAAGACTACTGGCTTCTGTCAGAACTCATATGTGCTTCTGCTTTGTTTCCTTGGCTCATTTTTCAATTTTGTGTAGAAAACTGAGATTTTATAATAATATTAAATATTTGGACTATTGTTTTACAGGTGGAATGTGTGTTTTCCTGTCTTTTACTGTTTTTAATGGAGGTACAATGTTTTCTCATGTTTGAGATAATAAATGCTCTGTCATATTTCTGACTAAACGTTTAAGGGAAGGAAAGAGTGTTTGGTACTTTCTAGTGAATACATACCTTCACCCAATGTTACTGAGCTTACTGTACTGGTAATCAGGTTTCTTCCATGGTTGCAGAATTTATAATATTCATGGTCCTGCTTCTTCCACTCCTGTTATACCTAAAATGAAAAAGCAAGTGAAATTATTGCCTACAGTTAGTATCTCTGGTGCGGCTAAAGACAGTTTCACAGTTAGCTATTGCCTCGACTTCCTCTGATGTAGCTGCAATGGCCACTATGAACCGGGGATTAGACACACACTCAGGGGCTGTTTCATTATGTGTTACATGTATGAGAGAACCAAACACTTTAGGAACAGGAGTTGTCCTGGGAAAGAAACCTCTTACCTGGGAGACTAGGCTATCCCTTTGACGATTTTCCTAGTGGGGATATTCCTAGAAAAATTAATCAAAAATGTAATTACAGGGTAAATGACCAGGTTGTTTCTGTATATAAGTTAGATGTTATATCTTTGACTAAGAGTGTTTTGCAGTGATCTGTTCTGATGGCTATTTGCTTTTTCACAGTTCCAGGGCAGGTATTGCCTCAGAATATTCCATTTTCAAAGAATATGGTTTCTGACAGAGACAGGTGATTCTCCTCAGGAATCCATCTCCCCGAACTCTGACACTTCAAATAATCTACCTGAAATTTATCTAAGGCAAGTTTTTTTTTTGCCTTTTCTCAGCCTATTTCTAGAATCAGGGATGTTTATACTTGAGAACAAATAGGGGCTCCCTCAAACCAGGGCAGATGTTATGATTTAATAGAGGAAAAGGCTACTAATTCTGCACTTATTTCTTCCATTCTGAAAGGCTTTTGACTCGCTGGTTGCAGTTCCAAAGAAAAGCTGATAAGCAGTATAGGGTCTCTAAAAATTATAAATATATTTTTTTTCTCAAATGCTAAGAAAAAATCGTTGGTTTCTTCTAACCCAGCACCATCTGATAAGGACAGCAAGACAAACAAGGTAAGAAAACAATTTGCTTTTACTATGTTAGCTTGTAGGATCTTGAATTATGAAGGCTATATGTGGAAGTTTGTGTTAAAATGAGCATATATTCTGGAAGAATTTCCATGTCTTTGTCTCCAGAAGACAGGTCCTACTTGAATCAAATTGTCTCTAACATAACTCAAGTTTATAAACATGCATTGAGAAGTGTGTGATTGTGCTGACACAGTGTCTAAAGCTTCTTCTTCTTTTGTGGTGTTGAGAAGATTTGTTTGGTTGCATAATCAGGATTTTTGATTGATGATCTGATGACTGAAATGTTTAATTCTCCACTTAACCCAAATCTGGTATTTGGGTTTGCGGCTACAAGGATCCTAAAAAGGTGGGATATGACAGAGGTAAATTGATGCATGAAGTCTCTTAAGACTTTTCAGGCACCCAGGTTCCACCATAACAAGGCCTGTTCTCAGGATATCTCTTCCAATGCAAATAAAAGAAGGAACTTTCCCAAAATGAGTCAAACTTCAGCTAATAAATAACTTTGCTGGGAATATGATCACCTTACCTACAATTCCTGCCGCAGTTTCTCGAGCTGTTTCCCACTGACTTGCTCCTTAAAGGCCTGAGGTCAGATGACTTCAGACAGATGGGTGTTGAAGGCAATAAAGGAAGGATTCACATGGCAGAGGGTGGTCTCTCCCTCCTTTCAGAGAAATTCCCTCACATTCACCAAACCAGGCAGACCTGTTTCCACTAGTGCTACAGTATATGTTAAAAGCAGCAAGTTATAGAACCAGTTCCTATAAACCATGTTGACAAAAGTCTGTTTTCCAGTATGTTTTGGTGCCATAGAAGGCACATGTGTGGTGATTCTATTAGCTCTGCCTTTTCTCAACCTTTATGTGAAAGTTACAAAATTAAAGATATTGACCCTATCATCAGTGCTTGCACTGTTTCCAGATTATTGTCTTACCAGCAAAAACAAAAGAAAAATCTAGCAAGGCTAGACTTTCCACTGTGTGATTCCTTAAACCTATTGTATTAGAGGCAACATGGGATATATGTAAATGACCCTTTAAGGACATCAGGTGTTTCAGCTATATGGCAATTCTGCATGTCCATGACTTTTTTCTTTTAAAGTCTATTAATGAACAAATTCAGGCCAATAAAGTAATTTGCATATATCTCATATTGCCTCTAATACGAGAAATTTAAGAAAACATACTGTAGAAAGTCTAGCCTTGCTAATTTTTTACTGATTGTTTTTTTCAGGGTGATTTTTTTATTCATTGTTTTAGTTTGTTGGTTGAGATATTTTCTGTAAATAAATTGTAGTAAGTGAAGTGGCTAAAAGTAGAGTAATTTATTAACTGTTTTTTCACATCAGTTCACAATGCTTCTTCAGACCATGAGCATATCACATCACTTCCTTTATATACTCTCATAAATTAATTATGCATACAATTATTTCATGAAGCTCTTAAAATTAACATACCTACTAATACTTACTAAATTCATAAAAGCAGACACATAACTCATATATTCATACCTAACACCCAACCACAACAATAATAAAAATATATCAAAACAGTACCTTAACACACACACACACACACACACACACACACACACACACACACACACACACACACACACATATATGAATATGTATATATAATGTACCAAGCATTTCATTTAAGAGATCTAGCTTTTAAATACATCTTAAAGAAACCCTGTCATTACGACCTGGGGATCTATCAGCTTGCAATTCTAAAATCCATTGCAGCTCACGTTCTGTCAGATTTTTTAGATCTTCCAGTCTTGGGCTTGGATATAAACATTCCATAACTTTAAAACTAAATTCATGTGTATTGCAAAACAGTGCTGGATGCTTAGCAAGAGTGAAAAATTAATGATAAGGTGCTGCTTACTGTGATGGATCCAAAGTCTTCTTAAGACACTCAGTCTTGCTGGCTGGTTTTGCTGAAATCAAAGTTTAGTTATAATTGCATTCACAGTCTGTTGTCCATAGAAACTTGCAGTGTGTACAGTGATGCAGCACCCAAAACTCTGTCACTTTAAAAACAGTAAACAATAAAAGACTATTTATAACAAATCACACAAACTTCTATTGCAGCTTCAGGTACTGTTCTACTTTACTTCTCAAACAGCATGGATGATGTGAGAGATACAATATTACCTCGTAACAAGTGTGTTCCTACACAAATACCTTTATCTCTAACATAATTTGATTTATAGTTCTTATATACAGTTTTAGTCACGCAGTCCAAATCCTGTTTTTATCTTGATATTCTATTTTGGACTTTGCATGAGAAGATCTGTTTGCTGGTGTTTTCAGAAAAACATATTTTCATCCTGTAGTGGTATTGTCTTTTAAGGAAACACCTTGTGGAAAAATGCTCAAACATCCTTAGTTAACAGTGTCATATGATAGAAACATGTCCTGTTGTCCATTCTTTAAAGAAGCTGCATACATCCTGTTTTTCATATCTTTACTTTTACTGACCATGTGAAATGCATACATCCTGTTTTTAAGTCTGTAAGAAGTCAGCTTTTTTGCTGACATTGTGAAATGCATATATTTTTGCTGATTCTGTAGGAGACATGTCCATTAAGCAGATTCCTTATTTTTCAAGCTACAGTCATTTAGTATGGATGATAATCATATATTGCTAAACTCTATTTCTACATTTAAGCACGATTTATTTTATACCTTATTTATGTTACATATTTGTAGCAGAATTCCTTTCAACCTTAATATTTTGTTGAGCATACTCTAACAATTCCCTCTTTTGTTTTTTTTTAAACCAGGGATACAAATTCAGCATTATTTGATAATACTTTTTCATTATGATAATTAACAACAGTGACTTGACTAGCTCTTGTTAAGCAGACTTTAGTACATGTAAATAATATGTAACCAAGCACTGCAATAACAATAAAAGAAATTAAAAATATAATGATCTTTCCTGTCCATCATGTAAATAAACTACCAAACCATTCACTCCAATCATCATTCCAGTTTTTTCTAGTATGTTGAGACACTTGTGCAATCACTTCTAAATGTGCTTTTACAGATTCTGTTTTGCATGGAATAAATGTACAACATTGTTTTCTAATTAAAGCACATATACCCCCTTGTAATGCTAATATGTAATCTAATGCCATTCGATTTTGTAAAACCATAGTTTGTATAGCTGTCATTTCGACAGTAATGTCAAGGACTGCATTGAAAGTGGCATTTGCCAATACCTCAACTAGTTTGGATAGTTTTCTCAGCTCCCAGATGGCTTTTGCAGCCCCATACCAAGGGAAAATACCTGATCCAGAAATTACATCATCTCCTAAATCCATATCTTTTAATTTAATATAATCAAGATTTTGATGATAGATATGTGATGTATCTAAGGTGTCTACTGGATTTTCTGGACTTTCAATCACAGGTAATATATCCCTTTTCATTTTTGCATTTCTAATACTTCCTCTTAGTAATTCTTTTACATGATGCATTGCTGGTACCACTAACCCTATATAACAGGTGCCATCCCATCCCTTTGGTAACCATTTATAAGCATATTTGCCACAGATGTAATATAACCCATCTGACAGAGCAACACTGCTATTTACCAGACTGCCATTTACTTGCCCCATAGTAGGAGTTTTATTATGTACAACTGTAAAGGTTTTATCTGTTTTAGTTCACCAATATGTAATATTGGTTTTACATTCATTTTTATCATTTTGTGAAAAATTAAACACTGCTGTGTCACTTAATATTAACTGACCCTTAGTTGGTATTAAAATAGGAAAACCATGAAGAAATACTCCACGTACTGGTATGTGGTTGTGAAAGTTTATCATTTCAATTGTTTGAATACAATTACTATTACCCACTGGAACAGTTCCATTTTGTTGAAAGCATGTGATTCCCTGCAGTATAGCAGATAACTGTACTCTTGCCTTACATAGCTGTACATTTATGATTTGAGCTCCTGTCTCATTTATTAATACCCTCCATCTACTAAGGGAATTTAGTGGAATAGGTATTAAAGGCGTAACCCCTGTTATTTTTGTTATTAAACTACATACCCAACAATTAGAAACATTCATGCTTTTTGCATACCAACATTGTCTTGCCAAAAAAGTATTAAAAGATGGTGACCACTTCGGTTCAGTTTTCCACATTTCTTTACTTTCTTTTTTATAAAACTTTATGGTTTCATTAACAGGTTGTAAATACAATTTAATGCTAAGCAATACAATGATAATTAATATGAAAATTATTATTGTTTTAAAAAAATCCTTTAAATAAAATTTCCATTGTCGATTGATTTTGCCTTTGTTCATCCAAAACTGGATTTCCAAAAGGATGAACTTTAAACCATGTCAATTTCATTATGTGTTTTTCTGTTGGAAGCCTACAAGAGAATACACTTAATCATATTTACATTGCTCACTGTTTTTGATCATTCTTAATTGATCTTTATGTACCAACATTGTTCTGTTTTTCTTTTTTCCTTTGATTTTGTACACTAATGGAACAATTTGTTCCACTACTTCAAAAGGTCCTTGCCAATTGCTAGTCCATGGTCCTTCTGTTTGGAATATTTTCCCAGTACTTTTGTTCCACAGAGAAGGTTTTCTTCAGCTGGTAATATTGGCACCTGTTCCCTTGCATTATAGTCACATATGGTAGTAAGTTGTTCTAGCCATTCCTGATGTTTGCTGATTTCTAGCATGGGCCTACCATTAGGTATATATGGGCATTTTGTGGCCTGTCATTATTTCCTATGGAGAAATACATATTTTTCTGATTGGTGTTGCTCGACTACCCATTAAAATACCAGGCAGATGATGTATCCATGTATTGCCCTTTTCTAAGCATGCCTTTTTTAGATGTTCTTTTAACATCCGATTCATATGTTCTACAATGCCATTAGATTGTGGATGGTATGGTACATGAAACCTTTGCTGTATGCCTAACAAATTACTCATTTGTTTAATGAGATCACTAACAAATTGTGGGCCATTGCCTGACTCTATGACCTGTGGCCATCCCCAGTGTCAAAAGATATTTTTCCATAAAGCCTCTGCAGTTGCTTTTACTGTTATTGTTTTGGTAGGAATTACTTCTACCCATTTTGAGAAGACATCCACTACTACCAGTAGGTATCTATAACTTCCCTTTGCTGTTGGCAAAGGACCTGCATAATCTATTTGAACTGCATACCATGGCCCATCTGCTGGCTGCACCCGATATAACTGAGGCCTTTTGCCTTTATCATTTACCTGCAGACAGATTAAACATTCTTCTACAATTAGCTTGCAGACCTTTTTTAAATTTGGGTTCCAATACTTTTCTTTTACAACTGCCAATAGCTTATCGGCTCCTAGATGTCCCAGTATTTGGTGATTTAACTTGACCAACTGGCATGCCAACTGAAATGGTACATATGGCAACTGCAACCCCTTGGAAGTAGTGTATACATAGTACTCCCTTGGTGGTATACCTGCTAGTTTGAACTGATCAGTTTCTTCTTTTAAGCTCTGTTGTGTTTGTATATTTACAAGGGCTTTTTCTATTGACTCTTCATCTAACTCGTTTAAGACACTAACTTCTACAATGGCATACTCTTATTCTAGAAGTTATTTTCCATTTTGTGCTGCTTATTTTGCCAAAGTATCAGCTAACGCATTTAACTTGTAAGTTTCACTGGTTGGCTTTTGATGTGCTTTTACTTTCAAAATGCTGTACTGTCCCTGTTGATTTAATATTGTTATAACTTTATATATACCATTTAATACTTCAGCATGCCGTAATGGTTTACCTGCACTATCTACAAATCCTTGCCTTACCCAGGTTTCCATATGCAGTCTTAAAGAATTTACTACATAAGCACTATCTGAAAAAATGTTAACAGGGTTGTAATACTTTAGCACATATAGTACTGCCTCCAGTTCAGCTCTTTGAGCTGACATGTGTCCTGGTAACTTGATTAGTTCAGGAGAACCCAGTTGTGGATTCTCTGGAACTATGGCAAATCCTGTCCAGTATCTGCCTTTGTCCCAATATCGTGCTCCATCCACAAAGATGGATGGCTTAAAGTGATCAAAATCAGATGCCAAAAATTGCACATCAGATGACATTATCTTTTTTAAACAGTTATGCTGTTTCCCTTCATATCCCATATAATTGGACAAATATTTGTCCCATCTGTATAGTGACAGTTTTCATTCTGAAAAGTGCCATCCATTTTACAAAGACTGCCTGACTAATACCATCTAAAATTTTATTAATTTCAAAACTGTCTATCAGAGCTTTTACTGCTTGATGTGGTGTTTGCACTATAGTGCTGTAAAATACAGTAAGGTACTCAGTTTGTTTAATGCCCCAGTAAATGGCTAATAATTGCTGTATACATGGGTGGTAGCCCAGTTCTACTGGTGTCATCTTCCTACTACAAAAAATGTTTTGGACGTAATGTTTTTTCCATTCTACTGTTGTTAACATGTGGCCATTCCTGTAGTAATACCAAAGACAGTGTATTTTTTCCTGCTGCTGCTTGTACTACAAATGGTAACTTTGGTGTGGGTGCTATTAATTCTGTAACTTGTACTAAGTTTACTTTTATTTGTGAAAATGCCTCCTCTTCATGGGGTCCCCACTCTAAAAAGGTGGAGTTCTTTTTTTCCTGTAACATTTTGTATAGGGGAGCAGCCATGGCTGCATAATCCTCTATAAATTCCCTGTTGTAATTCATGATTCCCATGAATTTATGTAAGTCTGCTATAGTCAGTGTTTTTTCCATTTGTAAAATGCCTTGCACATGCATAGGGCAAGGAGACCTTCCTGTCAGTTTTATAATAGTACCTAGAAACTTGACTTCTTGTGATATAAACTGAATTTTTTCACTTTTAACCTTAAACCCTGCCTGCTATAGAGTATAAAAACTATTTTAAGAAGCCTTACATGCTCTTCTACTGTCTCTGATTGAATCAAAATGCCATCAATATAATGTAACACTGAATCGTCCTTTTCCAAACGTTGTAGAATGGATCCTACTGTCTGATGAAAAATAACTGGACTATTTTGAAATCCTTCTAGTAACCTTGTCATGACATATTGCTGTTTTTTAAATGTAAAGGCAAATCTTGGCCAGTCTTTTTTTCTGAGTGGTACTGCAAAAAATCCACTTGCTAAATCTATTACTGTAAATCACTTACTTTGTGTCTTAATATGTGCAGCCAACTCTGGGACTCCTGGAATCAAATATGCTCTAGGAGTAGTATATTGATTAATCTTTCGTAAATCAATAACAAGACGATAACTACTGACTGGCCAGATTGGTGAATTTGTAGGACTGTTGCCTTTTTGTATAATTCCTTCCTTTTCCCATTCTTACCATACATTTTTCCATATGTTCTTCTGCCTCCCTAGGAATAGGATATTGTTTCTGAAAAGGTGGTATATAGTCTTGATCACTTCCTACCCCTACTGGGCTTTCTAGTTTCCCACAATCACTGGGACCCTTGGACCACAGATTTGGGAATTGCTGTTGTAAATACTTCCACACATCCTCACAGCTGTATTCACATATCCTGTAAATTTGTCAAGTTTTTCAGGTATAGAGATTGCATAGCAACCTGTACTTTGCTCTTCCTCTCCTCTCCTTATTGTTTGTCTCCCATCCACAGAATTTCATTAGGTTGATCAATTACTATGCCCAAAGGCCCTAAAATGTCCATACCAATAATGGTATTTGAGCAAGATGGATGCATTAAAAATGCACCCTTCCATGTCTGTCCCTCTTGGCTAAACTTTATGTCCACATTTTGGCTACTCACTACATAGCATCCTGTGCCATTAAATGCCTAGTAATAATCTATGAATCTATAATCTATGAAAAAAACTTTTTTATGAGATTCACAGGTAACTGTCTGTTTGTGACAGATAATGCTGCTCCTGTGTCTAATACAACATTCTTCCATAGTGACCCCTCTACCAAGATATCAATCAGTGGATGTCCATCTCGACCCTTTTTTAAAAGTAGTCAGGAAAGATACCAGAGTAGGGGGGCACATCCCTATTGTAAGGAGATCCACTCATCCTCCCCTTTATTGGAAAATGCAATATGAAATACCTCATGTTTTTGCTTGTGGTCTTCCTCTGTGTCTGAGTGAGCTATATATTTAGGCTTTTCAATCTCTTTTCTTAACTGTTGCCTAGCTATTTCCTCTGCCTGTTTTATCAAATGTTTCAGATTTACAGGGGGAAACTGCTTGAAAATCTACAGGGCATAATTTCCCTTTTCCTGTATACTGATGGCCCTTATAGTTATATTTACCAGTATTGTAAGGTTTTTGTACATAGTCCTGTTTTTCTGACTTTTATTGTAATTTTTTTTGGCTCTGTTTTTGGAAACACCACCTGTTCTTCCTTCTTTTTATACCAGGCTTTGTAATGATCACAGTTTGATTAACGTGTCCTATTTTTTTACAAAAGAAGTATGTTGGCACCTTTTGTTCATTACCCATGCCTGATCCTGAAGCTGTAAATGCCATTAGAATGGCTGTCATACATCCTACTTTAATGTTTAACTGAGAAGCATCTTACTTTAACTGAATGAAAGTTTTAAAACATTTGGGGATGAAAATCTAGAAACATCTAAGTAATGCATCTGTCCATATAACAGATCCTGCTGCATATGCCACCCATGCTTCAAATGCAAGCATGTTATAAAATATGCCTTTTTTATCATTAGACTGTGGTAAACTCTGTAATAACCTAGACTGTGTATATAAATCTGTAGTGGTTCCCTGTCCCTGTTCTATAATTTGGACTGGTTTTGTATTTTTTATCTCTTCCTTAAGCTGGGATATCAAGACAGTATTTTGCAGGTTAGACTCTCTTAATTCATCTAATTCTTCTTCCTTTTCCTTCAAACTCTGTTTAAGGTCTGACATTTCTGTCTGTAATTGTTTAAAGAATGTATGATACCTGATATTAGATTCCTCTGTTGACTGCAGGGCTACTATGCACTTTTGCCAGAGATCCTGGATGTCATTCCTGAACTTTTTAAACTCACCCTGTTTGTCTTTTAAGAATTTATTAAATTATTCTGCCAATGTATCATAAGCCTTGTTCCTGTCCTCATCTGTATGTGTAGTCGTGGCATCATTCCATGCTTGTACATAATTTTAAAGGGTGTCACAAGATCTACAGAGGATTCTGTCAATAACATATGTGACTGTTGTTATTTGGAAATGAATGCCGTAACAGGACATAACTGCTTTACATCTGGATATAATTAAGACACTTTACCCTTAGCTAACTCTTTATCATGAAAAGGTCTTTCACAGTCTATTTTTTTAGCAATATCATGCAATACTTTTTATGGCATGGCACACAAAATACAGTTTCTGTTGAATCACACATTAATCATTTACTATGATATACTTTATTTTACTGTTGCAAATACCAATCGCATGTTACAATCCATTTACATAATGCCTGTATGTCAACTTGCTCTAATAAGGTTTTACATTTACTAATGTGCTGTGTATACCAACATTGCAACTTATTCCAGATTTTATCTGGTTGTTCTGTTACATTAAGAGTAAAGCTTGGCTTACACTTGCTTGAATTCTGTCTATTAGCATCCATACTAAAAATGTGACATAGAAAAAAGTCTTAATAGTTAGCAAGAAAACAGGTAATCAGGCTGTTGTTGCTGATGGCTGGGAATTTTTCAGAGTCACATGAGAAGCTGGCGAAACACAACAGGCAGAGAGATGCTGTGAAAGTAGATGTCCACCTTTTCTTGAAGAATTAATGGCACTGTGACTTTCCTGGACTGCAGACTCAATCTGAATTCAGACGTCTGAGAATCTTTACTACTGCAAGCTGCATAAACTGGAGTACCTCTGTTTAGAATTTACACATATGCACAAATGTTAGTTACTGCAATTTGACTGAAGTGACCCTCTGCAGGGCTTACCACTCCCTCTGTGTTCAAATGCAGGCTAGCTTGCCATTGAAAAATTAATGATAAGGTGCTGCTTACTGTGATAGATCCAACATCTTCTTAAGACACTCAGTCTTGCTGGCTGGGTTTTGCTAAAATCAAAGTTTAGTTATAATTGCATTCACAATCTGTTGCCCACAGAAACTTGCAGAGTGTACACTGATGCAGCAAGTAAAACTCTGCCACTTTAAAAACAGTTACCAATAAAAGACTTTTTATAACAAATCACACAAACTATTTTTGCAGCTTCAGGTACTGTTCTACTTTACTTCTCAAACAGCATGGATGATGTGAGAGATACAATATTACCTCGGAAAAAGTGTGTTCGTACACAAATACCTTTATCTCTAACATAATTTGATTTACAGATCTTAAATGCAGTTTTAGTCACACAGTTCAAATCCTGTTTTTCTCTTGGTATTCTATTTTGGACTTAGTATGAGAAGATCTGTTTGCTGGTATTTGCAGAAAAAACATATTTTCATCCTGTATTTGTCCATTATTTAAAGACGCCGCATACATCCTGTTTTTCATATCTTTGCTTTTACTGACAACATGAAATGCATACATCTTGTTTTTCATAGCTTTGCTTTTACTGACCATGTGAAATGCATACATCCTGTTTTTAAGTATGTAAGAAGTCAGATTTTTTGCTGACAGTGTGAAATGCATACATTTTTGCTGATTCTGTAGGAGACATGTCCATTAAGCAAGTCCCTTATTTTTCAAGCCACAGTCATTTAGTATGGTTGCTAATCACATATTGCAAATATCTATTTCTACATTTAAGCAAGCTTTATTTTATACCTTATTTATGTTACATATTTGTAGCAGAATTACTTTCAACCTTAATATTTTGTTGAGCATACTCTAACAAAGAGCACTTCTATCTACATCATTATTCCTAATTGCTACTATATGCACCGTTATAAATTCCTTTATTGTCTTATTGGTCATACCCACATAAAATGAACTACATAGGTTCATAGGTTCATAGGGTGGTACTAGGCTATCGACCCTAAGGCCTATACAAGCCTAGCCAAACAATTCCCAGTATATTTCTTCCCACAATATTTACTTCCCTGGACTCCTGTCTAGCAGGGTAACTGATGTGATCCCTGGGGTGATTTTCCTATCTCCCATCCAATCATCAAGGTTCCTTTTGAAGAGGGCCAAGGAGGCACTCTGCTTGACATATATGGGTAGTCTGTTCCAGAGTATGGGGAGTCTCTGGATCAGGAACCTATCCCTCCAGCATGTTTTGTTCATTGTGATGACAAGGTTTATATCCCTGGAGCATGTGGCTCTGAGGAATTGAAATTTCTTTAAGTGGAGCATGCCCAACAGCTCAGGGTTTGACATGGCCTTGTATGTTAAGCAGAGATCACCTCTGAGTAGAAGATATGCCGCAGAGTATAGCTGGAGTTTTTTTAGATGGTAAGCATAGGGCATCTGCTTTAGGCCAGTGATTTTTTTGGTGAGGTATTTCTGCGGCCTTTCTAGCTGTTGCAGATGACTTGTGAAGTACATACCAAGTGGGGCATTGTACTCTATAATGGGTCTAATGAGGGATGACTACAGTGGGACATTGACCTCCTTTTTTTCTGGATGAAAAGCCCTTAGTGATGAGGTGTGCCACATAGAAGGATTTCCTGACTGTTGTGGTGATGTGAGTATTGAAGGTGAGACTGCTGTCAACCTGTATCCCTAAGTCTCTCATCACACTTTCAGTGTTTAGTGTACTGCCATCTATGTGGTAATTCCAGTCCAGTGTTTGAAGGTTGCCAATGTCTTTGTTTATAAGTTCCATGATAATGCATTCCATGCCCTTGCAGATCAAGCTTGTCAAACTGATGGGATGGTAGTTCCTGGGATCCAAGGTGGATCCCCCCTTGTGGAATGGGATAACTGTAGCTGTGCACCACTCAGTGGGCACGAAGCCTGAGGTGAGAGTATGATTAAACATGACACTTAGGTGAGGTGCCAGTTCATTTTGTAGTTCATGTAGTACACAGCCTGGGATGTCATCTGGTCCCATGAATGCTGTATTCTTAGCTTTGGAGAGTGTGGTTTCTACCTGTGTGGCCATGATTACCAGAATTTGGCAATCTTTTGGTACTGAGATAGGCCTTTTAGGGGGTGAGCGGGGGGTGAAGTTGGCACTAAATTTATCTGCCAGGTTATTGACAATATCCTTGGGATCAGTATATTTAATGTCTTCTGTTGTAGCTCAGAGCAGATCTAAGCATTGCCATTTAGATTTCTCATATAACTATAGAATGCCTTGTGGTTGTCTTTGGAATATTTGGCAATTGTATTTTTGTAACTAGCTTTGGATGATTTTATGAGGGATCTCAGCTTCTTACTGAGGCTGGTAAGGGAGTTTTTTGCATCCTGGGATTTTCTTCTTTTCTGCAACAGTTTCTTCCTTCTGTTGTATAGTTTGTTTATGGCAAGGGACCACCAGACTGGCTTCCTTTTTTTGAAGGAGAGCATCTTGGTTCTATTTGGGATGGCACAATTCATGCATAAGTGGATGTGCTCATACAGTGCCTTAGTGTAGGATTCAGCAGTCGAACTTTCAGCTCCCATGTGCATGGGTGCCATGAAGTTTGTCACTTCTGACTTAAGTAGCATGAAGTTGGCTTTGGAGAAGTGTTTTATGAAGGTTTCCTTACCAGGGGCATAGGGTGGGGATGTGGATGTCAAGGGTGATTAGCTTATGGTCAGACCTGACCAATGAGAGGGTGACCACTGGTGTGGAGCATCTATCCTCCATGTTGGTAATGGCCAGGTCTAGGATATTGGAGCCCCTGGTGAGACAATGGATTAGTTGATAAAGGGCATTGAAATTTATGAATTCCAAGAACCGTTGGTAAAGGTGTTGGCATCCGAGTAGTTTTCCCAGTTAATGTCAGGGTAGTTGAAATCACCCAGTATTAGAGTGTTTGGTTGTATCTTAATATTTTCCAGTATGTCCAGAAAGGTGTGAGAATCTTGGGTCATGGTGGGGGGTCTGTAGCAAGCTACAGTTTGGATTGCAGTCTTGCCTAGTGTTAGTTGCACCTGGAGAATTTCAGATGCATTGTGTTGGGCAACTAGCCTGGAGTTGAGAATATCCTTGGTGAATATGGACACTTCTCCACCTTTAGTGTTTTGGTCTTGGTTTGTTGGCCGAAAAGTGTGGTAAGAGTTGTAGCCTGGTATTGCAGGGGTTCTCTCTGGAGTCTTGAACCAGGTCTCATTTACTGCACAGATATCGATGTTCTCCATTTTTCGGAGTGCCTCGAGAGAGTGCATTTTGAGGTTTAGACTTGTAGCATTGAGTAGCATTACCTTCAGATTTTGCATGCTTGTATCTGTTACGGTGGTGGTTTTGTCCTTTGAACCCTGCCTAAAAAAGGCACTATAGGGGTGGCAAGAGCTGTAGCCAGTAACCTGAATCCCAGGGGTGACAGGTGCAGACCATCTCTGGCAAAGCATCATGGTTTGTCGATCATGTCGTCCCAGGCAGACAGTTACTGGATCCCCTTTGAATGACACCAAAAGCTTAGCCAGTTGCTCAAATCAATCATTTTGTCCTTATACTGTGGTATCATTCTGGGTGAAGGAAGAATGCTACTCAGGGCTAGGATCATACCTGACTGGGCCACATGATCCAAGAGCTATTCCATGTCTCTTTTTATGTAGTCCAGAGAGGTATGTCTCAAGTCATTCACTCCAACATGGACAATGACAGAGTTGTATTTGTACTTGTTGTGGAGTGACTTGAGTGCATGCGTTATGTGGTGGATCCTGGCACCTGACAGGCAGCTGACTGTAATTTTCTCCTTGCTCAACCTGGTGAGTGGAACATCAGTGTGCCTGACTATAGAGTCCCCTATGACTAAAGTTTTAGTTTTGTTGTCTTGCCTTAGGGGCTGTTGTTGGGTGGCACACTGGTGTTGTGAGCTATGCCTCCCTTTGGTTGTGACTGGTGTTTGTTTGCATTTCAGCTTTGGAGGTCCTTGTTGCATGGGCAGGTTACAGTTAAGGGCCTCCGCATATGTGGATTTAGTGTTGCTATGTGTAGGTGTTGGTGGTGTGGGTTTAGAAGGGCTATGTGTTGCTTGTGGTGTAGTGCAGGAGTTAACCTTCTCCTCTGGACTGTCTAGCACAATCTTGGCTGGAGAGAGCTTTGCTTTCAGTTTGGCTATGTAAGTGCATCTCTCACAGGGTGTAGGGTTGAGTGGTAGGAGGAGAGGGATGTCTGTGTATATGAGGCGGTTGCTGCATTGCCCCTGTATGCCTAGATTCATCAGGTGGACAGGAGAAATCACCAGAAGCTGACCCTTGGACATGCCTGTTTAGGTGCTTTTTTTGTAAAGTACAAAAGCTGTTTTCCCTTACCTTTGCAAAGTACTTTGCAATTATAGGCTGTTTAGTGCCTATGATTAATTTCTCCTTATTAACAAGGAAAGGTGAATGCTTGTATCAGTTTAAGGCTTCCTGGTGTTTTCCAGCAGGTTCTAGAGCAAGTGCTAGTCACAGGGGTTCAAATTTTAGTGCTACTACTGAGAAACCAGCAAGTCGCCAGCCGCGGTGGTGCAGCGGTAGCATTGTTACCTCACAGCAAGAGGTTCTCCCATTTGATTCTTGTCTGGAGTGCCTTCTGGAGTTTGAATGTCCTCCCTGTGGGTCGAGTGGCATTCCGAAAGACATGCGTGATTGGGTGTGCCTTTGTTGAAGGTTGGGCATCGAGCTGGCAAATCGGCACCATGAAAATCTACTGCCAATCATTAGTCGACCGGAGTTCAACTGTGGCGACCCCTAACCAGGAAAAGCCAAAAGACAACAACAACAACTGAGAAACTAGAAATTCTAAAGGAAAATTTGAAGAGCAGACTTTCTGGCACATGGAATAGTTTAACCATAGCCCTGCGGTGCTGCAACATGCAAAAAATGTGCAAACACACACGTTTTTAAGACAGAAAGTTGAAAGGGATAGAAATCAGCCCAAAATGGCTAATAAAATTACAATTTCAGAGCTGGAAACCACTCCAGGTATTACAGACAGCTAAATAAATTAGATTTTTCGTTACACAATTTGCTGATACCTAAAATTCATATTTCCTGTTGGTCCTAGGATATACAAATTCATTATCCAATGCTAGTACACTACATACTCTACAGCTACCACATTTCTGTAACCCATTCATATTTATGATACTTTGATTTATATTGTTGGTGTAACATAATAATCTTTTGAAATTCTTTCTATTCCTATAAATGAATTGTGGCTTGTTCTTAATTACCTTATTTATTTCATTGTCTGCTTGCAATATAAACCAATTCTTACTTATAATTTGCCTTTCACATTCAACATTACTGGAATATTCTAGTGTAAATGTTACTGCATTTTCATCATATGTGTCTCTTGATATATTTTTTGGATTTAAAGTCGGCCCATATATATAGGGTCTTGCTCTATTTTTCCTTAATGCTTGTACTTCCTGTACCCCTTTATAAATTTCCTTTTTGTTATATTTGCTTTCAGATAATTCCTCTCTAAACACATCCATATCTGCATGAAACTTAACATAATAATTATCTAGCCTTGAGATCCGCATACCTTGCTCTTTAATTATATTCTTGTATACGTGGGAAGGATACTAGAATAATATCCCTATAAAGAATATTGTTTCTACAACATGATTTTTCTATATAATTCTGTTGAAAAATAAACATTCATACCCTTCTTTGTAGTAATATCCAAAAATTCTACTTGAGTCCTAGAAATTACAAGTAAAGCTTAAAAAATTATTAGTGTTATTAATATATACCAAAAATTGATGTAATATCTCGCAAGACCCTGTCCAAATCAATACCAGGTCATCCACAAATCTTTTGTCTAAGAAAATGTATTCAGAAAAATCATTATTGTTCAGAACAAATTGTTCCTCCTAATAGGCTAACACTATATTGGTGTAGATATTGGCACACGGAGTGCCCATAGCTACGTCAAGTGATTGTAAGTAATAAGTGTCCTTAAACAAGAAAATGTTATTTTCTAATATTAGCCCTCACAGCATACATATAAGATCAACTTTAACTGATTCATATATGTGACTTTGTGTTAATTAACTATTAACTGCTTCTATACCACCATAAGGGTGTGGTATCACTGTAAATAAGGAATTCACATCAAGGGCTACCAAATAACTGTCTCTTAATTTTTCATTCTGACCCATAACTGCTGTATTTAATTCATAAATAAATTGCTTTGTGTCACATACTGTTAGGTGATTTCATTAATACAGGTTTTAAATTCCTTTCAACATAAATTGATAGTGGTTGGGTTAGCCAATCTTGCCCTGCCACTATCTAATAATTGCTTGGTAGTAAGGTTACTAAGATAACAGTCATTCAGTGACTTATAAATATAACCACATAGCTCTTCAATGTGAGCTAAAGAAACTTTTTTTATACACGTTTACATCATTTAACATCAAAAACATATCTTCATAGTAACTGTATCATAAATCAATACCCAACTGCCTTTATTGGCTGGGTGTATTGTAATTGTTGAATCATTTATCAAATCATGTGATGCTTTCCTTTCATCACCATTTAAATTACAAAATCTATTATGACACATTCCTTTTTGTGAATCTATAACTTCTCTGAGCTCTGTTTCACAGACATTACAAAAAGTTACTAAAGATGCATTCAGTTCTCAATTAAAAATGCTAGGCTTTTTAAAGTTACTACATACTGTTTAGCAGTCTTTAAACATTACCTTGAGCATGACATTATGAGCAAATGCTTTAATGTCCAAAACAGTGTTTGCAAAATCCATACCTGAAGCTAGTATGAAGGATAAACCATGCTGCAATACACTTTGCTGATAGTACATTAAGTTCTTACTAGATAAATTAAAAATTAATGAGTGTCTGTCATCTGCTGGTCCCACATCCTTTTGATGCTGTGGTTCGAATTCCATCCTCGTGATGGTAGTCTCCTCTTCCTCCCTCTGCTTACTGAATGATAGTATTTGGTGTATTCCACTTGGTGAATAAGAATGGGTGGGGAGGAAATAACCTGTTGTTTAGATGCAATTTGCTTTTCTTTCCTTCTGACCATTTGATCAACTGTAGCCATGTTTACAGGCTGAAATACGTTGACATTTCCAGAAAAAACACTATTATTTAATCTCTCTCCTTGAGAGATTTGATCATTTGATCCTTCAGATGAAGATGGTGTAGCCTGTATTATATTAGTATGTTCCACACTGTCTTGCTCATTCACAGAAGCACTTAAAGGAACAGTTTGTCTTTCTTCAAAGACAGAATGCTGTGCATTATTCTCATTGCTAATTACGTTAGAAAATGTTCTTGGCCATTTAAAAATATGCCCATTAAAGAAATCTTTCAAGTCTCTATCAAGTTTTGCTTTTTAATTGCTATTAGCTGATGTTCAAAAGATTGCACATTGTCACATCCATCATAGTTCTATCAAAAATAGTAGCAGGCAAAATTCCGTTCAATGCACATTGTCACATCCATCATAGTTCTATCAAAAATAGTAGCAGGCAAAATTCCGTTCAATGAGATTTGCTTTTGATGTATTTCATGAGGCAGCTGCTCTTCCATAGGCTTATGAAAGTCTATGAGTAGCTGCATATATTTAGTACTAGTTTCCGAGTTTAACTTTTGCCAGCGTTTAAGAAGCTCAGGGTGTGGCTCACCTAAATCAGGCATATTTAGTACTCGCAAGCCTCTTGGTATGACTTTATGTGAAATACAGGCTTCAAAATGAAGTCTTTGCCATTGAAGTTTTTTATATTTAATTACGTCATTCTCTAGTTCCATAGTACATTTACGAGAAATCCGTTCATCATACTGTGCTTGTTCAGTAATAATCTCTTAAGAAGTTACCTCGTATGTTAGCAGGGGGGTTCTGTTCATTCATATAAGCTTCTCAAGGCTAGACAGAAACTTCTCAGTAGTTTCAGGAGGATAGTCGAGCTCTGTTTGACTACTTTCAGCCATAATCCACAGTGTAACCGCAAAATCAAAAATCAAGACTCCAACAATAAATAACGATTTCACTGCGAACCTCCACTACACAAATTGTATTAACTGTAAATAAATAAATTGTAGTATGCGAGGTGGCTAAAAGTAGAGTAATTTATTAACAGTTAGTGCTTTCACATCAATTCACGATGCTTCTTCAGACCATGAGCTTATCACATCACTTCCTTTAAATACTATAGTAAATTAATGAATTATACATACAATTATTTCATCAAGCTCTTAAAGTTAACATACCTACTAATACTTACTAAATTCATAAAAGCAGGCACATAACACATGTATTCATGCCTAACACCTAACCACAGCAATAATAAAAATATATTAAAACAGAACCTTAAAACATATATATATATCTATCTATAAATATAAATATATATATATATATATATATATATATGTATGTGTGTGTGTGTGTGTGTGTGCATGTATATATAATGTACCAAGCATTTCATTTAAGAGATCTAGCTTTTAAATATGGCTTAATAGAAGCCCTGTAAAATGAACTACATGTATTACAGACAGCTAAATAAATTAGATTTTTCATTATACAATTTGCTGATACCTAAAATTCATATTTCCTGTTGGTCCTAGGATGTACAAATTCATTATCCAATGCTAGTACACTACATATACTACAGCTGCCACATTTCTGTAAACCATTCGTATTTATGCTACTTTGATTTCTATTGTTGGTGTAACATAATAATCTTTTTAAATTCTCTCTATTCCTATAACTGAATTGTGGTTTTCTTCTTAATTACCTTATTTATTCATTGTCTGCTTGCAATTTAAACCAATTATTACTTATAATTTGCCTTACACATTCAACATTACTGGAATATTCTAGTGTAAATGTTACTGCATTTTCATCATATGTGTCTCTTGATATATTTTCTTGATTTAAAGTTGGCCCATACATATAGGGTCTTGCTCTATTTTTCCTTAATGCTTGTACTTCCTGTACCCCTTCATCAATTTCCTTTTTGTTATACTTGCATTCAGATAATTCTTCTCTAAACACATCCATATCTGCATGAAATTTAATATCATCATTATCTAGCCTTGAGATACACATACCTTGCCCTTTAATTATATTCTTGTATATGTGGAAAGGATACATACTATCACTACAAAGAATATTGTTTCTATGACATGATTTTCTAAATATTTCTGCTGAAAAAAAAAAAAACATTCATAGCCTTGTTTATAGTAATATCCAAAAATTCTACTTGAGTGCTAGAAATTACACGAGTATAGCTTAAAAAATTTTGTAGTGTTATTAATATATAACAAAAATTGATGTAATAGCTAGCAAGACCCCATCCAAATCAATACCAGGTCATCCACAAATCTTTTGTATAAGAAAATATATTCAGAAAAATCATTATTGTTCAGAACAAATTTTTCATCCCAATAGGCTAACACTATATTGGTGTAGCTATTGGCACACAGAGTGCCCATAGCTACACCAAGTAATTGTAAATAATAAATGTCCTTAAACAAGAAAATGTTATTTTCTAATATCAGTTCCAACAGCATACATATAAGATTAACTTTAACTTATTCATATATGTGACTTTGTGTTAAATAACTATTAACTGCTTCTATGCCATAATGGTGTGGTATCACTGTAAATAAAGAATTCACATCAAGGGCTACCAAATAACTTTCTATTAATTTTTCATTCTAAGCTGTAACTGCTAAATTTAAATCATAAATAAATTGCTAAGTGTCACATACTATGTTAGGTGACTTCATTAATACAGGCTTTAGATTCTTTTCAACATAAATTGATAGTGGTTGGGTTATCCAACCTTGCCTTGCCACTATCAGCCTTAAAGAAGGTTAAGTTATACTCTTATGGACCTTTGGTTGTCCTTGAATAATAGGCACTAATGGATATGTGACTGAAAAATAATCTAATAATTGCTTGGTAGTAAGGTTACTAAGATAACAGTCATTCAGTGACTTTTAAATATAAACACATAGCTCTTCAATATGATCTAAAGAAACACTTCTATAGACTTTTATATAATTTAACATCAAAAACATATCTTCATAGTAACTGTCTGTATCATAAATCACTATCCCACCGCCTTTATTGGCTGGGCGTATTGTAATTGTTGAATCATTTATCAAATCATGTAATGCTTTCCTTTCAACACCATTTAAATTACAAAATCTATTATGACACATTCCTTTTTGTGAATCTATAACTTCTCTGACCTTCGTTTTACAGACATTAAAAAAAGTTTCTAAAGATGCCTTCAGTTCTGTATTAAAAATGCTTGGCTTTTTAAAGTTACTACATACTGTCTGTAAGTCTTTAAACATTACCCTTGTTTTTATATCCAAATCAGTGTTCACAAAATCCTTACCTGAAGCTGGTATGAAGGATATACCATGCTGCAATACACTTTGCTGATAGTACATTAAGTTCTTACTAGATAAATTACAAATTAATGAGTCTGTCATCCGCTGGTCCCACATCCTTTTGATGCTGTGATTTGATTTCCATTCTCATGATGGTACTCTCCTCTTCCTCCCTCTGCTTACTGAATGATTGTATTTGGTGTATTCTACTTGCCGAATAGGAAGGGGTGGGGAGGAAAAAAACTGTTGTTTAGATGCAGTTTGCTTTTCTTTCCTTCTGACCATTTGCTCAACTGTTGCCGTGTTTACAGGCTGAAATACATTGGCATTTCCAGAAAAAACACTATTATTTAATTTCTCTCCTTGAGAGATTTGATCATTCGATCCTTCAGATCGCAATGGTGTAGCCTGTATTATATTGGTATGTTCCGCTCTTTAGCAACTTCCTCCTCCATGGGATCTCAGTTATTATCTAGAGAAACTGTCCTTAACTCCTTTTGAACTGGCCTCTCAGGGTGACTTGCAGTTCACTACTTGGAAAACTGTTTTACTTGTTGGTCTGATATTTGCAAGGTATCTGACCTGCAAGCTCTCATGGTGGATGTATCTTATCTGGTTTTCCACAGGGATGAGCGTCACATTATACTCTAATCCTTCATGCAAGCCTAAAGTTGCTTCTGAATTTATATTCAATAAAGCCACCAGTCTTCCAGTTTCCTTTCCAGAGCCAAAAGCAATGAAGAACAGATTATACAGGTATTGGATGCACACAGGCAGCTCAAGTACTACCTTGACAAAGCCAAGTCCTTTAGTAAGGGTCAACAGCTGTTTATTTCCTATGCTGGGACTAAGAAAGGCCAATCTGTGTCTTAACAGACTATATCCAGATGGTTTTCTTCTTCTATTTCTTTTTCATATTCCCATCATGGTATAACTATTGCAGACAAAGTTAAGGCAAATTCTACCAGGGCTTTGGCCTTTTTGATGGCATACTGGAAAGGAATGGACTCTAGGGTCAACAACTTGGTCCACTGTTTATAACTTCAGAAAGCACTGCAAACTGGATTTTTTTCTCTAGATCCAGGAGAGGCTTTGATAGGACCATTCACTAGGGGGTCCGGACCCTTATCTTCTTCCTTCCGGGTAGGGTAATCTTTGGGAATCTAGTCATAGGTTACTGCAGCAGTGAGAATGAAGAACATAGTCCAGCTGTGTAAGTCCTACTGACCCATAACAGTAGATGTTCAAATTTCATCACTGCTACAGTAGCTGCAGCCACCCACCCACCATTCTCTTTTGTAGACTGTTGAGGTGGGACACATCCTTCTTTATTACTGTTGTTGTTGTTGTTGTTGCAGTTTCAGTTTATTTTATGGTGATTATTGATTGTTGGTTGTTGGCTTAGAACAAATCTTATGTTCTTTCTCAGGGCAGTAAAATCCTAAACATTTACCTCACTCAAGTTACTGACATATTCCCCTCAAAAAAGGGTACAGCCTATCAGTAGCCATAGTGAGTGAGAGGAAGGAGAGTTAGAGCTTTGGCATGTTAGCCAGAAGCTTTTTCCTTGGAAGGACACTTCCCATACGCTACTGCAGCAGTACTTTATCTCGCATCCTTTATGGGAGGATGTGTCACACACTCTTTTCACATACTGTCTCCAAGGTCGCAGAAACTTAGGTACTGAGAATTTTTTTTTCCATTTTGAAGGAAGTCAGCATCTTCCCTGTTTGCATGGTCTTCCTGTGATCAAGTTGCAATATATTTCAGGTGTGATGTTATGACAGCAGTCTTGTCACCTTGTATATTCAGTTGTTTACAATGTCATATTTTTAATACTGGACTATTCTGTGTGTGTGTCTTTCTTTTTTCAGTGGGTCTTTATTCAAGTTTACATCTCAATGCTGTGACTATAAGTCTATTCTGTGTCACTCATATTCTGTATTACTGGTAAATAAACAATGAAAGTAGTACACAGTAGCATGTGGGAACACACTCTTTAGCCTTGTTCCTTTTCAAAATTGTTTTAAATTTTATGTTTCAGCAAAACGGATTTCATCAACTATTCTTCTAGCCATAGTCCAGTCTGACACACACATTAGCTCCTTTAAGATTCTAGGCTAATTACATCAATCATTTGTCACAAATTATAAGACCATTAAGAGCTATTCCTTACTTATATGGCTTATATTATGCAGGAGACTTCTATTATAAAAAGCAAAAAATGAAAATGAAGAAACAGCATTAGCATTTGAAGTGTTTTGACATAATTATCGAAGTTTTGTATGATTCATACTTAATTTTCTGTCGTCACATTCCAACAAAATGCTTTCAAAATAAGAGTTGATTACATATATAAAAGGCATACTCAAATGTATGAGAGAATATAAATAAAACTAGGATGTATTCATAATAGAACATAAACTATGTTTAAATATGCATTAAGCTTTGAGTTATGCCTCTTATCTAACTGATGTAAAGTAAAATCCAGTTATAGGACTGCAGTTTGTGAAGCATCCTTTATGTTTCCAGTGGAAAAGCAATTTAAGGAAATTAAGCAGTGCATTTCTTTCAAAAATAATATTTCGCAGTGTCTGTGAGCTTACTTTTCTCATTGAAATTACTGAGCTGTAATTAATTTTGATATGCTTGTAATATATAATTCTCTCTCTCTTTGTCTCATATATATATGCGCACACACACACACACACACACACACACACACACACACACACACACACACACACACACACACACACACACACACACACACACACACACACACACACACACACACACACACACACACACACACACACACCAGGATTTAATAAACTGTTTAGGCATCATGCAGATCCTACATGGAGTTTACGTGTTTGTGCGACGGCAGTGACAAATGCATATTAATGAGGTCTGGTGCCCCTAAGCTATGTTTCATGGCTCACAATAGTGTTGCTTGCTGTGAAACCTTATAAGTGAACACAGATAGCAAGTCCATCTAAAGGAGAGCATCTAACACATAGCGAAACCTTGTCAGCGAATGTCGATAGCAATTCCATGTAAGGAAGAGCACCTACAGTGAGTGGATTTGTGAGCAATGCCACAATGAACACCAGAGGTTTTACAAATAGCTGTCATTGTGTTAGTGCACCACATCTTCACAAAGGCCAAAGCTATAACATTAGCAGTATGTCTTAGTAGATCTCAGCGTGCTAATAAACCTGACTGTTGTAGCCTTGTGCCCTCACTCCCAGCTAGTGCATAGATCTCAGTGCTTTCTGCCTTAGTTTGTATCACTTGAGGCCCAACTGTTTATTTGCATCTCTATACATTCCCCTTCATTTCTAACGTATCTCCCTACTCTAATCTGTGTACAAACTGGCTACTAATAAGCAAGTCAATGTGAAGACACACTCCCAGCCTTAATAAACTTTGCTGTATCTTCTCTCCTTCACTTTACAGGTAGAGTTTGAATTATTACTTACCCCCTCAGAGGCCTTCACTGATAGATTTTCACTGATTGCCTCTCTGGTTTTGCTGGTTTCTTTCATTCCACTTGGTTTACACCCCTTGTGCTATCCCCCTCCCACAATACTAAGTCTATGTTAGAATCCTGCTGAGCATGGAGCCATCTTCAAATTACTAGTCTCTCACCAGGACACAAGTGCTCTTCAGCAATTGAATTCTGCTAGATGGTAAGCCATTAAACATCAAGCATTTGTTTAAAGTGTTCAGATTTGTAAAGTTACACTTACGTTTTGCTGCCCATTACTCTTGTCTTGGTGGGCTCAGCCCCACTCCATTCGCCCTCGCTAATGGTCGGGCTCTCTCCACTCCCCTTCCCTGTCACCAATTCCCTCCCACCCAAACTACCTCTACATTTATAGTACTCACCCACAGCTCAACCTTACATCACTTCCACCAATCGCAGCTCCTCAAGCCAGATCACATTACACCACACCAACTTGCTCCACCACAAAATACTCACAACCAACCACTCTCATTCCCACTAGGCATTATTTACATCATCCCACAGTACTTACCCATCCACATATAGTGCAACCCTATAATTCCTATCCAGACTTCCACCTAGAACCAACCTAAACTTTATAACCATGACTATCACACAACTAAGTCTGGTCTGTCTTCTCATAATTCTTTATAACTACTCAAGTTAACCCTCTTGCAATATCCCTAAACTTAGTATCAGAACACTATATTATGCACTCTCATATACAGACACTGCACATTATAATAATATCTGCCCACAATTGTTCAATAACTACATAACAGACCAATTCAGAACTAAACACATATGCTCTCATTCCTACTCCAAAAAAACACAATACTTTCTCACACTCATCACCAAACTCCAACATCTGTATCACCATTTTAACACCAGGTTCATCATAAGTGGGGATACCCATCCCAACCCAGGCCTAAATCCATCCTGTCCAACACAAACTGCTCCAACACAAATGTCAGAACATAACACCCCCGCTGTCTTCATCCCTGGGCAAATCAACAACAGCAGCAAAACAAACCATCTTGTAATGTTAAATATTAATATTAGAAGTACCAAAAATAAAATACCTGAACTCTAGGCCACAATAGCACACTACTCCCCAGACATAGTTGCTTTAACAGAAACCTGGCTAAATTAAAACATAGCTAACTCAGAAGTTCTCTCTACTGGCTACAATATCATTAGACAAGACAGACCACTTCATAAAGGGGTTGGAACTGCCTTACTGTATAAGTCCAACTTAATTGTATGTCAATTAACAATCTCCTACCCCTCCCCCTATAATTGGGACATGCTTATCTCACAACTTCAACTTCACCCTAAAAAGGTCATCACCACAATTGTGATCTATATTCCACCTGGTAATACACCTGCTAGCCTTTAAGACTTCTTTTCCTGGTGTTCTTCCACATACTCACAAGAAACCCTTATTCTGGGGGATTTCAACCTAGATTGGTTCACCTGTATATCAGAACCACCAAGTAATCTAATAAATCTCCATGGCTACCAGCAGCTAGTCCAAATTCCAACTAGATGTGATAAAAAATCTAACAGGGAATCTATCCTTGACTTGGTCCTAACTAACAACCCCACATTGTAGCCCCACACAGGTAGTCTCCCAGACACCTTAAGTGACCACAACATAAAAAACCTTATACGTAGTAGAACAAGCATATGCAAAACCACTAACTATAAATCCACTAGAAATGCAAAAAAATTCTCTCCTGAGGTCCTCAATACTTTACTCTGTAACTGTGACTGGACACGCCTAAAAACCTTCCCACTTGACCAGGATGTAGCATATTTCAACAAAACATTTCTACAACACCTAGACACTGTTGCTCCACTGTGCAAAATCTAGGTTAGAACCTCTACAAACCCCTGGCTCAGTAAAGTAACCAAACAAATCCTCAAGTCCAAAGACATCGCCTGGCTTTACTATAAAAAAAAAACAAAGAAACACAAAGCCTAACTAAGTACCAAGAACTGCACAACCGTGCAAAAAAATGCATTAGGCTGGACAAAAAGTCCTACAACACAACATTACAAACTAAATACCAACACAACCCCGAAAAATTTTGGAAAAATGTAAACCAGCTTCTAAAACCCACCCAAAAGGCTAGCCCCAAACCAACCTCCTCTGACACTAATGTTCCCATCGAAACACAATTCAACTCCCACTTTGTGAACTCAATTCTGTCCTTAGTATCACAGGACAGTTCCTACTTCACTATCCCTCCCAAGACAAATAACACTGATACAAGCTTTACCCTCAAAACAGTTTCCACCACTTCAATCAAAAGCATGCTCTCCAAACTAAAAACCTCATCAACAGCAGCTGACCTACTCCCCATCTACTTCTTGAAACTCACAGCAGATGCTAATGCTATCCCAATCTCCACTTTGATAAACAGATCAATTTTTGAAAACTATGTCCCCAAACTCTGGAAAATATCCTATGGTACACCCATACATAAAGGCGGGACCTCTGCTGAACTTAATAACTACAGACCCATTGCTTTAGTTTCCCCGCTGGCCAAAATCCTAGAAAAATGCATCCATACCCAGGTGCTAAAATACCACCTAGACAGCAACATCCTGTCACCTACTCAGTATGGTTGCAGACCTGCCCGTAGTACTACTACAGCCCTCATCTGCTTCATAGACACAGTAAACCATCTCAAAAATGAAGGCCTGCAGGTGTCAACTCTTTTTTTGGATATGTCCAAAGCATTTGACACAGTCTCACACCAAATCCTGCTAAACAAACTAAACCAATATCACCTATGAAATTCCACTTTTACCTGGTTCCAAAGCTACTTAACTGACAGGTACCAAGTTGTGAAATAGGAAAATTCTCCATCTCCTCAACTGCCCAAACTATAGGAGTCCCATAGGGTTCTGTCTTAGGACCACTACTATTCACAATCTTCACAAATGACCTCCATACCTCCACACAGCATGCATCTATAATTTATGATACTATGTTAATCTGTGTTGCACAAATCATTCCCACCCTCCTGCAAACAACTCAACTAGCATTCTCTGACATTGAAAACTACCTTACCAAAACCCAACTTATCCTCAATCTAAAGAAAGCTAAGCTTATGATTATAACCAGTTCTAACAAAAACACTGATAACACTCATTTCATTATCTACTCCATAAATGCTACTCCAATCGCTCCAGTGGCACAGGCTAAGCTATTGGGAATAACCATAGACTCCCACCTAAAATGTGATAGTCATCTCAATTTAACTATTAAAAAAGTACATGCCAAACTGGGATCACTCTACCGTATCAAACCATTTCTTACCAACAACACAAGATCAGCCATTGCTTGCTCTCAACTTCTATCCACCCTACTCTATGCATCTCCCATTCTGTCTAATCTCAACAAAACTGAACTAAGCAAAATGGAAGCCTGCTATAACAGAATTGCCTGTTTTGCTGCAAACTGCTCGAATAGAACTCATTACTGTACTGTTTTGAGATAGCTCCACTGGCTTGAACTGCCCAACCTCCTAACCTACAATCAGCTCTGCCTCTGTCATTCTATTACCTCCCCAATAAGTGTCCTGCCCTCAAAAACCTAGTACAACATCACTTAGCCAA